>NC_136069.1:1467614899-1468094899 GCF_964261635.1 Lissotriton helveticus | reverse complement strand
GCAAACTGTAATCGTATATGATGAATAGACATTTACACTGTAGAGGAACGTAACGGGCGGGCCATTAGGTTGCAAGAACTAAGGTGTCTAACAGTTACGGAATCGGTGGACGTACATTTTATAATTAAAATACGACAGGGCCAGTTACAATAAAATTATCTAGATATACATTTGCGGGCAAGTACCATGGGTGACGTTAATTCGAACTTTCAACAGTACAGTAATCAATAACACATCAGAACTTAATATCAATAGGGATGTCGAAATATTCAATCACTTCTCGTCCCCGCCCGCCATGTGCTTCAAAACTGCATACGTATCTCGTGATTTCAAGGGTCTGCAACCAGTACACAACAAGGAGTTACGAGTCCCATTTATTCCGGCGCCATTTTGGGCGAGGACGGGCAGGTCCAGGATATAGTCAAAATGTCTCTACCAACCATCGACTATGATGATGTTCATATGCTGTATTTATTAGAGTAACACTCATCTGTCCACATGAAATTAATTTGCCACAATCTAAACATGTCATTTTAATCTTTCCAAAGTTCTTCTAAATATTTGGGACCGTTTCCCTTGCCTCTGAAGCTCTCAGTGCCACTTCTTTGATGAATGTACTAGCAGGTCAGGGGTTCTCCTCCAAATCTCTCTTTTATGCAGCACTATAATTAATTGGTGCCACCTCTCCATATGACGATGCATGGTATAGTTACCACAACTATATTTTTTTTCGGTTCCTCTGGAGAGTTCATCGTGGCAGATGAAGCGTGTAACGTACCGGGCATTTACCTTTTTTTGCATGTACAGGAAAGGAAAAAAAAATCGAGCGTCCGAGTTCTAAGGTGTCCCAGGGCCATTTTAGTGGACCAGGCCCAAATCCAAAGAACAGGCCGCCATTTTGAGAGTCCTCTTGCAGCCGCCTGTCGCTGTAGCATCAAGAGCAGCCGAAACTCAGCTGAATGGCAACTGAAACGGTAAAGGGGCGCCCCACTACAGCAGACGAGCCTCCACCTAGGAAGGCCCATTCACGCCGGCTCCCCCCCCCCCCCCTTCGGGCACCCCACGCCGTTATTCGGAGCAGTATTGTAGGATGGCCACACCAGTGCGGCAACTTGCTAGACATCACCTCGGTGGTAACCGAATCTCAACGCCTTGTGGTGTCTTCTATTCAGAAAACATTGTTATGCTGCCTTCGACCTATTCGCCGCAAGTGCGCACACAACTCAACTGCATAGCTTGCTAGACACCACCTCGGTGCCATCCGGATCTTGGAATGTCAGCGCCTTTTGGTGTCTTCTCTTCAGAAAATATTGTTGCGCTGCCTTTGGCCCCATTCGCACATCGGTCCGCAACTTAGACATCACCTCGGTGCCATCCGGATCTTGGCATCTCAGCGCCTTGTGGTGTCAGTCAGAAAATATTGTTGCGCTGCCTTTGGCCCCATTCGCACATCAGTCCGCTACTGACACCATCTCACAGGCCAACAGGGCGCCCCACGCCGACTTTTACCATTGTAGGATGGCCACACCAGTGCCACAACTTGCTAGACACCACCTCGGTGCCATCTGGAACTTGGCATCTCAGCGCCTTGTGGTGTCTTCAATTCAGAATATATTGTTGCGCTGCCTTTGGCCCCATTCGCACATCGGTCCGCTACTGACGCCATCTCACAGGCCAACGGGGTGCCCCACGCCGACTATCAGCATTGTAGGATAGCCACACCAGTACAGCAACTTGCTAGACATCACCTCGGTGCCATCCGGATCTCGGCGCCCCACTGCAGATGAAGTGCCTCTCAACTATGAAACCACCACGGTGACATCCGGATCTTGGCGCGTTGTGCTGCCTTCGGCCTATTCGCACATCGGTCCGCTACTGACGCCATCTCACAGGCTAATGGGGCGACCCACGCCGAGTTTCAGCATTGTAGGATGACCACACCAGTACAGCAACTTGCTAGACATCACCTCGGTGCCATCCGAATCTTGGCATCTCAACGCCTACTGGTATCTTCCATACAGAAAATATTGTTACGCTGCCTTTGGCCCCATTCGCACATCGGTCCGCAACTTAGACATCACCTCGGTGCCATCCGGATCTTGGCATCTTAGCGCCTTGTGGTGTATTCTCTTCAGAAAATATTGTTGCGCTGCCTTTGGCCCCATTCGCACATCGGTCCGCAACTTAGACATCACCTCGGTGCCATCCGGATCTTGGCATCTCAGCGCCTTGTGGTGTCTTCTACTCCGAAAATATTGTAGAAAATATTGTTGCGCTGCCTTTGGCCCCATTCGCACATCAGTCCGCTACTGACACCATCTCACAGGCCAACAGGGCGCCCCACGCCGACTTTTACCATTGTACGATGGCCACACCAGTGCCACAACTTGCTAGACACCACCTCGGTGCCATCCGGATCTTGGCATCTCAGCGCCTTGTGGTGTCTTCAAATCAGAAAATATTGTTGCGCTGCCTTTGGCCCCATTCGCACATCGGTCCGCTACTGACGCCATCTCACAGGCCAACGGGGCGCCCCACGCCGACTTTCAACATTGTAGGATGGCCACAGAAGTGCGACAACTTACTAGACACCACCTCGGTGCCATCCGGATCTTGGCGCGTTCTGCTGCCTTCGGCCTATTCCCACATTGGTCCGCTACTGACGCAAACTCACAGGCCAACGGGGCGCCCCACGCCGACTTTCAGCATTGTAGGATGGCCACACCAGTGCGGCAACTTGCTACACACCACCTCGGTGCCATCCGGATCTTGGCATCTCAGCGCCTAGTGGTGTCTTCTATTCCGAAAATATTGTTGCGCTGCCTTCGGCCCCATTCACACATCGGTCCGCTACTGACGCCATCTCACAGGCCAACGGGGCGCCCCACGCCGACTTTCAGCATTGTAGGATGGCCACACCAGTGCGGCAACTTACTAGACACCACCTCGGTGCCATCCGGATCTTGGCGCGTTGTATTGCCTTCGGCCTATTCGCACATCGGTCCGCTACTGACGCCGCCTCACGTGCCAACGTATTTTCTCCGCATTTTATACCCTATGCCGCATAACAGGTCATGTGACTTGTTTATAAAACTTTTCATTGGCTCATTTTACTTTTGGTTTCCTAATGATGGAAGGCTTGATCATATGACCTAAAAACAACACTTTTCATTGGATGAAAACTTTTTTTTTTTCCCAAACGATGAAAGCCCCACCTTGTTTCTGGATGTTTCAGACTGAAGCTGGCGTCAGCATGAGAGCACCACCATCTCGTAGCTCCGTCGTGGTCATTCCGCGAGCAATCATGGCAGCCGCTCCCCACCAGAAGCCTGCAGGAGTCGGGGCTCCCAAAACTTTTGATGAATTCTCAAGGCGGAGGGGACGCTTTCGAGAATGGGGTCCAAGACCTAGCAGACAAGCGTCCGATTTCCAAGGTGTCCCAGGGCCATTTCAGTGGACCAGGCCCAAAAAGGAAAGAGCCTGCCGCCCTTTTGAGAGTCCTGTGACAGCCGCCTATCGCTGCACCGCAAGAGTGGGCGCAACTCAGCTGAATTGCGGCTTTTGACACAGTGGACCAAAAACGGACGGAATGGCAACTGAAACGGTAAAGGGGCGCCCCACTACAACAGATGACACTCCACCTGGAGAGGCCCGTTCACGCCGCCTCCCCCGGGGCGCCCCACGCCGTTATTCGGAGCAGCATTGTAGGATACCAAAACCAGTGCGGCAACTTACTGGACATCACCTTGGTGCCATCGTTCTGCTGCCTTGGAACTATTCGCACAACAGTTTGCTACTGATGACCCACCCCCCGCGACGCCCCACGCCGTTATTTGCTGGGTGGCAACTTACTAGACATCACTTTCGTGTCATCTAGATTTCAGCGCGTTCTGCTGCCTTGGAACTATTCGCACAACAGTTTGCTACTGATGACCCACCCCCCGCGACGCCCCACGCCGGAAATCTGGACGTTGTGCTGCGTTGGGACTATTCGCACAGCCGACCGCTACTTCGTTGTTTTTCCCTAAAAATGTTTATATGTTATTACTATTTTTGTTGTCTTGTATATATTTATAAATTATTAAAGTTTTATAATCTTACTACTTTGTCGGAGTGCTATATATTTTTAATGTGACACATAATTGTAAAAACTTTGATGTACAAAGAGTCATCCCTGGAATCTTCCGCTTCAGGCTCGGTCCCCTCCCCAATCACAATACAGGATGGTTTTCAGATAATAGCAACGCTTCTGCTGTGACGGATCTCATCGAGTGTGGGCCTTGATCTACTATAACTCCTTTGAAGAGGGGTGATTCTTTACAGCTCTGGCCATAAACTACATCTGCAGGGCTAGCTGATACCCTAGGACCAGCCTGGACAATCGGACACAGAGGAAAAGGAGTGTCAGAGGGTGCGGTAGTGAATAGGGCGAAAGGGAGGTGTCGGGCAGGCACAGGGTGTGATTCTCAGGGAAGAGCAGCGCAGATGGGGGGAGGTTTATTACCCATGCATAAGACAGAGAGCGGGGGTGACCACTGCCTGGGGGAGATGCTTGCGAGGGTGGGGAGCCATGCTAAGGATCGACAGCGTGCACAGAGTGGGTCTGGTCAAGGCATCTAAAATGGCTGCCGTGCACGACAAAAGTGTGGCATTTGAAAAAAGACAAGATGGCGCAGACAATGTTTTTCAACACTTCCTGATTTCCTTCGAATCGAACGTTAACAGACGTTGGGGCATATTACCAAAGTTAAGCGATATTTATCCCTAACGATGCTTAGCAACGATTTTTTTACCGTCAGAAATTATCGCAGATAAACCTTGCTACTATCAAGGTTTATCGCAAATACGATAAAAAACGACCGCAATGCATTAATATCGCTGAAAACTCAGCGATATTCATGCATTACCGAGCTAATGCTCTTAGCCATGTTATCCACCTCCCATTGGATAACATGGCTAAGAACTGCTCAGGGCAGGTGCTAGCTTTTGGAGATATTCGCGCTTATCTCGAATATTTCCAAAAGTTGATAATAGGAGATAGCGATGTTAGCGACTGTTTCCAGTCGCTAACATCTTGGCATGCCCACTTTGCATGTCATTAGTGATAAATATCACTCACATGCAAAGTGGGGCCCAAGATGGTCGCTATCTCCTACTAGCCGTCGCTAACTGGTGTTAGCAACAGCTAGGTAATACAGATATAATTTTATCTCCGCGAAGCGGAGCGCTGTTACAGATATATATCTTGTTTTTGAACGTTAATTTCTCAAAATGCACTGAAGCACATATATTGAGACCTAGCAAAGGCACATCGGGCTACCAGTCCCTAATATTTTACCAAGTTTCGTGCAAATCCATTCAGCCGTTCGATTATTATTATTATTATTTTTTTTTGCCCCGCGGGGCCCTTTTAAAACCTTCACATCAAACCTAGGGGGTCAGCGAGGATCTACTATGCCCCCTTATGGTCATTTGCCCCTTCGCTTTGGCCTCCTCTTGTCTCTCGATCCTACCGAGAGACAAGATGGCGGCCGCTACGGACTGTTTGGAATGTTTACAGACACCGGAGAGCCAATCAGCTTCGCTTCGCAAAGCTCCGTAACGCGAAAAGTACGCGAAGCGGTGCGCTGTTACAGATATATATCTTTTTTTGAACGTTAATTTCTCAAAATCCACTGGAGCACATATATTGAGATCTAGCAAAGGCACATCGGGCTACCAGTCCCTACAATTTTGCCAAGTTTCGTGCAAATCCATTCAGCTGTTCGATTATTATTATTATTTTTTTTTCTTGCCCCGCGGGGCCCTTTTAAAACCTCCACATCAAACCTAAACGGTCAGGGAGGATCTACTATGCCCCCTTATGGTCATTTGCCCCTTCGGTTTGGCCTCCGCTTGTCTCTCGATCCTACCGAGAGACAAGATGGCGGCCGCTACGGACTGTTTGGAATGTTTACAGACGCCGGAGAACCAATCAGCTTCGCTTCACAAAGCTCCGTTGCGCGAAAAGTACGCGAACTGGAGCGCTGCCCGGTCCGCTGTTACAGATATATATCTTTTTTTAAACGTTAATTTCTCAAAATCCACTGGAGCACATATATTGAGACCTACAAAAGGCACATCGGGCTACCAGTCTCTACAATTTTGCCAAGTTTCGTGCAAATCCATTCAGCCGTTCGGGCTAAAAGTGAGGCCAACCGCCCTATGGAAAACTCAATGTTAAAAACACGTTTTGGGACCCCCCTTTTTTCTCGACCCCCCCTGGACGAACCCCCCCCCCAATTTTCAGGGGCTGCTCAGAAACAAAATGTGCCATTTTCCTGAAAATTTCAGCCAATTCCGTCCACAAACGCCAAAGTTATTAGACATAGAATTTTCAAAAAACCCATAGAGAAAAAATCCTAACTATATATACCTACTGGCGACCGCCAGTAGGTAATATATATATATATATATATATATATATATATATATATATATATATATATACTTGAAGGATCGTTCCCAGGAGAAAAACGAACGGCAGACCCAGGAGTGCAGGTGAAGTTTTTTTATTTCAAGTGAATACAGCAACAACAGCCAGCATGACGCATTTCAGCCTCAACGGAGGCCTTGATCACATGACGCCTGGAGAACAGGAAGGCTGTTTTTTAAAGTGCAAGTGCTAAAAACCTGGTATTTTGATTGGTGGCAATAGTATTGAATGGATATGGAAAAAATACTACCATAATGGCTCACAAAGTGGTATGTTACAATCTTCTACACATTGTCGGCTAGTGCCTGGCACCAGTGAGGATTTGGTAATAATTTCAATTTAAATAAATAAATTAATAAATATCAGCATAAATGCAGCAAGTTATAAATATGTATATATACTGTAAAAATCTTCCTAACACAATAACTTAATTAAAACCACTGAGCTGAGTAATTCTTCTCTTGAAATTGGCCTCGCCTTCATTCAACACTGCAGCAACAGCTCAGTACTCCCACTCAACCGCTTCCTGTCTTTCGTTCCTGTTGCATGCCTAAAAAACAAACCAACCACTACATTCTTGGCACCAGAAATCATTATACTTTAGAAGGGTGTTCTTGAAAGTGCATATTTATCTTTGAAATATGAATTCAAGTGCTTTACATCTTTGTTGATCACACAGCCATCAATTGTTTTGTGATCTGGTCTAACAGAGGTTGCTTTAATACATACAAGCTGGCTAAACTATTGCTCACCCTCCAGTAACATGTTCTATCACAGCTTTGAGAGAACAGGAAGCAAATTTGTAAGGATAATAGGCCCCAGACACTTTTTCATCTGGCTTTTTGGCAACAGTTTATGGGGGTAAACAACCTTTACAACAAAACTTTTACAACGCACTACCATTACAACGCGGTCATTACAACGCAAACTATTACAACGCATTGCGCTGGGGGGTGCTCTAGGATAGGGAATAGGTTAATTTACTATCCAATAACCTTCCCTAGTGTCCACGGGGACTGGAGTTGGAATAGTAAATTAAACTATTCACTATCCAGCACCCAAAAGCACTATGCGTTGTAATGGATTGCGGTGTAAAAACTGCGTTGTAAAGGCAGGTGTTGTAATAGCCTGCGTTGTAACGACATACATCCGTTTATGGGGCCCCAGTGTTACTCAACAAGGTCACCTGCTTAGTGTGCTCTGAGAGCAGATACAATGGATTGGTCTTGTCCCCCTGAAGTCTCAAGGGTATTGGCTATCTTAATCTCTTCTGCACAAGCCCTGCAGGTGGCGGCATATTTGCTACATAGTCATCTTTTTGGGGGTACATAGTTGCACACAGGTGAGCTGCCTGTTTAAATGTAAATTAAGTCCAGAAGCCTGGGGCAGATGAGACCCTCTTCATGTTTAACATTTTGTATGTGTTTGAGATATCCATGAACACCATTTATTTTGCAGTACATTTTGTGCTAATCAGAACTTGTCCTCACAGTAAATGCTTTGCAGGATATCTAGATCGAATACACAAGCAGTGTTTACATTGAGCCTGTGTTTGCAGGTGGAGCCCACAACACTCATTTGAGGACCAGAATTTATTTTTCCTCATCAGACTTTGACACAGGCAAAGAGAGAGAAAAACTGGAAGGTACGAGAAAGAGAAAGACAGAAAAGACTGTGACAAAAGGGAGGAAAGAGGAACTTTAAACAAAGAGATATAAGGACAGGGCGTGTCTGAGGGTGGATTATAGAGGCATGACATTTCATGGTGCTGGCTGAGGGCCTCTGAGCAAAATGTTTGGCCCATGTTCTTTTCTTCCCTGTGGGGGGAAACTGTGCATATCATGACCTGCACCCTCTGTCCCCATCCCTATGCGATAACTATCCTTGCTCCTCAAGACTCCCCAAGTCATCATCAGGAGTCATCCATAAGCTTTACATCAAGCCTGAGGAACTGTGTGAATCTGCTACTACCTCGTGCCCAGAGTCCTTGTCTGGTACCCAGAGCCTGCAATAAACAGAAGTCTTTTCACTATCCAGCTCCCGAGGTTGCCCCACAAGGTCTAACATCACAAGCAAACTGCCATAAGATTGACTCACAAATCCACTGAGCTTCTGCATTCCTGCCACTAACTGGCTTTACTAACATGTCAAACAGTGATTAATTTGTAAAAAAAAAATAAGTGCCAAGGCTTTAGTCAGGAGGCATCTACAGCTTGCACCACCCACTGTCACTGCCAGCATTGCCAGTAACCATACCTACACAAGTGCTTACCAGCACACTGATTCAAGTGTGACAAATCAGCCTATTCCAGGCCCCAAAGCTATAAAAATAGCTTGGGCAGCAGGTATTAATTGTTTTAGGGCCAGATGTATCAAACAGTTTTACCCTTTCTGTGTCTATAGGAAAATGTGTTCATACATCTGGCCCTTAATGCATTTGTATTTGTAAAGCGTGACACATAGGTTGGCCGAAATTATTTTCCGGAGAACAAATGAGTGTTAAGTTTTTTCTGAAGACAAGATAGTTCTCTGTGAGGCGGAGGTCTTGTGGTAGTACATTCCAATGTTTAGCCGCCAGGTATGAGAAGCTACGACCCCCTGTTCTTGTTTTCTTAATGTGTTTTGTTCTGGCTAAGGCAAGGGACCGCGATCTTGGGCACCTCGTGGGTACATAGAATTCAACTTTCCTCTGTAGGATCAGAGGTCCCCTTTGGTGCAGGGCCTTGTGTGTGTAGCTGAGCAGCTTAAATTTCACTCTTTGGTGCGTTGGCAGCCAATGGAGTAGTTTCAGGCACTCGGACGATGAACTGAGTCTGTCTTTATTACATACCAGTTTGGCTGCGGCATTCTGCACCACCTGTAGTCGTGTGAACAGGTAGTCTGCCATGCCCACAAATAGTGCATTACCATAATCCAGTCTGCTGGTAAGTAATGCCTGAGTGACACTTCTCCTACAAGCCTGCGAGATCCATGGAAATAGCCTTCTTAGAAGCTTCAGCATTGCGAAGCATCTTCCACACAGGGCCCGCACATGGTCCTGCATGGATAGGGTGTTGTCCATGAGGATCCCCAGATTTTTCATGCATTGCTTTGGGGCTAGGGTATCCCCCAGTGTCTGGGGCCACCAAGTGGAGTTCCAGACAAGTTTGGCTCCGCCAAAGAGTAAAATCTCGGATTTTCCTGCATTTAATTTAAGACAATGCTCTGCCCTCCAGGTTGCCATTTCCGAGAGACAATTATTTAGTTTTAGTCTTGTGTTATCATGCTGTTCTTCGATGGTTATCAGCAATTGAGTATCATCGGCATAGGAGCAGATACCAAAGCCCCGCTTCTCACAGATTTTTCCAGAGATGACACATATACATTAAAGAGAGTGGGGCTCAGGGAGGACCCCTGCGGAAATCCATAACTGATGGGTTTTGATTTAGATGAGAACCCCCCGATTTGTACTCTCTGTGTTCTATTATTCAGGAAGGAGCTCAGCCATACTGAAGTAATAAACAATTGCTGTTCTGCTCATCTCTAAATTATACAAAAAGCGCCACCAGCTGTCATAAGTGCTGGTGTCTACATCCATCGGCTCAAATTAAGCACCGAATTGTCAAGAAGAGGCCTAAGCACTATTCAAGGATCTGAGATTAACCAGCTGCAAAGAGAGTACTCAAATGTGCATAGAACTTATCTGTGTCTATGCACTCTATGCAAAACTAGGAAGGGAGGTAATAGTAAAAATTGAATGATTTTTGAACAATGATTCACTAGAACTAATGGCGTAGCAAGGGAGGGCTGGTCCACCCTGGGCAGCATGAGTTTTGGGGCTGGCGACCTCCCCCCCACTCTTACCTGCGGCTGTCGCGGGCGGTGAACGCAGGAATCACTAGCACCCCCCGCTCTTACTGGCAGTTACCACCAAGGGCAGCAAAAGGCCTAACTACGGCACTGACCAGAACGGATACCATCAGCACGTCCAAAAGCAACGGAAGTACATCAACAAATGAATGAACTAGTCCTGCACACCTAGTCTTGCACGCCTGAAATGATTACAAAAAGCATATGGCCAGATCTTATAATAGGATGTTTGTCCAATTCTTTTGTAAGTGAAATATAGTTCAAATCGTTATGTATAATAATGTGCCTGCCTGTTCTCTGCCTTGTGGGAGACATGTGCTGACTTCAGAGCGCGAGCTCTGTTCCTGTGAGGTCCTTCCTGCTGGGGCTGTTTTTTCCACCGTCTGACCTCGCGGAACCCGCTCCGCGGGTCCCGCTTCGCCCGTGTGCTTGGGCGCACCTGTGTTGCTTGCTGTGACCGGGGAATTGCTGGAATTGCGGAGAGCAGGGCTGCGAGCGCCAGGTGAGGATCAGGGACTCCATTGCCCAGGAGTCCCTGCGCTGACATCATCACCTGCACCTGGACGCTCTCCCTGCTTGCCCCGCCCCCCAAGCACCGCTGAAAGTGCCTGCCTGTTCTCTGCCTTGTGGGAGGCATTTGCTGACTTCAGAGCGCGAGCTCTGTTCCTGTGAGGTCCTTCCTGCTGGGGCTGTTTTTTCCACCGTCTGACCTCGCGGAACCCGCTCCGCGGGTCCCGCTTCGCCCGTGTGCTTAAGCGCACCTGTGTTGCTTGCTGTGACCGGGGAATTGCTGGAATTGCGGAGAGCAGGGCTGCGAGCGCCAGGTGAGGATCAGGGACTCCATTGCCCAGGAGTCCCTGTGCTGACATCATCACCTGCACCTGGACGCTCTCCCTGCTTGCCCCGCCCCCCAAGCACCGCTGAAAGTGCCTGCCTGTTCTCTGCCTTGTGGGAGACATTTGCTGACTTCAGAGCGCGAGCTCTGTTCCTGTGAGGTCCTTCCTGCTGGGGCTGTTTTTTCCACCGTCTCACCTCGCGGAACCCGCTCCGCGGGTCCCGCTTCGCCCGTGTGCTTGGGCGCACCTGTGTTGCTTGCTGTGACCGGGGAATTGCTGGAATTGCGGAGAGCAGGGCTGCGAGCGCCAGGTGAGGATCAGGGACTCCATTGCCCAGGAGTCCCTGCGCTGACATCATCACCTGCACCTGGACGCTCTCCCTGCTTGCCCCGCCCCCCAAGCACCGCTGAAAGTGCCTGCCTGTTCTCTGCCTTGTGGGAGACATTTGCTGACTTCAGAGCGCGAGCTCTGTTCCTGTGAGGCCCTTCCTGCTGGGGCTGTTCTTTCCACCGTCTGACCTCGCGGAACCCGCTCCGCGGGTCCCGCTTCGCCCGTGTGCTTGGGCGCACCTGTGTTGCTTGCTGTGACCGGGGAATTGCTGGAATTGCGGAGAGCAGGGCTGCGAGCGCCAGGTGAGGATCAGGGACTCCATTGCCCAGGAGTCCCTGTGCTGACATCATCACCTGCACCTGGACGCTCTCCCTGCTTGCCCCGCCCCCCAAGCACCGCTGAAAGTGCCTGCCTGTTCTCTGCCTTGTGGGAGACATTTGCTGACTTCAGAGCGCGAGCTCTGTTCCTGTGAGGTCCTTCCTGCTGGGGCTGTTTTTTCCACCGTCTGACCTCGCGGAACCCGCTCCGCGGGTCCCACTTCGCCCGTGTGCTTGGGCGCACCTGTGTTGCTTGCTGTGACCGGGGAATTGCTGGAATTGCGGAGAGCAGGGCTGCGAGCGCCAGGTGAGGATCAGAGACTCCATTGCCCAGGAGTCCCTGTGCTGACATCATCACCTGCACCTGGACGCTCTCCCTGCTTGCCCCGCCCCCCAAGCACCCTCCTCCCTCATTGGGAGTAGCTCACTCCCGCGGCGCGGGAGCGCGCGGGAGGGCGCCGGGAGAAGCCCGGGACAAGGGCGGGACCGTCTGTGGCCGTCCGGGGCTGAAGGAGGCTGGGCTGGGCCCACTCTCTTCCACCGGATCTTTTCCGACAGCACCTGAGCCAAGGACCAGACCATTATCATGCCCTCACCTGCACTATGTGAAACCCCAACAAGGGTGGGGGGAAACAGCACCGGGACTTTGGACAATTATTTTAAATCCGCTAAGGGAGAGGGGGTTAAAGAAAGCTCCTTGGAGAAGCGTAGGGCAGAACGCCGCCGCTCAATTGAAAGCATGAAAACTAGGCCCCTTAGCGAGATAACCCCCTACCCCATTTCCCGAGAGGAAGGCATCCCTAATGATAGTCAAGACTTATTAACTCAAGATGGCGTCCCCCTACTGCTAAGGGATATTACTATCACCCAGGACACAGTGTTCGAAGACACCACGGAGGCTATACCACCCATAACCTCTACGAACAAGGTTGTCGATCTGGCTACCCAAACCCCCCACCTGCCAAATAAAATCAAGAAAAACAAACCCAAACATACCGTAGTGGTGGAAATGCATGGCCCCCCCCCTAGTAAGCGTAGAAGACAGATGACGAAGGGACAGGGGAAAACCAAAATGTCTCACTTAGATTTTGGTAAAAAACATAAGTCTGTACCCTCCCCTGCTAGGGTTAGAGATAATGTGAACATTATTTCTACCAAGGATATAAGTACTACCACTGCTGTCATGAGCAGCGACCCAGCAGCTAATGTACCCAATCAAGCTCCCTCCCTAATATCTTCAGGGACCATAGAATTTTTATTACGTTCACTCCTGCAGCCCATCAGTGAAACCCTGAAAAAAGTAGAGATTAGACTTACTATCTTAGAGGCAACATTGACTACCCTGAATACCTCGGTCAGTAAGCAGACCAGAACCATGGGGCCCAATTTACCCCAAGGACCTCCCCCCAACAAACAAAATCCCCCTCCCAATCCAGGAGAATCACAGCACGCAAATGTGGGAGCCTTTAAGGGCGCTACTACCGTCCCCCTCTTGCAGCCACTTATGGCCATTCCAGTCCCGACCCCACGAAGCATCCCAAATACCACGCCTCCTCAGTTAGCAGACCCGGCCATTCTTAATTTAGACCCCGGCATAAATCATGCGTTTCCCCCCATTGCTAGTATTCCCTCTCCCCCTCCTGGCCAGCCCGCTCAAAGACCGCGGAGACCAGATATGCCACCGGAAGCCAATACTCTCATGGTGGTTCTAGCGGGTGCCCCCCCTCTACGAAGGGGTGAAAACGAAGACTTCCAATCCCTTAAAAAGAAAGTCATTAAGGGCCAGATGTAGGTAGGCGTTTACCGGGTGGTAACGGCCGAATTCGGCCGTTACCGACCGGTAAAAGCAATTTGACATGTAGGTCCCTGTATTTTACAGACTCGGTAAATTTACCGATAGGTAAATTTACCGAGTATGTAAAATACCGAGTCGGTATCATTACGGATTCCGGAAAATTGGTATGTAGGTGGGACTCTTCTGAGTCCCACAAGCAGTACAAAATCGGTATTTTACCATCAAATACTACTTGATGGTAAAATACCGATTCTGGTGTGCATGCACATGTGTGCATGCACACCTATGCCATATGACAGGCAGACCTGCCCTTAGGGCAGGTATGCCTGCCACATGGCACCCGAGCCTCTTTTGGGGGTGCCAGAGGGTGTCAAAGTGAGTCGTGACACCCCCTGCACCCTTGTGACAGTCGGTATTTTACGATGCGGTAAATACCGACCGGTAAATGCCCAATCAATCCTATGGGCTTCAAAGCCCATAGGAATGAATGGGCATTAACTGGTCGGTATTTACCGCATCGGAAAATACCGACTGTTTCCGATTCGGTAATTGCACATCTGCATTTACCTACATCTCGGTACTTTTATTTTACCACTTCTGAAATACCGAGTCGGTATGATGCGGTATTTAAGAGGTGGTAAAATAAAATGTACCTACATCTGGCCCTAAATGGCTTAATTGGAACAGACCCCTACCCCAACACTTCAATAGCGAGATCATCATGGTTAGAAGGGTGCCATGGCTGGGGAAGACGAGGAAAACAATTATGGGGGACTGTATAATGGTGACTTTCAGGGACCCGGGCACTGTTCGACATATCTGTGCTGGTTCAAACAGATCATTGGATTCTACCATACAGACCTTACCAGTTTCCTTTTTCTTTCCACCCACCCGCATGTACGATGATTGGCCACAAGGAAACTGGACGAGGGTGGAACGGAGACCAAGACACAAAGAATATGTCCGATGCCCAAACTACCAGCCACCTGAAACACCCTATTTCCATTTTAACCGCTTTAACTGTTTGAGCGGGCTTGATGGGGTTGATTGACTGTCCACTAATAACCCTGCTAGCCGGGCCAATGGTCCCTGTACTCCTCCTGAGCAACTTGAACCCCCCTTGGACAATGTTCTTGATGGAATAACTGGTGCAATACCTGGAACTGCCACCCCCCATTCTCCCACCCCGGCAACTCCAACCATCGAACATTTGAGACTAATTTGCTGGAATGTAGCCGGATTAGCCAACAAGTTGGCTGTTCCAGATTGGGAAACCTATATTGAGTCTGGGGATGTCTGTATGTTCCAGGAGACCTGGGCAAGGGAAGATTATGGGCACAAAGGCTATCAGTCATTTTTTATCCCGGCCAGGTGGGAGGGTAAAGGACGCCCTTCAGGAGGGCTCACAACCTGGGTGGCATCCCACATCGGCTGTGAGGCTACACGGTTACCGGTCCCCTCCAACGACATCCTCGTGGTTCTACTGTCCTGGCCAAATCTAGCGAAACTTGTCCTAATAAACATCTATTCTAGGCCAGTTGGAATTGCCAGGGAATCATCCACCATAGATGAACTCTCGGATTATTTATCCAAACTACCAAGTGATCTACCCTATCTAGTAGGATGGGACTTAAATTCCCATTTCGAACCATTACCAAGCCTGCTAGAGGGTTTCCCAATGGAAGAAGAGGCCAGGTGGTGTGTGTCTACGGTAGAAGCTCCCCCCCCGAAGGCATGGACTCCTGTAGCATTGCAGATCACAGCCCTTGCCCTGAGGTTTGGAATTAGAGCCTGTAACGGGCGTATTAGATCTGACATACCCAGCAGCCCCACCTATAATAGAGTGGGAAGAGAATCTCGCTTGGACTACGTCCTGGTACAGATAGAGAACTGGCCGGCAATCCGAGACTTTAGGGTTAGGGAAAGGCAAGACAGCGATCACAATGCCCTTGAACTTGACCTTACACACCCCGGGCGCCGAACTTCTGCGGCATCAGGGGAGGGGAACCAGCCTGAACTTCTCCTGGAAAACAACAGGAGAAGGATTAGGTGGGAACAATTGGCCGCAAGCGAGGAAAAACTCCCGAGGCTTTATGCAGGGATAATACCCATTTTGGAAACCGTGGGAGATTTGGCTACCAAGGTGGGAACCAAGGACTCACAGGCCAAATTACACCAGGCCCATGAGGATCTTATAAAGGGAGCGGCTCCCGTCCTCTTTAGCAACACGCAGAATTCAAGGAGGGGGCAGCCGTGTAAATCCTCATGGTACAACGCTGCCTGTAGAAGAGCAAAGGGGGAACTCCTTAGAGTGATCAAGGAGGGACTAGGCGGGGAACTGCTAAGAGAACTTAGATGGGCATATAAAAAACTTACGGCCCACGCCAAAGCTGAATGGGAAGAGAGCCAATGGGAAGAGCTTACTAAGTCTCTAGTAACACAGGATCACCGAATGTTTTGGAGAGTAGTAAGCGGGGGTTCGGGGAATCTACACTCGGCAATCGAGCCAAATATTGCCCCAGAAGTGTGGCAGACACACTTTCAAACCCTCTATAGCTCTGAACCGGGAGAATCCACCACTGATTCTGGTGCTGGTTGGCCTGACTATGGGGGAGATCCAATAACACTGGGCGAGGTCAGGGCTGCATTAGCAGGACTCACCTCGGGAAAGGCGCCAGGATTGGATGGCCTACCCGGGGACCTGTTCAAGCAGGAGCCCAATGTATGGGCGCCCTACCTCACCACCCTGTTTAATGGAATCCTTAGCGGTATGGAAATCCCTAGTACTTGGCTGGGGGCGGAGGTGGTCCCAGTTTTCAAAAAGGGCTCGCCTCTCCGCCCAGTCAACTACAGACCAATCAGTTTAATTGATGTGGCACAGAAGCTGTTTGGCAGGGTACTGTTGAACCGGCTCCAAGATTGGGCAGAGGAGTTGGGTGTCCTTAGCCCGTACCAGGCGGGATTTAGAAAGGGTGTCTCTACGGTGGACCAGGTTTTCCGATTAAATATTATTTACTGGAGGGCAGTGGTATTCGAGGGCGGCAGCCTATACACAATTTTTGTGGATCTGCGGGCCGCATTCGACCTGGTGCCCAGAGGGAAACTGTGGAGCGTCTTGGCTGAGATGGGGGTTCCCCCGGATATCCTGATAATCTTGCAGAGATTGCATGAAAATAATTATGCTCGAGTGAGGTGCGGGAGGTCCGGGGCTTTGACAGATAGATTTCCCGTTGACCGAGGGGTTAGACAGGGTTGTGTGCTGGCACCGACCCTGTTCTGCCTCTTTGTCAACGGGGTGATCGCCCACCTAAATGCAACTGAATATACTGACGCCCCTAAACTAAACGGTAGCAGGGTGCCTGCAATTATGTTTGCAGATGACACCCTGCTGCTGTCTAAAACCCCAATGGGGATACAGAGGATCCTTGATTCATTTGTGGCCTTTTGCACTGACAGAGGCTTAGAAATTAATGCGACCAAAACGAAGTTTATGGTTTTGAACCCAAGTCATAAATTGCGCCCAAATCCGCTATTGGGAACCTCGCGGCTTGAGAGAGTTTCCACTTTTGACTACCTTGGCGTAACTCTTAATGAAACTATGTCTTGGGGACCTCACCAGAGCAGGGCTAATTTAAAATTGACACAGACCACAGGGGGCATCACGCGGATGTTAAATGGCTCCACATACCGACCACTGGGGTCGCTTATCCAGATCTACAAAGCGCAAGCAAGGGGTGCCACTATGTATGGGGCGGAATTGTGGGGATACTCATCCTGTCGTAGTCTGTCTCTAACAGAGAATACATTTATCAGACAGATAGTCGCACTCCCGCCCAGCCCTTGAGGTTAGATCTGGGCTTGCGCCCCATAGCTGAGGAACTAGGCTTGAGACCCATAGCCTTCTGGCGAAGGCTGTGGAGCAGTAACGAACTTCTCGCCTATAGGGCGGAATTAACGGAGCTATTGACCAACCTGAAATCGCTATTGATCCCCTGGATAAAATACATTCAAAATTCTTGTATGGTACTGGGGCTCCCAGACCTCTGGTCTAACCCTGCTAATGCCTCATTAAATATCTCAAGGAAAGGTCTGGCTAGTGTTTATTATGAACATAAATTAGCCACAGCCTTAGATAGCCAGTGTGAAGGGTCACTAACTTCTGTCTTTTTGCAGAGCAAGGACTTGTACAGGCATGAGAGTGTTCTAGATGCCATTTCTCCCGTGTTGGCCAGGAAGCTGTTTCTCCAATGGAGATACGGCACACTGCCTTTACGATCCTTTACCAGTTCCTGGTCATCACCTCCCTCCACCAAGCAGTGCCCAGCTTGCACTGCGGCGGGGGAAAGTGATTTACATGTGGTCCTGTTTTGCCCAGCTTACAAGGCAGCGAGGAAATACTGGCTCTTACCATTGATTAGAAATCTGGGTGGCAGGGAGTACCTCCCAATGTATAGAATCCTAAAAACTGATGTCTCCAGTTTAACTGTATTTGCACTAGCAAAGTTCCTCACCAATGTTTGGTACACTCGCATTCGCATTTTGAAGTTGCAAGCTCCCTCTTAATTTTAGGTTCAGTTTTTTTTACGCTGTTTTCATTAGCATGTATTTTTAAGGTTTTATATTGTCATTGATTATGCATGTGATTTTATAGTGACTATACATGTCTTACTGTATATTTTTGTAGTGATTATGCATGTTTTATTGTATATCTTTGATGGCCAATGGCCGAAATAAAGATCGAATGATAATAATCTGGACTATGCAAAACAACTTATTTCTCGGGCTGCCAGTTATTCGAGTTCGGCACTTGCAAGTAGTCCAGAATGCAGCAGCCAGGTTGATACAATCTATTACAACATGACAGCTAGTCACTCCCCAAACATGTTGGGAGCAAGAAGAACATGTTTGGATTAGGCAGAAGTTGTATGCTTCCACAAAAAAGTGCTTGCATTCCACATAGCTGTCATCATTTTGTTTATTTATCCAGCTGTGCGATCTTGAATTTTCAGGAGCACACACATAACATTGTAAAGCTAATAAACTTTCTTAGGTAAATAGGTAATTTATGGTGTTTTCTTCTGGCAGCAACACAGATGGGAGAAGGGTAATCATTAACCTAGAGGGATGTTTAGGTCTAACTTGAAAGTGCAACTGTCACTTGACCTTTTAACCGTAACCAAAATTATTCTACAGTTCTCTGATTCCACACAAATGCATATGCATTCCAATGCAATTTACTTATAATGCTTCACGTCACCATACAGTATTCTTTTAAGCCAGACCTATTGCCATTGCCAATGCTTGTTTTATAAAGGGCCCTTGATATCTTTTACATTCCTCCCTTCCAAACTTTGGAATGCCTTACCTGCATCTCGTAGATCCATTTCTGCAGAAGTAAGTTTTAAACACAGTAAAAAACATACTTGTTCAAATCTGGCTAATGAACATCCCTGGGTAACCTGCCTTACTGTAGTACCCTCTGGGGCAGCTGTTGCACTCTATAGGAAGAATTTCATTAATTCATTTATTCATTCATCCAAATGATGGTGAATTGTAAATAACAATTGTTTCGGCTGCATTTGCTTAGTGTCTCTGGCTCTTTATCTCTGTGTGCACACAGAGCAGCACAGATTTCCAGCTCTCATGAAGATATTCTCTCTTTGGTCTTTAACTAGAATCCTGTAGTATACCTTTTTGACGACCTTTATTATCACTGTGCTGTGAAATCCATACTTCAAATACATGTATATGTATGGGACTTGTAAAGCGCACAGCTGCCCGTAAGCATCCCGGCGCTGAAGACCGCTGGGGAACCCGTCCTGGCTTTCCCTGTGAGATGGTCCCTTCTGGGTATCTCCAAGGTGAAACCAGGCATCCCCGGCGTCTGTGGGGGGCCGTTGTAGAGATGAGGCAAGCTTAATGCCCAGAGTTGCCGAGTGTGATCCCAGGTTAGAGTAGGCACCGAGGCGAGAATTATCGAGTCCGCTGACCCTGGTCCACGACCCTGCCACGCCGGGAATTGAACCCTGGTCCCGGGCCGTTCTCTGCTTCCGGGTCTGCCGCCTCAAACCAGTGAGCCACACCACTCCACACCATCCACATATCTCCTCTGGTACTTTCAAAACTATGTTCAATTGAATGGGACAGTGAGCACTAGTAGGGTCTTCTTTTTAATGGGCAAGCTATACTCCAAGCTTTGTGCCTCCATATATAGCACAGGTATAACTGTCTTAGCCACATTGCGCAGCCCCTGATGATGTGGACCAGATCGCCTTCTGCGTTCAATTAATGGCCATCTCATATTCAGTGCCTCTTAACAAGCTATTGTACGTCCTTCAACTGCCCTACCCCACTGTGTCTGAAATCTAGATGCCACTCTCCTGTTCATACTGTTCCTCAATTGAGAGCTGTCTCAGATTAGGCCAACAACTCAGCTTCAACATATGAAACATATGCTTCCTCCGTGAATGTTATATTATGCGGAGAGTGTGTTTTTTACTAGTCAGGCACCAAACGTCTGGAGGTGCTTTAATAAAACCTGCCCCAACGTTAGCTGCTAGCCTCATATCAGTTGCTACTGAACTCTCCTACCAATCCCACGGTAATTGTAATCAATTTAAGCACATAACACATTTTTTCCTCCCTCAAAATGATCCTTTAGCTGAGCATTTCGGGCGATGAATCTCGGCCTGTCTATTGTTTATTTCCCCTCACACAAATGTAGCCAATATCAACACAATACGAGACATGCAATCGCTCCTCAAAAGATGGGAACCATGGAAAATGTCAAGTACAGAGTAATGGTGACCAGAGTGAACCACAGCCTCCATTTTGAAAAGTCAAATCGAAGCCTTGATGTACTGAAATGGAACATTTATTATGAAGATGTGAAGCAACCCACACAGACTTCATGTTTCTACTCAGGGATACTTCAGAATTTTTCAGAGACAAAAAAGGTTTAATGAACTGTTCTTATTAATGGAAGGAAGCACCGTAGATTAACAGAACACCTGTAGAGTGTTAATCCAGTGAGAAAAGGAGTCAGGTTGAGTGGTCTTGTTTTTTTATGGAAAAAAATCGGTAGATCTGTTCGGCCCAGCGCAGGTTTGTGTAGAGTAAATAGCTTCTCTTCCAGTGAGTTTCTTATAATGTCCCATGTGCCGTGCGTTGCCTTGCTGTCCTTTTACAGAAGAAGGCAGCTTCAGCTAAGAAAGGCGGGCTTAAAAGGAACCAGCCTGTGATTCCAAAGGGAGCCAAACTCCAGCCACATCCTGGGCCATTCTTCTCATCACCATAGCCAAAACTACAATAATTCTAGCAGGACTCTAAGGAGCTGCCAACCCCCCAGGCATTCAGAGGATCCACAGACTGAGGCCCGCTCTCATTTGAGGGTGTTCCTAGTCCCAGAACTGGATGTTTGCTGGCATTCAGGTGGTTGCCAATAGGGATCTTTCTATTACTCTCTCTTGGGCATTGCCAGACCCTTTGCACAGGCCCTTATCCACTCTCCAGACATATATCAGGCTCATGGATGGCATGCAAGGTCATTCCCCCAGAGGGTATTTAAGGCCCCACCTGAGCTCTAGAAGAAGTCATGGAGCTAGACTATGGCAAGAGTGGCTCAGGATTGCTCTGTGTTGCTTGTGGCAGCTATTAAAAGGTATATTTTCTACATAATTCCCAATCACAATAATTCAGTTGTCCCCATAGTCTCCCATTTGCTGCCCAAATGGTAGCTGAGACCTACCACTATCTTGGGCAGGTACCACCACTGCTGAGGGCCTGCCCATGCTAAGAGGAGAGCACATCACTTCATGCTGTGCTTTACCACCTCTGGCTTTATAAGTATTAACCAATAGTGATCATGGCTAATTGATCAGAGATCCAATCTTCCATCTATGCATTATCCGCCTATTGCAGAGCTAAAAACACACTGAAATAAACAAATACATTGCTAAATAAAAAAAATATGACTTTGTTTTCACTGATGTATGAAAACCTTGAGTTGAACACTCCCAGCAAATTTTTTAAAGTGACATTTTTAATCACATTAAATACTAAGGGGTCCATTAGGATGGTGGGCGGACTTTGCCTGCCCGCCATCCCCGTGCAAAAAGGGACCGCCCGCCATCGGAGCAGCGGTCCCGCCTTGGCCATTAGGATGCACCCACCACACTGGCGGGCGCATCCTGTATTTTTACCATTGCGGCGGGCGGTGCTGAAAGCGCCGCCAGCCGCAGAGGTAAAAATGCACGTTGTGCATTTCAAAGCACAACATGACAGGCACCGCACGGTGCCTGCCATGTTGCACTTTGAAATGCGGGCGGGTACCATAGGTACCCCCCATGTGCACCCTCCAGCCCCCGGAGTCCCAGGGGGCCAGCAACAGGCCCCCGCAGGGAGTCTCCGTAAAGGCATTCCCCAAAACCCATCATAATATGGCTGGCGGTGTCTAATAGACAGCGCCACCATATTAAAAAATTCCGCTCCGGCCGCATGGCGACCGGGGCGGAAAAGTGGCGGACGGTCTTTCCGTCCGCCGCGGTCCTCCCGCCATACTAATATGGAGGGGGGAAATGGGTGGCGGGCGGCAAAGGATGTCGGGCGGCTCGCCACCGCCCGCATGGCGGTGGCGATCCCCCCGACACCCTAACGGGACCCTAAATGTTGTTCATTTCACTTTCTTACAGGTGCCTGTCAGTAACATTCACTATGCACCAAAGCTGGTAAAACAGTGGGCCTAATTTCATAGCTTTTTCAGCAAGTTCATCTTACATATGGCAATAACCTTTTTTAGTGTGTAAAGCTACTTTGTTAAATCACCCCAAAAAAATTGAGACTGGCTTGAAAGCACAGTTGGTAATAACCTTATGTTAACCTGTATATAAATGTTAACTAAAATCATACAAAGCGACTTTACATTGTGAGAGGGTTTTGATATTGTTGATTGATAAATTCAAGAGAAAGATGTTTTACTTGGTGAAGTCACTCATAGATGCAATAAAGGGGATTTTAATGATAATGAGAAAATATGTAGATGGCACAATTACCCAGAAATAGGTGTCTTGGTGCTAGCGAAAGGGCGCCTTAACTGAATATCTAAAGAATGGCTACTCACAAATATTCGCCCAAGGGACAAAAGTGTGGTCTGTGGTGTGATCGAGGACCGCACTAATGCCAGCAGAATGAGTTTCTGGGGTGTGAAGTGGGGAGAGAAGAAGGGAAGGGGGAGTGGTGTACGTTTGGCATAGGAGGAACGTAGCAAACACATGGCGCGGTCTGATAGTCATAGAGGTTGTCCGTACGGCCCTCTAAATTAAGTCCCTCGTCTCTAGTAGAGACATAGATTTGAGAATACTGTGTTAAACTGTATCTGAGTAGCTATCCCTCTACTCCACCTTGGAGTAATGCTTCTCTGTTTGAAATCATTACCTTTGGTGAGTCAAGTGTATGAAAAAAGTCGCCTGATTATTGAATTGGAATGAAATAGAATCCTTAAAAAAGAACTCCCCCAAACAAGGGGGCCCATTAGGATGGCGGGCGGATTGCCCCCCCAGGCTGGTGGTAGCCACCGCCGGCCTGGCGGGGGCAATCCGCCCGCCATCTGCACCTATATTCCCCCCGCCATATTAGTATGGCGGGGGCACCGCGGCGGACGGAAAGACCGTCCGACGCTTTTCCGCCCCGGTCGCCTTGCGGCCGGGGCAGAAAAGGATTAATATGGTGGTGGTGTCTATCAGACACCGCCAGACATATTACAATGGGCTCAGTCAGATGCCTTTCCGTGGCGGCATCGGCATGCGGTCTTCACTCTCGGGGCCCCCTGCGGGCCCCCAGAGTGAAGGAGAGGTGGGGGGTGCACACGGCGGGTACCTGTGGTACCCCCCAGCATTTCCAAACACGAAGCGGTAGGCACCGCACGGTGCCTGCCGCTTCGTGTATGCATATGCATATATGCATTTTTAGCATTATGGCTACAATGTTAAAAATGAGGGATGCGCCCGCCACTGTGGCGGGCGCATCCTAATCCCCACCACTGGTCCCCCGCCCTTATGGCGGGCGGTCCTAATCCCCGTGAGGATGGCGGGCGGGCAAAGTCCGCCCGCCATCCTAATGACCTCCAAGGTGTGCAATTCACTGTGGTAGGTAGGCACATACATCCAACCTCCACCACTAGACTTGGTACAATGTGAAAGTTTTAGCCTTGGCACAAGGATACTTGGCATTTAATCCTAGCTTTACCACTTTCCCGTAATATGTTAGTTGTGAAGTCTATAATAAAAGTCTGATCAGGATCCACAACACAGTGGCATTTCTTTGGGAAGAGTAATCCCTGAGTCACATCATTAGAACCATTCACACCCCAGTTGTTGTGTTAGAGCAAGAAGGAAACTATGGAGCCAGAAGACATGGTTTAAGTTAACCATGGCCTCCCGTTGTGACAAATTGTGTGCTCCTGGGCAGTCACTTTTTGAGCATATTTCCCTTACCCTTTTTTACAGTGATAGAAACAACATAAATCTACCTACACACTGAAAATAAGTATGTGATAAGAAAACAGGCTGTTAACTCAAAAATCATTTGATTTTATTCATGGGTGAGCGAACCCCCAGTCTTATAGCTTGCTGTTTATTTTTTGGTGTAGGGAGATAGTCATGGACCTTGAAACAATTCGTTTTGACTTGTGGCTTCTTCCTGCACACAAGCCTTCCTATGTCTCTGTTCACTTAATTGCCTTATATGATACTGGTGGGTGAGTCACTAAAGACTCGAGTCAAGTACAAGCCAGACGGCTGCTTCCAGTTCTGGCTCAGCTCGAGTTTATCTTGGCTCCTCGAGTCCAAAACAAGCTGAGCCTTCATGTGGCTTCTGTCTGCTGCCCGCGCTCTAACCTCATGTACCAAGATTAAAACACACAGCATTAACCTTTCATGTGAAACCAGAAAACCAGGGATCAATCCTGACTTCCCCACTTGAACACATTTTGTGATACTAGGCAATTGTTTTATTTCACTTTGCCTCCCTTTTCTTTATTATCATATTAAAGCACTTTAAAATTCATGAGGTTTACGATGTGAGCTGTACGATTTTTTTATTGTTCTCATTTAATAGACTAAGGTAAGGTAGTCATTTACAATTGCAACCTAAGCCACATATTGGGTGCACATGTAATGTAATGTAATGTATGTATACTTGTAAAGCGCACTATCACCATACAGGCATCCTGGGGCTGTATACCACTGTGGAACCCTTCCTGGCTTTCCCTGTGAGATGCCCCCTCCAGGGCACCCCCAAGGTGAAGCCAGGCATCCTAGTGCTTTCGAGGCCGTTGTGGAGATTAAGCAAGCTATTGCCCAGAGTTGCAGAGTGGGACCCATGATTAGAGTCCAAGGCGAGAATTATCGAGTCCGTGGACATTGAGCCCAAGACCCTGCCACGTCGGGAATTGAACCCTGGTCCCGGGCCAGACCTCTGCTTCAGGGTCTGCCGCTCTAATCGGTGAGCCACACTTCTCCATGACAAATGAGTTGCCTCTTTTCTCACTAAGGGCAATGACGTCAGAAATCGAGGGGCGCATGAAGGTTTCTATGTTCATGTTTGAATGCTATTGATTCTAATAAATGCCACTTAATGCAGTGATATAATCTTTTGTACTGAGGTAAAACACTTCCACGTGTTTGAGAAATACATTCTTTTCCATCATCAATAATTCTTTATTCGGCCAAACAGACCATACAAGAGACAGGAAAAATACAACATTGTGCAACAGACTAAAACAACATCATTAAGGAAGAGAAGACCACAGGTCAGGCATCAATATTATCAAAACTCGCTGGTGTGCAAGACAATTCGTCAATAAATATCAACAAACAGAGATAAATACGCAGCTTACTCATGTAAATGATCAAACGTACAAATTATCAATGTTAAAACTGTGAAGAAGAAATAGCAGCTAAAAAAGAATCACACATTCTTTTAAAGATCGAAGAGACTTTATAATGTTAATGTGTTTGCTGCACGCAGTGCTTCATTTGTGAAAGAATGAGTGCTGGGGTCCATAGTTTTCCTCGGAAGCCCGCGGCCGGCCCTGTTGAATGCCGGGGTGCAGAGTACTACGGTTGCATATTCTTGAATCCAACTCATACCTCTTACATCCGCCACTCAGTTATCTCACTCTTTCAGGCACTTTTCCATCCATGCTTTCTTTGTTTTGTCACTGTTTTTCTGCCTCTCTCTTCCTCCTTCGTGTTTTTCTCTCTCTTGCTCTGGGTTAAAGTCTGATGAGGAAAAATAGGTGCTGGTTGTCCAAGCACCTCCTCAAATCAAGCCCTGGCAGCAATTTGTCTTTAAACATGAAGGTGTTCCAAAAGATAAGTTGTGCTGGAGACCTTCTGTACTGTGTTTCATTTGCTTCAGATAAGGAGTAAATAAATGCTTGCACGTTTGTTTAACATCTTTTTGAATGTCATTGCTGAGTCAAGCACACAGCAGCTCAGTGCTGCTGTTCACCAGGGGTCACATGTGAAATGAAATGAAATGATTACGCACTTGTATAGCGCACAACTACCCGTAGGCATCTCGGCGCTTGTATGAATACCGCCGAGGAACCCCCCCCTGGCCTTTCCCTGTGAGGAGCCCACTCCTGGGCACCCCCAAGGTGAGGTCAGGCATCCTCAGCGTTGTTGGGGCTGTTGTAGAGATTAAGCAAGCTATTGCCCAGAGGTGCAGAGTGGGACTCATGATTAGAATAGGCACCGAAGCGAGAATTATCAGGTCCGAGGAAATTGAGCCCGAGACCCGCTGAGACGGGAATTGAACCTTGGTCCCGGCCAAACTATTGCATCAGGGTCTACCGCTCTAACCATTGAGCCACACTTCTCTACGAAGTCGGGCGGCTGCATTTGCACCCTGAGTCCTACACCGAGTACCCACAACCTAAAGCCTAAGCAGGCGAGTGAAGGTACAAATTAGTTTTAAGGACTTCACAAAATTTGTCAATATTATTTTTAGAAAGGGGGGTTTAAATGCAGTGTCCCAGGCTCTCCCAGGGCTAAAGCACGGGAGTCTGTGGTGGTCAGAGTACATCGCGTGAGGGTCGCGCAATGCCATTCATTGAATGTTTCACGTGCATGTTGCGCGTGTGTTTTATTGTTGTGTTTTAAATGTACACTCACGCGTGGTGGGTCCGTTCAATGGAGGTTCCAACGACGTTTGCCAGACACCGTTTGGCTTTCCATTGAAGGGACGCTTCGCGCTTGGGTTATTTACTAATAAAATCCTACTCGAAATATACTACGATTTCCTGGATTTATTCTTGCTACATTTGGTGACGATCGGGGAAACTCCACCCACACCCACGCAGAAAGAATTAGCATTTCTCACCGATTTCGTCAACCCTTACCGACGTTAAAGATCCATAAATCCGGCTTCACAAAGGGATTCCTTCAGGAGTTCGCCGGTCGGATTTGAACTCTACAAGTAAAGGGTTTGCTCCAGAAAAGCTACGTGGGAAATTGACTTTAAAAGCTCCCATTGGCCAGCACTTACATTTCGAATCTTTATTGGAAGCCGCTTATGCCTAATTATGAGAGACGAGTTCCTATTGGCCAGCATTAATCTCGTCCTTACCTCCATGTGACTCTTATTGTAGTAGTTCCGCCCCTGTCTCCAGCGGATACATTATTGCCTGTGGATGTAATTATTGATGGCAGCGTGCATAATTACCACTGTGCGTCTTGGTTAACTGTAGCGACACGCATGCTTTATAACCTCTGTGTGCATCGTTCGCCAGCGATTCACACGCTTTTTCATATTTTACAAACCACAGTGTGTCTCGTTGCTTATCAGCGGTACGCACGCTCGAAATTTACTTTTATCATCTGCCTGTGCGTTCCGCTTTCACAGCAGCGATACGCACGCTTAATCATACCTGGTTGGGGCATCATTTAAATAAACCGCCAGTGCGCATCACTTTTCTCCAGCGATACGCACGCTTGAAGCCCACTTTAACTACCTGCCTGTGTGTTTTGCTTTCACAGCAGCGATACGAACGCTTAATCTTAACCAGTTGAGGCATCATTTAAATAAACGGTCAAGGCATGCAGCAGCGATGCGCACGCTTATTACCAATTGTTTATCTTGATTTTGTTTGTACTTAATCTTTATTGTTGTTATTATTTTAATGGCTAACACCCAAGTGCAACAGATTACCCAACCCCCACCTTTCCTCAGTAAACCTGGTAGCCCCAAAATTATTTGGTCTGAATGGTTCAGGTTATTTGAGAACCATCTAGTTGCTATTGAATCTGTAAATTATCCTCCTGCTAGAAAGTTTGCATTACTTTTTGGATGCCTTGGCCAAGCTGCACAAAGAATTTTCCATAGTATTGTTCCAATCCCTCCTCCTGCTTCAAATGCTGTGATGGACAATGGAACGTCTATTTGGAAGCAGTCGCTCAATTAAAAAAACAGCTCTCTAAAGAACCAAACATTATGTTAGAGCGACATAATTTTTATTCAAGGAAACAAAAGGAAGAAGAGAAAGTTGAGGAATACATATCTGCACTCAGGGTCCTGGCAATCTCGTGTGATTTTGGCCCCTTATCTGATAACTACATCAGGGACCAATTTGTTTTCAATTGTGCCTCATGCAAAATTAAGCAGAGGATTTTAGGATGCAAAAACCCTTCTCTAGCTGAGGTGATTGACTTGGCTTTGAGCATTGAGCGATCCACTTTGTCAAGCAAAGCGATGCTAGATACATATAAAAGTGGAGTTAACATTGTCTCTTCTTCCGAAATTGATAATGAAGGTTCTATGTGTGCAGTAAATGTTAAAAGCAAAAATTTTAAATTGAGCCAAAAGAAACAGTTATTTGTTTGTTATAGATGCGGTTCTAAAAACCATATAGGGAATTCTCCTAATTGCCCAGCTATCAACAAAAGGTATGTCATTTGTAAGAAAATGGGGCATTTTCAAGGGGTATGCAGAAATGCTAAAAGATCAGCTAATGTGAACTGTATTGATCCAGATGTTGATTCCTGTAGTAACTCTTTTAGCAACATAGTTGTTACAGTTGATTGTATTGATGATAAGGATTCCATAAATGGGCCTTTATGTTCTGCTATTATTGACAACGTTCCTTTGCATGGGATGGCTGACTCTGGCTCCCCTTTTACTATCCTTAGAGATACGACTTTTTATGAGCTTTGGATCAGGAAAGTTGATCTCATCTAATCTGATGTAAACCCGAAGGCATTTGGGGAAAAGAATATAAACATGATTTGCTATTTCACTGGTCTGCTACAATGTCTTGGAAGAGAAACCATAACAAACATTTATGTTGCAGAGAAAGGGAAAAACATTATCGGCTGGAAGGATCTTGCTCGCATGGGCCTTTATTTAGTTCCTGGGGATGAGAATCCAATTAAAGTTGGGGATCTTCCTGTATGCAACATTGAGTGTAGCATGTCTGATTCAAATTCTAAGGTATTAAAAGAAGTTATTTCCGATTTTAAACCAGTTTTCTGCAACACTGTAGGGTCAGTTAAGAGTTTTGAAAATCATATCAGACTAGTTCCTGGAGCTCAACCCATTACACACATAGTTCGCTCTGTACCCTTGAGTGTAAGGAATGAATTGAAAGCCACATTGGAGAATTTATGTGATCAAGGTATCATAGAACCTACTAATTCTTCACCCATCGTAGTCGCACGCAAAAAGTCTGGCGAAATTAGACTTTGTGCGGACTTGCGTGCTTTGAATAAAAACATTATTGTAGACAGCAACCCGCTCCCTAAGATTCATGAATTATTAGCAAATTTAGGGGGGGCTAAATGGTTCTCTCTAATCGACTTGAGATCGGCTTATTGTTCGGGTCCCTCTTTCTAAGGATTCACGAGAATTAACGACTTTTATTACTCCTTTTGGGGCGTACAAATTTGTGCGCCTCCCTTTCGGCTTAGCATCGGCTAGGAGTGTTTTCCAGAAACTTATGGATTCACTTTTTTCGGGAAGTTAAAGGTGTGCAGGCCTATTTAGACGATATTTTGATTAATGCAAAATCATTTGAGGAGCATAACACGATCTTGAAACAAGTATTAGCAATTTTGATGTCTAAAAATATGACAGTGCGTGATGACAAATGCAAATTTGCAGTTCAGGATTCGGAATATTTGGGGCATACAGTCTCTAGTCAGGGGATTAAGCCAAACTTTTCGGTCATTAGAGCAATTGAAGATGCCAAACATCCTACGGATAAAGATTCGTTACAGTCTTTCTTAGGATTGGCTGAATATTACGCCAGGTTTGTTCCTTCATATGCGAGGGTCGCGCGATGTCATTCATTGAATGTTTCACGTGCATGTTGTGCGTGTGTTTTATTGTTGTGTTTTAAATGTACACTCACGCGTGGTGGGTCCGTTCAATGGAGGTTCCAACGACGTTTGCCAGTCACCGTTTGGCTTTCCATTGAAGGGACGCTTCGTGCTTGGGTGGAGTTATTTACTAATAAACTCCTACTTGAAATATACTACAATTTCCTGGATTTATTCTTGCTACAGAGTCCACGTAAGTTTTCCTAAATCTGGGAATATAAACTAAGGAGGCAGCGCTAGAGTGGAGTGGTTTTATAGGGGTGTAAAGATAGAAAAGAGAACTTTACTAGTGTGTGGGAGAGGGGTTGCACAGGTCTTTGTGACCGAAGCACAGCTTGGAAAAGACAAAACATTTTAAGGTGCAATTCTGGTTCTTTTGCCAAAGCCTAAAGCTAGCCGAGTTGCTGCATTTTTTGGATCGGCAGAAGGCCAGGAGGCCCACAAAAAAATGGTCTATCTTAGAAATAATCTGTGCATAAACTGGTGTTTTCTTGCACAAATTTGGTAGAAGAAAATGACTTTCTTAATAACTTTCATCAAGAGAAAGCACATGAAGGCTAGTTTGTTGCTCAGGTCTCGAAAGTGAGCTAGTCATAACAAGCATTGGCAAAGCCAATAGGTCTCCACTTTGGGACCTGTTGGCTTTGCCAATGCTTTATAGCGATGCTGTGCAACTTGGCTAAAGAGTTGGCGAAAAAGAAGCCTATGATGTGACCGACCAAGACATTTTGTAGGAGTGCTCACCACACATACGTTTGTCTAGAAAATAACACAGGTGTGTTTCTTCCATTTTATTTACTGATTCAACTTGGATCAGTAAATAAAAAAGTAAAACAAAAGGATTATGTTTTCCAGCAGGTGGGTGAAGCAACACAGAGTGCAAGTAAGGGTAAGAAACAGTTTGGGGGCAGAAAAACACAGAGGACTTGGGAGAGCAACGTGGAGCAGATGATGGAACAAAGGCTCAAGGGCGAGAGAACAAAAATGAGCTGGGAGGGTAAGAAACAGTTTGGGGGCAGAAAAACACAGAGGAATTGGGAGAGCAACGTGGAGCAGATGATGGAACAAAGGCTCAAGGGCGAGAGAACAAAAATGAGCTGGGAGGCCGGCACAGCCAGGAAAAAAAGCAATGTGAGAAAGGAGAAGTACACGAAGGCAAGTGCATCACAAATGAAAGAAAGCAACACCAAGTGTGGATTGAGGAAGAGAAATACATGAGGGAGGCAGCTGAAAAACACATGCACTCTCAGGGAGATGTTCAACCAAAATGAGTGCCTGAAAAATAAGTAGTGGAAGGACAGAAGTGATGAGGCCATGCTCCAGTGGAGAGACCAACACAAAAAGATAAAGGAAAGCCCAGACAAGCTAACAAATAAGAAGCAAGCAAACAAGAGTGACAATAAGGCCAACCAATGGGCAGGATCTAAGCCCACGGTCAGCTGACAATAGGTCTTTTCGCAATTAGACATCTTGTGCTATCTGATTGATGAGACCTAAAAAATTACACCCAAATTATGCGTAGAAGAGACTTGCATTGGTTTGGGGCTTAGAACTTGGGGGCACTAGATGAATGACCAAGCTGAGGTGTTGCTGCAAGCAAGGATCTCTGTTCTATCTATGTTTAGGCAAAGTGAGTTAGAATTCACCTAGTTGGCTAAATCTCAGAGACTGCTTTTAAAGTGGTCCTGTGAGACAACCAGTTTACCATCATGCCTGTGACTTAGCTGCGTTCTGTCTGCGTACGAATAGAATCTGAGTCCAAAAGATTGAATGAGGTCAACCAGAGTGGACATATTGATATTAAAAAGCATAGGTCGAAGAGAGGATCCCTGAGGAATGCCACCCCTATTTTCTTTACAAAACGACCAGAAAGGGGTAAGTGACACCATGTGAAGTAATTGTTTTAGAGAAGAAGCAGTGCCCCTGACGCCAGTGTGGACAAGGCGCTCCACAAGGACGCTATGCAACACTGTGTGAAAGGCTGTAGCGGTCTCACAGAACAAGAACATCTGCTCCACCTGTGTCTAGAATCATTCTCAAGTTATCATTGCAGTTTCCATACCCAATTTAAGACAAAAACCTGAATGTTGAGAATTTAAAAAATAATTTTCTTCAATCTATAAGGAAAGTTGTTGAGTCCCAATGCTTGCATTGCATTGATCTTGTCTGTAAGAGGGAGAAATGAGATGGGGCTGCAGTTGAACAAAACAGAAGGATGCGCTGGGTTTTCCGAATTGCAGGACAACAAGAACATTCCGCTTGTGTCAGGAACAATTCTTGAAGAGGGAGACAGAAGAACTACAAAGGGAAGAGAGGTATGGAACAAAATAAGGTGCGCCCACTTTAGCAACTTTGGTAGGACACAGATTGAGCAGTGATTCAGAACAAATAGAATTACATTTAAGAAACAAATCATCAACTTGACTCACTGAGCTATATTGTGAACTCCACGGCAAACATCATAGGAAGGGGTTTTACTTTTTGAACTATGTTTGGCGCCTCCAGAAGGAGGTTTAACATTCTTGTACATGTATACTTGGGGACCTACCTAAATTGTTTGATAGATCTTTCTTGATGGGTCTCTCTAGAATGCCCACATAGGAGCATGGCTGGTTTTTATGAGAATGGCCTGATGTGTGCAAATTGTCACAAGGTACTGTAGAATAGACTTACCTGGCAGCAGCAGTCCAGCCCCTGATACACTATACGCCAACCACCAATAGAAAATAGGAAACAAACCAGGTTAGAACGGAGAAACAGACATGAAGAAAAGAAAACAAAGCAAAGTGAAAAGGGACAGAGAGAAGGATGCAACAAATAAGATCGACTATAAAAAGCTGACTCTGGATTTTTATGGCGGTAACTGGAGGATCCCACAGAAGGTGATCCAGAAAGGAGAGAAACGTTCCTCTCCTAGCATTGGACCCAGATTTGGACCCCGGCCTGCTTCGAGCCTTGAATCTTCTTACATATGCTGGAAATGGAACTCGAGCCTACCCAGCAGGGGAGAGAATCCCAGATGATGGCAGAGTCCTCAAGGACCCCAGAACTGGAACACGGAGGAGCCAGGAAACGCAACACACCAACAACCGAGGTGCCCAGACAGACACTCCCACTGCCAAGGCAGACACTAACACCCATTTTCTCAACATCTCTGACCCATCCCAGCCCACGGGTGATCATGGCTAGCCAGGTGTGTACCGGGTTGGCCATGGGCCAAGAGAATTTAGGGGTGAATGAGAGGTGGAAAGGAAGAGAGAGGACCAGGACATTGTGTGATACACGGGGGAAAGCACCAGATTCACTAAAGAGGAAGAATTAGGTGACAAAGATATATTGGTGGTCCAATCTTTTTTGCCCCCCCCCCGTCCCCATGACCTCTTCCATGGATTCCCTCACTACCACCCAGCAACAGTACCCTTCATCTCTCCATAGCACCTCCTTCACATACATTTCATTTGTTTTAAAGCGCTGGTAAAGCCTGGCTTTACTAATCCACTCAGCTATCCACATAAAATACAAAACCTTTTTTAGGGGGAAGCTTTTTATTAAGCAAAAGGCTTCATACAACACATAGTACAGAGTAAAGCAACGAATATTATCCATGGTTAGATTTTAGGTTTGGCATAATACAGAATAAATATATCCATCTACATAAAATACAGATCTGATTTTTGCAGCAGGCATATTGACCCACTGCACTACTTTATGGCAAGGCAAAACACCAGTAGACAAAACTCTGATCTCTCTCTTTCTCTAGCAGGAACATTAATCACAAGCTTTATCTTGACATTTTTATTGCTGCCCGAGACAAGGAAATCTGCAGCGGGTGTTTTTAAAATGTAAGTTAATGCCAGTTGCACAGCCCTAAAGCCGGCCCTAGGACACTAGATGTGAAAGTCCCCCATTTGCATAATTAGCCCCAGTAACTTCCACTGCAGTGGAATATCCTGAACCACTTTCCATAAACAAAATAGAAAGAGGATTTACATGTGAACTCTTTGACAAACACCAGAGGAAAAGACTTTACATTCTAATCTTTGACAAAACTATAGCAAGGGGTTTTACATGTGTACATTCTTTCAAACATAAAAAGGTGTTTTACACTTTGAACGCCACGATAAATATCATAGGAGGGGGGCTTACATTTTGAACATTGTTACAAATACAGAAGTAAGGTGTTTTACATTTTGAACTGTGACAAATGCAATAGGAAGTGGTTTAGTACTAGCGCACATGAGCTGCTTAGGAGGGCCATTAGCCGTCGCTCTGCTCATTTTCAAGCACATACTCGTGCTTGTGGCGGCATCCACCTTGCGGAAGCGAGCAGCGGCGCGCATGCTAATTGGCTGTTGCTCGCTCCCGCAAGGCGGATGGTGCCACAAGCACGAGTGTGCTTGAAAACAGCTCCCCCCTCATTCACTCTGTCTCCCAAGCGTTTGCGCACTCTATTTGTTTACTTTTGCTACAATTGCGGCATACGCGCTTCACTTTAAGAAGGTTAAAGGTAAAGCGCGGGTTCCGCGATTGCTGCAAAAGTAAAGAAATAGATGTTTTTTTTTTAATTTCTTTACTTTTGTAGCAATCGCGGCACCATCGCTTTACCTTTAACATGGTTATAGTAAAGCGCGGGTGCCACGATTGTAGCAAATGTAAACAGATAGAAGAAAAAGTGTGGCACGCCATTTTTTTAAATTTATTTACTCTTGTTTACAATGCCATAGGTTGCAAACTCGCAATTGCGACACCTATGGCATTGTAAATGCTTGTTAGCTGTGCTCTTAGGAGACATGAGGCACCTGATGTGTTTCCTTGCCATTCCCAGCGTCCTAACCACATTGTGATCCTGGGCAAACTAATTTCTGTTCACAAATCGGAACAAAACACAAGCTTTTACCGCAAGCTGATACCAGTATTAAAGTGTTTAATAAAATGCTCTTGTTTGACATCCAAATCCCTTTTGAGTCTGCATTGTGCGGTGCACTGCAGAGCGTGGGTCATGGCGCACATAGGCTGCCGGCCGCTGTTTATTTAGACAGACACTCGGGAGCAGTGATTCTGCTGCAAAACAAAACAGGATGCGGAGGGGGCGCCTGTCATCTGCAACTTCACGATTTGACTTTTTCTGCTTTTCAAGCAATGATTATTATGCCGTGAACCTATATACTTCTAAATCACCTAAAGAATTGAAACCACAGCTTCTTTTGTATATCGTGCTCAAGACACGCACTCAGGGAAGGTAGTAAACATCGCAAAAGTCCAAAATAAATACTAGTATTGTAACCCCTTTATTGGTTCTTAGAAGATAGTGGTTGCAACCAATTTTTCTGCAATTAAGTCTGAGGTCATGTAAAGATGCCATTGCTGTTTGCCAATCTGGGAAATTCCCACAACGGTCAGCCAGCTATTTGAAATGTATGCGACTGGCAGTCAAGGAATTGAAAAATACAACTTTGTGAGCGGTAAGAGTGGTCGGTGATGATTACGGTACAGGTTGTCAATGATCTATGATTGCAATAATTAGCTTAACAACTAATGAAGAGACTTTTATCCGCTTTTCTATTTTGTACCCCTGTCTCTATGAAATGTATTTTTAAAGTTTTTGGTTTACCCACTGAGTCATAGCCATATGAACCGGAGAACTAAGTTCAAACATATGCATCATATTAGACCCTATAGAGCGTCAGTTCATATTTCATAATATTGGTATTCTAAACCAAAACGGATGACAGCACAGATTATTAATCTTGTCCAATTTATAGAATTAATAGAACTGTGCATTTTGTTTATGCACTTTGCTACTATATCTATATATAGAACCTAAATAATGAATAGGGTCGTGTCTAACTGATTATGCATCTGTTAAATTACTTGTTTCATTGTTTTATATGTCTGGGTAAATTTGTATCTATATAATGGTATGGTATAATTTGCTGCTTTTAAAGTTTTTGATCACTTTTGTAATGGTTTTAATTAACTGATACAAAGAAGATTATTACTACTACTCATTGGAAAAGCACTGACCATTAATAAACCAATAAAACTAGTAGTGCAACCGATGTGTGGCATTCAGCAGATATAGCTGGAAAAGTGCACGCTTATCATGTGACAAGTTTAAATATAACGACTCTGTTAATCGGGCAGTTGATTACTTCTTTCTAGAAAAGAACAGCCTTCTTGAGGTAATTGTGGATAATAAACTTGATGTGAGTAACTGCGTTGATGGAACAGCAATGTGGGGCTTCTGATTTTCCCATAGTAAGTGATACAATTATTCAGGGAATCAAACCCTTCCTCCCAGCTCATGACCTGCAAGTAGTGATCCACGTTTTCGTCCCATCTACACTGGACCTTGGAAACGCCATCCTACCTGGATTTTCCAACACCCACCCTGCACTGATGAAGGCCTTGCTGCACGCTGCTGTTCGCCTGACCCCCAATTTGACCAGGTCGCTCCATTTTGTCTTCCCTTGGATGGCTGCCCATCGAAGGCCAATCTATGGTCAAAGTTGCCTCTCTAGTTCATAAAAAGCATTCACTCCAGTAAATCACACTATCTTGCCAAGAAATTGATACCTTGTGGTGGCTTCCGGCAAACTCGGAGCTCTGACTCCTTAGTACTTCAAATCCCAGCATTCCAAAAAAAAAAAAACACACACACACAGCGGACTCTGATACAATCATTCTCTGGGACTGAATAAACCTATGTGGAAATACCTCAGGGATATGTCCATAAGCTCTGTGGCGAGGTGCCGGCACTAGAATTAAGGATTGAGGACCCTCCTGGTAGGTCGCTCCCCCTCCACGCAGCTCCGACTGTGTGCCCCTGCTGCCGCTGCCGCTGGAAAGTGTCCTCCATCCTTTTTGCGCCACTGTCTCCCCCTATTGTGCCTCGTTTTCTGCCCTCTGTTCCACCCGTTTTTCCCTCGTTTTTTATGCCTTTCTGCCCTCTGTTCCACCCGTTTTTCCCTCGTTTTTTGTGCCTTTCTGCCCTCTGTTCCACCCGTTTTCCCCTCGTTTTTTGTGCCTTTCTGCCCTCTGTTCCACTTGTTTTTCCTTCGTTTTTTGTGCCTTTCTGCCCTCTGTTCCACCCGTTTTTCCCTCGTTTTTTGTGCCTTTCTGCCCTCTGTTCCACTCGTTTTTCTTTCGTTTTTTGTGCCCTTCTGCCCACTGTTCCACTCGTTTTTTGTGCCCTTCTGCCCTCTGTTCCACTCGTTTTTTTGTGCCCCTCTTGTCTTCTGTTGCACTTGTTTCCCACTCCGCTTAGCCCCCTACAGCCCTGCCCCCCTGACTGCCCACTGCCCAATCGCTGCTCCCGCCTCCCAGCTGCTCCTCCCTCCCACCTCCCCATATATGCCGCATGCTGCGCGGTGAGGTGAGCGACCCCTGACCCTCCTGGTAGGTCGCTCCCCCTCCACGCAGCTCCGACTGTGTGCCCCTGCTGCCGCTGCCACTGCCGCTGGTAAGTGTCCTCCGTCCTTTTTGCTTTTTGTGCCACTGTTTCCCCCTCTTTGTGCCTCGTTTTCTGCTCTGTGCCACTCGTCCCCCCCCTGTGCCTTATTTTGCCTTCTGTACCACTGTTGCCCCCTCTTCGTGCCTCATTTTCTGGTCTATGCCACTCGTTTCCCCCCCCTTGTGCCCCATTTTACTTTCTGTACCACTGTTTCCCCGCCGCAGTGCCCCCTGTGGCCCCCTGCCAACTCACTGCTCCCGCCTCCCAGCTGCTCCTCCCTCCCACCTCCCCATTTATTCCGGATGCTGCACAGCCGCGCAGCGGACGCGCGCAGCGAGTGTGCCGCTGGCATGCCGAAGGGGCGCCTAAGGCAAGCCCGTTTGCGCCCGTCCGTGCCTGGACCGCGCCCAGCGCCAGAACCCCTGGACCCCGTGAACGCCACGACACCAGACTCCACTACGACGCCAGCACCCTCCACGCACTCAACACCGGCCGAAACCACACCTGCTTCCAGGCCGCCCCGAAACGGACCCACGGGCCCTTCTCCTGCCGCACCTGCAGCTTCACCTGCGACAGAGCCACCAAACCTCCAAGGACTGGACCCAACCACCTCCGCTGCACACTCCTCAACACCCGCTCCGCACGCAAACACACCGTCGAGCTCTGGGATCTGCTCAACACCTCCGCCCCAGACGTGACCTTCCTGCTGAGGCCTGGTGGAACGACTCCTCAGCGCCCGACATCGCCATAGCCATCCCGGACGGCTACAATATCACCCGCAGGGATCGCGCCAACGGAATCGGAGGAGGAATAGCCATCGTCCCCAAGTCCACCCTCAAGGTCGCCACCCACGCAGACGACACCCTGAACACCGCCAAACACCTCCATTTCCGGATCCACACCGACCCCAACACTACCCTCAGAGGAACACTCATCTACAGACCCCCCGGACCCTGGGCTCAGTTCAGCGACTCCATCGCCGACCTCGCCAGCACCCACGCACTCCTCTCCACAGACTACATCCTCCTCGGGGACCTGAACTTCCACTTCGAGAACAACAACGCCAACTCCGCCACCCTGATCGACAACCTCGCCAACCTTGGCCTCAGACAACTCGTCACCGCACCCACCCACGCCGCCGGCCAAACGCTGGACCCCGTCTTCTCCACAGGCACCCACGTCCACGACCACACCACCGAACTCCACTAGACCGACCACTGCTGCATCCATTTCACCTTCAAGAAACCAACCACGCACCACCGCACCCAACAGCTGCCTCGCTGCTGCTGGAGCAAAGTCACAGAAGACCAGCTGATCACCACCCTCGCCCAGAACCCACCCGCCGACCCCACCAACCCAGACGCCGCAGCCTGCAACCTCAGAAAGTGGATCGACGACTGCGCCAACACCCTCGCCCCGCTCAAGAAACCCACCAACAGCCAGGCCAGCAAGAGAGCCACCTGGTTCATCGACGACCTCCAGACCTCCAAACGCGCATGCCGGAAACTGGAGAAGATATGGCTCCACGAACGCACACCGGACAACCACGCAGCCCACAAGGACGCCACCCGCAGACATCACCACCTCATCAGATTAGCCAAGAGATCCTCCTTCAAAGACCGCTTGGATAACAACGCAGACGACAGCAAGGAGCTCTTCAGCATCGTAAAGGAACTCTCCAACCCCAGCACCAACGCCAAAGACATCCCACCCTCACAAGAACTGTGCGACTCACTAGCCATCTTCTTCCACCGCAAGATCGCTGACATCCACGACAGCTTCAACACCTCGACCACCCCGACTATGCCAGACTCCACCTCCCCTGTGAACACTACCAGCGCCAACCGCCTGACCTCCTGGTCCAACGTCAACGACGACAAGACACAAAGGTCATGAACTCCATCCACTCAGGATCTCAGTCAGACCCGTGCCCACACCACGTATTCAACAAAGCAGATGCAGCCATCGCACCCCAACTACGGAAGGTCATCAACACCTCCTTCGAAACAGCGACATTCCTGGAAAGCTGGAGGCACGCCAAAATTAACGCCCTCCTCAAGAAGCCCAAGGCGGACCCCAAGGACCTCAAGAACTTCCGGCCCATCTCCCTGCTCCCGTTCCCGGCATAGGTCATCGAGAAAATCGTCAACATGCAATTGGCCCGCCACCTGGAAGACAACTTGCTCACTTGGCCACTGGATTCAAGATAGCCTGGCTGATGAGTGATCAGTTGACTGTGGGTGAGTGTTTGATTTGCTCAAACGCTCCGTCCATCATCCCCTTTTGTATCGCTTTGTTCGCCCTAAGTGTGGCAGGGTATGCTCAGACGTGAGTCCCGTGCTCACTTGGCCACTGGATTCAAGATAGCCTGGATGATGAGGATTATGAATCCGAAACCGGTCCCAGGATGCTTGTTTCCCGTCCAGGGAAGACATGGCTTGGCAGTTCGGGCTGGACTGTTCCCATGAGGCACAGGGTCAGACTGATTTGCATAATGGCCATGTCTGAACTGGGGTGGCTGAGTGGGCAAAAGAATGGTGATGGATTAAACCCAGATCAGTTGACTGGGGGGGAGTGTTTGATTTGCTCAAACGCTGAGTCCATCGTCCCCTTTTGTATCACCTGGAAGACAACAACATCTTGGACCCGTCTCAGTCCGGATTCAGACGAAACCACAGCACCGAGACAGCCCTCATCGCCGCCACAGACGACATCAAGCGCCAACTAGAAATGACGAAACATCAGCCCCTTTTGTATCGCTTTGTTCGCCCTAAGTGTGGCAGGGTATGCTCAGACGTGAGTCCCTTGCTCACTTGGCCACTGGATTCAAGATAGCCTGGCTGATGAGGATTATGAATCCGAAACCGGTCCCAGGATGCTTGTTTCCGGTCCAGGGAAGACATGGCTTGGCAGTTCGGGCTGGACTGTTCCCATGAGGCACAGGGTCAGACTGATTTGCATAATGGCCATGTCTGAACTGGGGTGGCTGAGTGGGCAAAAGAATGGTGATGGATTAAACCCAGATCAGTTGACTGGGGGTGAGTGTTTGATTTGCTCAAACGCTGAGTCCATCGTCCCCTTTTGTATCACCTGGAAGACAACAACATCTTGGACCCGTCCCAGTCCGGATTCAGACAAAACCACAGCACCGAGACAGCCCTCATCGCCGCCACAGACGACATCAGGCGCCAACTAGAAATGGCAAAACATCAGCCCCTTTTGTATCGCTTTGTTCGCCCTAAGTGTGGCAGGGTATGCTCAGACGTGAGTCCCTTGCTCACTTGGCCACTGGATTCAAGATAGCCTGGCTGATGAGGATTATGAATCCGAAACCGGTCCCAGGATGCTTGTTTCTGGTCCAGAGAAGACATGGCTTGGCAGTTCGGGCTGGACTGTTCCCATGAGGCACAGGGTCAGACTGATTTGCATAATGGCCATGTCTGAACTGGGGTGGCTGAGTGGGCAAAAGAATGGTGATGGATTAAACCCAGATCAGTTGACTGGGGGTGAGTGTTTGATTTTCTCAAACGCTGAGTCCATCGTCCCCTTTTGTATCACCTGGAAGACAACAACATCTTGGACCCGTCCCAGTCCGGATTCAGACGAAACCACAGCACCGAGACAGCCCTCATCGCCGCCACAGACGACATCAGGCGCCAACTAGACAATGGCGAAACATCAGCCCTCATCCTCCTGGACCTGTCAGCCGCCTTCGACACGGTCTGCCATCGAACTCTAAAGACACACCTAGCCGGAATCCAAGAGAAGGCCCTTGACTGGACCACGTCCTTCCTCTCCGGCAGAACCCAGAGCGTCCGCCTCCCACCCTTCCGATCCGAAGCCACCGACATCATCTGCGGCGTCCCCCAGGGCTCATCTCTCAGCCCGACGCTGTTCAACGTCTACATGGCCCCCCTCGCACAAGTAGCCCGCCATCACAACCTCAACATCATCTCCTACGCCGACGACACCCAGCTCATCCTCTCTCGAACCAAGGACCCACACACCGCCAAAACCAACCTCCACGAGGGAATGAAGGCCGTCGCCGACTGGATGAGGAGCAGCCGTCTGAAGGTGAACTCGGACAAGACGGAGGTCCTCATCCTCGGACCCACCCCCTCTGCCTGGGATGACTCCTGGTGGCCGACCACACTGGGAACAGCACCAACACCCACTGACCATGCACGCAACCTAGGATTCATCCTCGACTCCTCCCTCTCCATGTCTAAGCAGGTCAACGCCATCTCCTCCTCCTGCTACAACACCCTTCGCATGCTCCGCAGGATCTACAAGTGGATCCCGACCGAAAAAAGAAGAACGGTAATATGATAATATGCCCTTGTGAATTCCCATAGAAGCTCATGTTCTGGTGTGAACATGGGCTTCTATGGGAATTCTCTATGGCATATTATCAAGCCCATTATCGCCGCTTTAGCTGCAGTTTTCTGCTGTTAAAGCGGCGAGAATTATAACGCTGTTCCTTGATAATATGCCCCTTAGATCCTTGGGCTTCAGGAAACCAAAGGAGAAATTGGAGCCCATTAACTACCACTATCTTGGGGCATCTTGAGCAGTATTTTCAAATACACTACAAAGGTATTTTTCATTGTGATTTCAGAGCCAAACACCAAGGAAATGGGTTTTATATAGTGAACCCTGTGCCTGTGTTTTTTTTTGTGCAAACCGTGTTCAACTGTATTAAATGTATGAAATCCTTAGTTCAGAACTCTATGAAAGTATGCACTTTTTTAGATAGGTTCGAAGCCCCTTAATGGTAATTTTATCAGGCAAATCCATGCCGCATTGCTCTTCACAGTGCTTAATTTGAGCTGGTGGTTTCAGGTGCTCGGCACCGGCATTTAATTGTCAACACTGGCCCTTGTGACAGTTTGCCACAAGGTGGCACTGTCTGAGATGACCACAACAACAGTCAATTATTATTCGGTATACATTAAAAATGACTATTACCTACCTCCCAAGCCATTCTTATAACTTTGGGGGACTGAAATAGTCTGAATTGTCACACTTATAGGAGTGTGATGGTCAGTAGGTGTGCTGTTACTATCATTGGCAGCTTGGAAGGAGCAGTGTGTGGTGCAAGATGCAGTGGCCTCCAATCGAGAGCCCTGGCACCAATTATTATTTTTTACAAATTAAGCAATGGCTCTTCCAATTTATACTCTATATTTTGCTAGCCTAAACTTTACTGAGTTCTTTAATTGATCCTGTATTCTAACTGAGCTTTGCGCGCTAATGTATTGATTAATTGATTCTGGCTATATTATCTGATTTCTGTATGATTTATAATCTGAAAATAAGCCTTCAAGGTTTGAACCTTCCCTGTCTGTCATTCTTGTAAAACCAAATGGGTTCTATGTGTCTAAACTGAAATTGTCATTTGAAGTGATTACAGAAAAACAGGTCTAATGGAAGCACCTAACTCCATAAGGGATTAACACCGCTCCAGGTCTATCAGTCGCATAAAGGAAGCGCAAAGTCAAAAGTACTAACGAATAAGGCGTTTGAGTAAAAATAGCAAGAATGAGAGAAAACTGGGTCATTACATGCAGATTGTTGCTCAGTTGAACAATGTTATTCTTCGCTATCAGCAATCGAAGTTTTCCTCCAGCAGCGTTTTGTGTTCTATGACTTGTAGATTCAGTTCTCCAGTTTGCAAAGAACTGCTGACTAAAAGCCTGAAGTGACTAAAAATGTCAATCATGGCATGTATCCACTTGCCAGCTATGTCCCTGGGTTTGCACATATTGTGATAATCTGCACAAACAGGACAAAAGTGAGTAAGGACCATATTGCGAGTTTCTTGTATGTCCAATTTAGGCAGAAGGAGAGGTTTCCATATGATTACTTGTGCAGTGTGTGGGGAAATAATAACACCCCTGAAATGTTCTCATCAGGCACATTGCGCCAGAAAAAAACATACAAATATGTGAGTCTAAAATGCTGAGAAAGAGACAAAAACATGCAGACATTGGTGCAGAAGCCCCAGTTATTCCACATTCCTGAGTGGAAAACTAGACATGACTACTTACATTGTAACTTAGAATTACCATACCTCATGATGTCGGTAATTCTGCATAATGTATCTGGTTTTTCTGCATCACATAATGAGGGCCTGTGTGTCGATCTAACTCATCTTGGACAGAAAAGAGAAACATTAGAAAATATTTGGATTAGTGTGCTATGACTAACCCGCACAAAAGAAGAACAAACACGAAATATAGCGTGTCTGCAGAAAATAACCCGAGCAAGAGTAACAACGACAGAAAGGCATGGTTGTGCGGGTGTGCTTAACCAGCACAAACTGAACAATGATGAAAGAAAATGTAGGGAGGTGTGAGACAGGGAAAAACAACAAAAACAAGCTATGTATGCGCGACAGTGTGGAGATACGTAAACAAAAGAGGTACTGAAAATATAGAGCAAGCAGGTGAGAACAAAGGTAAGAGGCCTGGAACCTGTGCAAAGGAAGACAGAAACAAGCACACATCAAACCAAAAGTAATGAGTCCAGGCAGCTCCCTGTCTCTGCCAATCCTTCAATAATTGCTCAGGTGGGAGGACAATGTGCTCATAAAATATTGATCTTGGCTCGTCCCGAAAGGTGATCCGGACCTGTAGAGAAAAGGGACGTTTTCATGCTGCGAAGATAAACACGGCAGCTTTTTGCAGACACTGTTGTGGGTCACGGTGTGGAAAAATATAGCAGGATACATTTGAAGCTAAGAGTCGACGTTTCGCCAAACAGCGCATTTGCGTGGTTTACTATTAATGCAACGTGACTGTGCACAACCTTGATGCACGTGACAACGTAGAAACAGGACGTCCTGCTGTTCTCGCCCTCAGGAAAAACGTATTTGAAAGCACAAACAGAGACAGCACCTGAAAAGAGATGCGTGTTAATATGTGTGCAGAGCCGAACTGTGCCACAGACCGAACTTTGTGTGTTTGTTAGAAGCCCACGGGCCAAGCCACCAACCTACCTTCATTTCCCCGAAAAGAATAAAGGAAAGACAAACACATCAGACATTTGTGTAGACGTAGGCGGAGAAATGACGTGTGTATTTTTTAAACCAATACCCCACACACACACTACCTCTCTCCTTCTTTCTCTCTCGCACCTCCTCTCTCCCCAAGGCGCTGATCGGACCGCCAGAATCGCGGGGGTGGTGGTAGCGGTCACCACTGCCCTTTTAGGACTTTGGCAGTCAGACCGCCATTGCACCCCGGCAACCGCCAGGACCGTGTTCCCTGGTGGTCTTGCTGTGGTCTGAGGCTCCAAGACGCTTGGTGGTGCCCCGAGGCACCGCTAAGCATATTACAAACTTTTCTCACCACAAGTGGCGTCATGGAGGTTCGGCCTCTAGGTATCTGTCGCGCAATAATCAGGCCACACTGTTGTTAAGCGTAAAAGGCCATTTATTAGGACCAGGCTGCACAACAATAAACCACAACAATAAGTAACAACAACTAAATCTCCCCCCAACACCAAAATCCATCCTCATACTCTCCTTTCATTCCATCTTCCGTTCTCAACCTTCCCTCCAATCTCTCCTCGCATCCTGGCACTACTCTCTAGCCACCAGTCGCCCCTTCCATCATTCACTCCTCCCCCCACGGAAGGTGGGTGCGCCCGCTAGTGACTCCCCCACCCCTCCCAAATACCGCCAAAAACCCCGCAGCCCGTCCTAAACTGGCACGCTCTGCCAACCCTACCCTCAAACCCTGAAAACTGCAGGGTGGGTGGGTGGCCACAGAAAACGAACCCACCCAGCAATGCCAGAATGCAGGAAGAGGAAGTCACCTTCCTCCCCCTGCATTCTTATACCCACCCCCCAACCACGCCACCTACCCCAGCCTGGCCCTTCCCTGCGCGAAAGACCCCGGGGGAAGACTAGACTGCGTCTTCGCTTCCCCCGGGGCCCTCCATCGCGCAATAATCAGGCCACACTGTTGTTAAGCGTAAAAGGCCATTTATTAGGACCAGGCTGCACAACAATAAACCACAACAATAATTAACAACAACTAAATCTCCCCACCAACACCAAAATCCATCCTCATACTCTCCTTTCACTCCATCTTCCGTTCTCAACCTTCCCTCCAATCTCTCCTCGCATCCTGGCACTACTCTCTTGCCACCAGTCGCCCCTTCCATCATTCACTCCCCCCCCCCACGAGAGGTGGGTGCGCCCACTAGTGACTCCCCCACCCCTCCCAAATACCGCCAACCAGGGCACCCCCTGTAGGGCGGTTACCTGCCCCCCCCCAGGTGTCACTGTGCATCTTTCGCCCCTACACTCACACATCCCTGCGGCACCAGATCGATTCATTCCACAACTTGCTCACAACGTCACGCATCTCCATCATGTAATACGCATTCCCAATCGTCGAAAGATGCACTCCGTCGTCCCTAAAGAGCAACCTTTCCTCAAGTCGTATTCCTGGATGGGAAATCACCTTAATGTCCTTCTTCTCACAAAAAAACCCTCATCGCCCTGTTCAACTTCCTTCGGGCTTTCTCCACAGCCCCATGCTTATTCGCCCCCCTCCAAACTCTCCTGGGGATGAATTCCGTCCAAGCAATGCAAGCCCCAGACAACCTGAGCTTCATAACCTCCAGGTCCTGCTGCATCAGCTGTAAGAGTGCCAAACCCGACAGCTGGATTAAGTCATTTTCCCCCAGGTGGATGATTAACAAGTCCGGGCATCCCCTTTGTGGGACCACCTTCGCCAGCCAGGGCAAAAGTGCCCCCCATCGCATCCCCCCTTTTCCCCACCAGTGCACCTCATGCCGGAGTCCGTTCAGTCCCAGGTTACGACCGTACACCTGCTGCTCCGCATATCTCAATGCCCAGTGCACAAAAGAATGCCCCACAATCCACGTGACCATCTTGGCACCTGGGCCGCCCACGCAACCTACGAAAGAAAAAGGTATTAATACATATCCTGTTAAGAATGGCGCTTCAACAGTTCCCCAAAACCGCCCCCGCGCAGCACCTACTTCCTGACATACCGCTCACAACATCGTGACTTCCATCTACCAATCTGACGTATCCTGTCCCAGGACCATCCCAACCGCGATGCCGCAGTTGCCGCCCCTATCCTAAAGGAATGCGTCCCAAACGCCAAAGGATTCAACCCCAATCTGCACACTGCCTTACGCAAAACAGCCAACAACTGCCCCGCTGTAACCCTGGCTCCCGACTCATGACAAAATATCTCCCCCTCCGCCAAGTGCACCTGCTCCTTAAACATCCTCCACTCCGCCACCGGGCACACCCCGTCCCAACCACTCTCACACAGCCAAATCCACTTTCCTCTCCCCAACTGATCCGTTTTAGGCTGGCTCAACCAAATACCCAGTCGGCCTGCCTCCAAACGAACGTCTCCAAAACGCCTACCACCAGCTCCCCTGATCCCCAACAACTCCGAAACCCTAAAGGCACCAAAAAACATCCACACCATGCTCAACCTGAACAGCCTGACCTCAGACCCATTATAACAGCATAACGGCAACACCTCCATAATGCGAGCCAACAACTCAAAAGTCACTGCCTCCCGCAGTGCCCCACCCCGCTTATTCTCCCTGCCCCAACCCCTCAGCATCCTGCCAATGACGACATCTTTTGTGGGGTCAAAACCAAAAAAACAGTGTAGCATAGAAAGACAACCCCGCCAGTTTTCCTGAAATAGTAGCAGCCGACAAACCTTTGTCCACACAATGCAAAACAAACTGCAAAACTCCCTGCTCAATCTCCGAGCGAGCCCCCAACGCAGCCAACCAGTTCCGCCCCATGAAAGAAGCAAACTCGTCCCATGCCAGCCTGTACGTCCTCCTTGTTGATTCTGCAACGGAGCTCTCCACCAGTCCTAAAACTCTCACTCCGCCAAGGCCCAGACGCCGGCCGGCAATCCGGTCTTGTGCTGATCCGCTCCAGGTGCCAGCCTCCGGAACCGCTGCCACTGCGAACGAGACAAAGCATCCGCAATGTCGTTATTCGCCCCAGGGACATGCTTGGCTCGAAAAATTACATTTAACTTCAAGCAACGCAGCATAAACCCCCTCAACAGCCGCAACACTCTCAAGTCCCTTGCCCTCTGTCGGTTGACCAAACCGACCACTGTCATGTTGTCCACATGAAACAACACCGACCTGTTCTGCAACTCTGCACCCCACACCTCCAATGCCACCAACAGAGGAAAGAATTCCAAGAAAGCAATGCTCCGCCCTTGTTGTAACCAGTGAGCCGGCCACTCCTCAGCACACCACCTGCCATCCCAGAAAAGGCCAAAACCTGCTGCTCCTGCTGCATCAGAAAAAATCTGAATCTGACACACCGTCCTCTCCTCCACAAAATCCAGTGACACTCCATTGAAGTCAGAAAGAAAATTCCACCAAGTTCTCAAGTCAGCTCGCACCCCCATGGAGATCCGAACTCTGTGATGTGGCAACACTGCCCCCGACATGGCCATGCCGAGTCTCCTGCAAAAAGTCCTCCCCGCTCTTACCACACGGCATGCAACGTTCAGGAAACCCAAAAGCTGTTGTACAGTGCGCAGCGCAATCCTCCTCTCACCAATGACCCACAGCAAACATGCCTGTATCTCAGAGACCTTCCCTTGGGGAAGACAAGCCCTCCATAAAACGGAGTCCAGCTCGATCCCCAAAAACGTCAAGCAAGAGCTAGGCCCAGCTGTCTTCTCTGGTGCCAAGGGGACCCCAAAACTCTGTGCCATGTCTTGAAACTGTGACAGGGCCCTGCCACAATCTCCCGACTTCTCCCTGCCCAGGAACAGAAAATCGTCCAAGTAGTGTGTCACAGCCCGGTGTCCACTAATTTGAGTAAAAGCCCACTGCAAAAATGTACTAAAAACCTCAAAAAGCGCACAGGATATGGCACACCCCATGGGCAAGACCTTGTCCACGTAGATGGCCCCTGCAAACTGCATGCCCAGTAAGGAAAAATCCGCCGGATGAATCGGCAGAAGGAGGAAAGCTGATTTGATATCACACTTAGCCATCTCCGCCCCTCGCCCGCCCTTGTGCACCAGCCGAATGGTGTCATCCACTGACGCATAAAGCACTCGGGTGTCCACGTCTGCTATGAAATCATTAACAGACTGACCCTCCGGCCAGGACAAGTGGTGTATCATCCTAAACTCCCCTTCCTCCTTCTTAGGCACCACACCCAAAGGTGATACAATCAAGTGCTCCAAGGGCCATTCCACAAAGGGGCCCGCAACTCTGCCTTCTGACACTTCTTTCTGTAACTTGGCCGCCACTACCTCCGGCAATTCTTTTGCTGACTTAAGATTATCCGCCCACCTACGCACTCTCGGTCCCTGGTAGCCCACTCGGAAACCTTCCATGAAACCCCACTGCAACTTTAAAGCGGCCTCCCTGTCAGGAGAACACGCCAGCCAGCGGTCCATCGCTGCCACCCTAACCGGAGTAGGCGCCTTTCGCGCCAGGCTGTCCCCTACCCCTTGCATTGGAGTTTCGCCACTGTTCCGAAGGCGTGGCCAGGGTGAGACACTGAGTGACTGCGTGACGGCCGCCACACTTGGAACACTCGTGCTTAAATTTACAAGGGTATCGGGAGCAATAACCCTTGTTGTAGCTCCAGCAGGCACTAGTCGTGGCAGTTCCTGGCTTAGCCCCCGGGGCAGTGTGTCCTGCAGGGGTAACCACACCTCCCGCCCCAGCGTGGGCGGGCCGCGCTGGAAAAGACCGATAAGGAACCGGCAACCCACTCGCCGTGTGCGTTGAGGCGGACAAATGTGACGACACCATCCACTGCATCCAGAGCTCCTGATCTATCTCCCCCCATGGCTTGTCCAGATTCACACTAACCCTTGCCCTAAATTCTTCGTCATAGCTCAGCCATGCGAAGCCACCAAATTGTAATTGCGCCTTCCAGATGATGTCCATGTACTTGAAAAGGGGGATAGCCCTATCAACATGCTTTTCACAATAGATGCTGGCGTATATCAAGAACGCCGACGTCCAATTTTCCATGTTTACCGGGACCCGTGGCCTCCTGGTCAACTCCCACTCCTCCTCCTTGGAGCCCTCCTTGGCCTGTACCTCCCTGTGTAACAACTTGAAAACATCGACATATTCGTGTTTCCATATCTTACTCTTTATCTTCTCCGACAAGTGAGAGCCCAAGGGCATGGCCAAGCCCATATAGGGCAGTTTCTTCTGAAGCTTGTCCCCCCCTTTCCCATACTTGTCCTCCTTCCCCTCCGTCTTGTCCTCCAGCCCCGGCTTGTTTGTCTGCACCCCCGCTGTCACCACCTGCTTACCTGCTGTCGCAAGCGCCCCCGCCTTAGCCCCGCTCTCCCCATCCTCCCGCACAGACCCTTCCCCCACTCCAACAGACCTGCAGGCCTTCTTTCTGCCGCCCTTGCGGCCCTCCCCCCAAGCAGCCCACCAATCGCCCTCACCTGTACGTGCGGCCTGTGACGGCCCCGGCCGACGGTCCACTCCGCTGGGCTGCACCAACGACCCCTTCAACTTCCCGGTCTTCTTCACGGGGCCTGCAATACACCAAAACCACTGTTGCCCCTAGCCCCGTCAGCCGTCCTGTCCGTGTCCTCTCGCACTTCATCGTCCTCCAACTCTTCGCTCTCCGCTCCATAATCCAGGTCAATCTCCCACTCATCCTCCACCTGCTTGCACTCCACCTCACGTACTGCACGCTTCACGCTCTTCTGACAGGGCACACCAGCCCCTGACTCCTTCTCCACCACACGCACCGAGGCCCGATCCCGCGATGGAGGGAAAGCCGCCGCCGACTCCCCTACTGCTTCATGGGGGCATCCCGGAGCCGTCTTGCGCTCCGCCGAACCACCAACCCCTCTGCTGACCTCCGCCAGCTGGGATCCCCCCTACCCCCCGGACCGCTCCAACCCGGGCAGGCTCTGGCATTGCTGGGCCTCGTCACCGTCCTGGCCGTCCCTAACTGCCCCTGCCTGACGCTCACCCCCCCTAACTGGCCCCCCCCCGGGCCCTGACCTTCCTCTCGGCTTCCTCCTGTTCTGCCCAGAACTCCTCCTCAGATGTGGGAGTGGGGGGGCCTTCCCGTCCCCCCCCCAGTCTGCCCCTGCCCTCATTTCCTCCAATTCCTACAGCCTGGCGTCCGCGTTCTGCATCAGCAGCCTCTGCTCCCTAATCTTCGCCTCCACATCCATGGACTCCCACCTGCTCAACAGCGGGGGGCAGTAGCCCCTTGAGCCCATCCCTTGCATGGATCTCCAAGGAAGGGTCTCCCAGGCCCCCCAGGCTTCCCCACCTGCTCCAGCTGAACAACAGCCGGCCCCCCCAGCGCCCCGCGGTACCGGGGTGCTGGACCTAGAGCCTACTGACAAATCAAGGGGCCCACAAACCGCAGGCCCCCCCCAAGGACCACACACGCTGCCTCCTCACCATCGGTGCCCCCCTCATCCTCCAGGGCCACCACCACAGGAGTCACAAGCCCGGGACCACCCAAAACGGGCTGGCCCGGCGCACCAACAAGAGGCCCCAGGGCAAAAGGCCCAGGCTGCCCACCTGACCCCAAATCCGGGGCCAATGACACATCCGGGGAATGGGGAGCGCTGTGCCCCTCCCCAGGCGTGCCCTGCACCGCACCAACCAATGCCACCGAGGAAGAACGCTCCAGAGCTCCCCCCTTTGGGCCCCCACTCCCTGCCGATTTCGAGCGCGGAGCCTGGCTCTTACGCCGCCCTCTGCGCTGTGCTCCTCTCGCGCCCGAGCCCCGCCCCCTCGCCGACGCCGACCTGCCCGCCGGGACCGTGTCCTCCTGGCACACCACAACCGCAGCGCTGACTCCCGCTGCAGCCGCCCTCGAGGGCCGAGTAAAACCAACCCAGGCCTGCTCTAAAATGCCCGGCCGCAGCAGGACTGACCTCTCGGCCCGCCCCAACACCCTCAAAGCCTCCTGGACCGCCTCCGCCTCGCCCGCCATGACACCGCAAGCAAATACCTGCACAGAGGAAACCACCGACCAGAGCGACCCAGCAGAAACGCCCTGCACCAGTCTCACACCGTCGCCACCTCCGGGAATGTCAAACCGCCGATCGCAGAGCTATACAATCGCCCCCTACGCTCCACAGAAAACTAACCCACCCAGCAATGCCAGAATGCAGGAAGAGGAAGTCGCCTTCCCCCCCCTGCATTCTTATACCCACCCTCCAACCACGCCCCCTACCCCAGCCTGGCCCTTCCCTGCGCGAAAGACCCCGGGGGAAGACTAGACTGCGTCTTCACTTCCCCCGGGGCCCTCCATTGTCGGTGAGGAAAGAAAGTGGGGCACAACAGGGACCCCTCTTGGCCTATGTACGGGGGTGCATGTTGTGCCCCCCTGTAGATTTAAACCCCCATTTGCATTCCTTCCTGTGCAAGAACGTGCACTGGCAGTCCCGTGGCGGTGCTGTTTAAGGCTCACAGTGAGCCTTTAAACAGCACAGCTGCGGGACCACTATGCCGCCCACCTGCCAGACCACAAGATTACTTGTAATCTGGCGGGTGGGCGGCAACGAGTTTTGGTGGTCCCGGAGCAGGGCAGAGGAATGCCGCCCGCTCCAGGATTGCCGAAACGTGTAATCAGGCCCTAAGTGTTTATGTCGGTGAAGGACTGGTCTGCGAAGCACGCACCTTCTCCATAAGTGGGGGTGATTTTTTTGTGCTAATGTAAGATACAATAAACCTACACACACCAAATTGAGGTTTCGAGCTTGAGAATGCATTTCTGTACCCACTGATATATAAAATCTGGTGCTTTAAGCCTTTGTATTTAGTTTCACTAAAAGTACCCCTGAGTTTGACTTAGATCGGAACCCTGAGGCCCTCCACCAGCTGGCACAGTCTGAGCATGTGCTGAAGTGTGACAGTGTTGGACTCCTCACTAATGGATCGGAAAGGAAATGATGGTTTTGAAAAATAAAATCTGACCCTTAATTGATAGAACAGATTGAGGTGTTACAGGCAAAATTCTCAAAACAAGCAAACTTAGTAAAGGAGATATACACATCCTGCCCAACGATGGTCGAACTACCAAAGGATTTCCGTAGAATTAGATCCTGGGAAGACAACACCCTCCTAGCAGAGGTGGTGGCGCACCCACTGAGACCAGCTTCACCTTCCAGTGTTGGATCCTGATCATGTCACTCCAGAGCGATCCATTGACATTACGTCAAAACACTACAAACGGCTTAGTTGACTGTTCCTAACCATATAGGGTGAGGGCTTGACACTCCGTCATATATTTTCTGGACTGTGGCACGCCAGCGACAGCCCTTTCTTTTTCAGTAAATACAATTGTGCCTTTCGCAGTACTGAATAGATATTGGCTCCCAAAATGTAATTCCAATCTTTAAGGGCTAGTCTGAGGGAAGACTGTTGAGATACTTAAAAATGTTGAGAGTAGAGATTAATCTAAAGCAAGACCTAAAGGTTCAAACAAAAAATAATTTAGTAAACAAGTTTTTGAGAGCAAGGTGCCCAAAATGAAAGATTCCAGACAAATGCTGAAAAAGTGAGAACCTTTATGGAAACAGACAGCATTATTAATGTCTTCAAGATGTTTAGACTGTGTAGAGAGGCAAAAATGAATTGATTAATAAGTTTAAATATATTTTCAACATCCATTGTCCAAACATTCTCACGGTAGGGGTAGTGCAAATGGGTGCCCCAATAATTATAAATACTATCATTCAATTGAAAGTGTGAACAGTCTTTGGGTCAGGCTGGTTATGCTGTTGTGTTTTATTGGGAATGCTCAGATATTTTGTTCCCCCATACTGATATTTTTTACAAGAGTCAATAGAAGAGAAGTATATGCTTTCAGAAAATATACATGTAGGTCTTGTAATGCCAGAAAAAAGCTCAAAAGTTATAACAAAATATACCGGATAAATCAATATTGTTAGTTAATGCTGACCTTAAAAATGTAACCAAAATATTTGGCAGTAAGCTAGCAAAATTATGTCAAACATTAATCAATCTAAGGCAGAGAATATTGGCGGTCATTATGGGTGTGACAACATCGGGTAAGCAGGTGCATTTATAGATACGATTTGGAATAAAAGTATTCTTCTTGAAGCAAATAGTGTAGATTCAGAGGAGGAATTTGCCACTGTGAACTGGTTATACTTAAAGGGAATATTAGACACCTTCTAATTTAGCTCTGATTTTTCAGAGCCTTCTAAACCACTGTATTAAAAGGCGAATGCCGCTATATCATTAAATGAATAAATAAAAGAGGAATTCCATTTAGATTGAGGTAGAAGGCATGCCAGAACACTCTCCCCATCTTTGGTCAATATCACAAGTAAGTCATCGCAGCTGGCAATCTTACAAAGCCCAGATGTTTCGGGGATCTTCTATACATGGGCTTGAAGTAAAACCGCTGCTGAATGCTGGTCCTATCCTATTATCTTTTTCATGTCCTGAAAAATGCTTTGCCTTTTTATTTACTCTACCACATGACACCCTTCAAGGTCACAAGATAAACATGCAGAACTGGAGTACTGCCAAGTACTGTCTGCCATTACAAATAGTAGTTTTGTACACATGAAGTGAACAACACATGAATGAATATACCTGAGTGTATGGCTGCACAGAGATATCCTTAGTTGATGCAAACCAATATCATGCTCAGACCTAATCAGACCTATGCCAATGTGGAAAAAGGAAAACTTAGATTTGACACTGTGGACCAAGGTGACTGCTTTAAAAATGGTTGTACTGTGAAAATGCATTTCCTAATCTTTTTTACTTATTTTCATTACCATAACTGATTATACACATGAATACAATCTGTGGTATATTTAAAAATGTTTCTTTGTAAAATAACAAATAACATTTGTTTTTTTAGAAATGAACATCAATGCATTACCAGTAAATGTTGCACTTCACTTTTAAGTTTTAAGTATACAGAAACCTGCCTGCGCCCCCTAAATGGAATCAAACCACGTGACGTATTTCAGTTTAACCTACTGCATCCAGTCAGAACTGACAACATTTGTTGGGGCATCACAGCTCACTGCCTAAAAGCATTCCGTTTTGCGCTCGGGATATGTATTTTTTTGATCCTGCTACTAAAATACTTGGAAACACTCCCACTTGCACCATGGGTTGCAACCATTGTTGATACGTTCTTAACCCCCTCCATGCTTATGACGAGCTCAGCTCGTCATGAGGCACAGTGGAGCTGTGTTCATGACGAGCTGAGCTCGTAATAACTGCCGCGGCACTCCCACCTGCGGCTAATTCCCCGCCTGTGCGGGAGTTCTATTGTAGTGGGTGGAGACATGACGAGTCCAGCTCGTCATGAGCACAGCTCCACTGTGCAGCATGACGAAGCTGGACTCGTCATGAGTACAGCGGTGCCGCGCGCGGCCCCACCTCCCCCGCTCCACGGGGGAATTAGCCCCACGTGGAAGGGGTTAATAATCTTCAATTTCTTAGGGATGATCCCGGAGGCTTTCATTATGGATGCCTGTCACTGTTTTTATAATCTTGATTCTTTGGAATTTGTAGTAAAAGTGACACCCTAAGAACAGTGGCCAGAGCAGATTTGTCCAGGGTGGATTCCAGTATGCTTGGATCCAATTTATGGCTCTTTGTTTTATGTTTATGGCTAAGTTAGAACAGGCCCATACTACATCCAAGGCCTAGTGACTTCTTACATTTCATCTCGTCCCCTGAGGTCCTCCCACTTGGCTTTCTGCATTGTACGAAGATTCCATCTGGCCCGGATGGAAGGCCGTTCCCTTGCAGTGCTTGGTCTGAAATTGTGGAACTCCTGAACCAAATCCCTCAGGGACAGTACCTCTCTTCTTATGTTTCACAAACATTTGAAGACATGGCTATTCTAATTAGATGGTTCTTTTGTTTCATCGTGCTAAGCGCCGGGAAAACCTTAGGGGTAGATGTGCGCCTTACAAAACTATAAATAATAAAATGTAGGCCTACTACCAAATCAATCTAGTGGGTGCATCTGTAGGATCCAGCGACAAAGCCTTTATAATGTCAACCCAGTCATATTCGTAAATCAGAAACACTAGCTGCTCTTCCCACTTTTCCTTCAAACTTAACAAGGGGGTTGTAAGCGTTCAGCTGTAAGGACTAGACCCAAGAAATAGTGTGTCCATGAATTGCACAGGATGCAAAGTGTTCATCGTATGGAGGTCACTTGAAGTTTTGGCACCGTGAGAGATCTTTGTATGAATCATGCTGTCCCAAGTCTGGATGTATTTCTGCATTTCTTCATATAGTGTGCTATACTGAGTGTTCAGTGATTCAAATGAGATAGAGACTACACCTGTGAATTGTTTATTCATTCTGTTATATGGTCTCTTTACTGTTCCAAGCTTTCTAATACAAAGCGTAAAGACACACTCATCTATATCAAGGAACTAGTATTAATGCCAATGTGGCTTGCTCCTTGCTGCCCTTGGCGCTGCATTTGCGACCCCTGACCTCAGAGGTGGCAAAATCAGTGCCTGGAACACAGGGGTGGCTCATCCTAATGGACGCTGGTTGGAGCTCCACTTGCCTGGTGCCTTTCAATTTTTTTATTAAACAAATAGTGAATAATATTATTCACTATTAGTGTGATATAAAATGGAGTACATTAACCGGAATATGACCATATCTGGAAGCTAAGGAAAGTAAAAAATGCTGTTAAATGTATGTTATGCATACTTGCAGGTGAGAGTGTGTTTCTTTGTGCAAGAGTGTGTGAATGTATTAGTGTAAGCATGTGTGTGAGGCAAAGTAAAGGTCAAATGCAGTAGATTAACAGAACTTCATGGGGCCCCCTGCAAAGTACATGGAGTGGCCTCCTCTCCAGAGTCAGTGAATAGCTCTCAGGCCAAGGTACTGTCCTGAGGGGGCCATCAAAGCTAGGGGCAGGGGTTGCGGGGGCCTATGATACGCCACTGCTCAGATGACACTTCCGCTACCCCTGGAATTTTGGTGAATTGACGTCCATGGCAAGTATACTTCCACACTTATTTAGAGTGCTCTAGAATGCGGTTAGATGTACATTGTGGCCCAGATTGTTTTAACCAGTTCAGGGATGAGAAGGATTTCAGGATGAACTCCTCATCTGATACCCATAGACATATAGGACATTCCTGCTACTATTTCAGCACCCCCTAATTTTGCTTGCCTTCAGATAGAACACTGGGCATCTCAAAACAAGCCCTGCACTTGTGTTTTTGTAGTGTGCAATCTTACCTTCCATCTTCTTCCTTGCCACAGATGGTGGCACAGCAATATAATTGAACAAAATATATTTAGCTGCAACAGTAAGTGTAATCATGTCAAAGAGGTAGTTCATTTGTGGGATGCACATCTTCTTTGACAGTGAAATATGACAGAAACAGGATGAGCAGGCCCCATCTAAAGTCTAGTATCTTTTCATTGTGATCCCGAAGCTGCCCAGAGTTTGTATTCACCAGATCCTTCCGGTTGCTTTCAGGTTTTTTTGTCAATGTGGGTCAGAGAGGAGGTGTGCTTTATTAGAAACATAAAGAGCAGGTTGCCCTCTTCAAAACATGTTTCCCCCAAAATGTCAGTGCAAACAAGCAATTGATTGTGCTATGTTTCCCAAAACAAGGTAAAATTACAAAATATGCAATTTGTCAAATTAAACATTTTATATTACTTTTGCAGAATTTTTTTTGGGCGTCCTCAATTCCCTTAGAACTCATCCTCTGGGAGCAACTTGCCACCTTGCTTTTGTGATTCAGAACTGCCAGTGAATTTCTATGACGAAGCTGGTTACAAAATATAGTTTCAGTGAGACTTCAATACACAACCCAAATGTCCTTTTTGGCTTCTCGAAGTCAGTGGGGTCTAACACTGTCGTTTGCTGTATGGTATCTACGTAAAGGAATACCTTAAGAAAGCCACCAATATTTTGAAAATGCATACCTGCTGCTTGTCCTTCTCCTCTTTTAGCATTTCAATTGCAGGCAAGTTGACCAAACATCACACTCCTGACCGCCATTATCCTCAGCAGTGCTAATGTTAGTGCTATAACGTCACATTAATGGCCACCATTCATCTCTACGGTGTGGCTGTCATTACGTTGGCGTCACACTACTGGCCGCCATTCCCCACAATGATGGGCTGTGAGTGCGATGACGTCATACTACTGGCCGCCATTCCCCTCGACGGTGCGGCTGTCAGTGCGATAACGTCATACTACTCGCCGCCATTCCCCTCGACGAGGCAGCTGTCAGTGCGATTACGTCATACTACTGGCCACCACTCCCCTCGATGGGGCGGCTGTCAGTGCGACGTCATACTGATAGAGCAAGATTTCGCATCGCGACTTGCTCGAGTCAAGAACCTCGAAATCTGTTATAATCCCGTAAAATAAATTGTACGTTCTACTAATACTCTTTATATGCGTGTGTATTAGCGAAGCTTGCCTATGTGTTTTACTAAAATGAATAACCCGTGTATCTAAAAATGGCCGCTGCTTGACTTTTCGCTTCTGCGCATGCGTTAGTCACACTCACGTGACTTTACGTAGAGATAGTTATGGAGGGAAAGGGTGCGCATGCGTAATGGCTACAAGATGGCTGCTTAATGTGATCACGAAGTGAGGCTCGTGCTATTGCTCATCGTGTTGTTATATGTAGCACTTACCCTTAATAGCCTAGTATATTTCTGTAATGATAAGCCTGAAGTACGAAATCATGATATGTAATACATTCATTTATTTCTATGTTTTAATTTGTTTTCGCTTACTTTTCATGTATCACGGGAAATGGGGGTCTGAAATCTATCGAGAGCCATTTTGAAGGTCCCTGTTGCGCATGACCGGTACGCGGCTGGTGGCATTGACTAAGTGCCAACTGGAGGTCCCTGCCAAGATGTGCCTGGGAAGATGCACCTTCACCCAGCCGGAGAAACAGAATTTGTACTACACTTGCAACAAATGTATACTCTGCTATTGTATTCTGTGTATTCTCTCATGGGAACCCCAATCTTGCTAGGCGGTACCTTAACATGCAAAATGAGTCTTACAATAGTCTGTTCTGATTGGTGTGTTAACCAAATCCTACCTTAGGACCAATCGAAATTTGGGGATTCTGACACTTTGCAACATTGGGGGGTGGTACACTGACCCAAGAACAGTATATCTAGCCTAGGTTTAGCTAGAGAAATTGTCCGATTTGTCCGAATAGCTGACCTGTCACTGACCCAACGCACTCAATAGGCGACTGAATACAGAGCGCTGCGGAGCACTCTGTCCGAATTTGACCATAGACTCTAAGGTTTTACTAAACCTTAAGTGCTGGCGGAGCACTTTGATGGGGAGTTCGCCAACCCAATCGGGGTTCTGACTGATAGCTGCAGAGAGGGTGGAGCGCAGGCGTTGCTTCCGAACTGCGGGTGCTGGTCGTGCCTTGGTGGTCCTGTCCTGATCCTAATCTGGGTTTCCTGTCCTGTCCTGGGTTGTCCATTCTGCACCTGCTGTCCCGTTGATGTCTCTCCATCCTGGGGGTATTTCCTGTCCTTAACTGACCCGTGGCCAGGGTTGGTTTTCACACCAGTCTAGGTAAATATATTGCTGCAAACTCTAAACTGCACCTTTTTATTTTTCTGTCTTTGCTTCAATAAAGACATACCTTTGCATATGATAATTTTCCATGCTTTCCGCAACCATTGCATATCCTAAAGTCATTTTGCATTTGATTTCATAGCGTGTTCCTATGTTACCCTACCTTTTAGAAATTATTTTCTCTATTGCAGTCTGTAATTTGCTGATGTGGTCTATAAATTTTCTCATATAAAACTGACTGAAGTAAATCTCTAGAGTATAGTGTATTCCACTTTTCACTTGGTTATAGTTGTTAGGATTTCTAATTTCCCATTTATTCTCATGCCCAAATTCTAAATGTATACTTGCATAAACTGACCCTTTAAAATGTCTATTCTTAAGCTCCATTTTTAGCGTGTTTTCCCGGTTACTCTATCATTAGAAAGCCTAAATGGTTACCCTTACTTTGTTCTTTTATGGATATGTGATTTTCGTCATTTTGATTATTGTTTGTCTTATTACAGTGAATCTGATGTTTTCTGAAACTGATTTCTAGATAAAACACATACAACTTCTCAGTTGTCCGTGGTCATTTTATGAATATCAAAGTTATTAAAGTGGGTTTTGTATTCTGCTGCCTTTCCTTTTACAGCTAGCTCCCTGACCCATCGTGGTCTTAGGTACCCGTAACGGTGGATGGTAAATGGGGTACTTTGGAAATATTAGAAAGGACTCTAGAATATTGGTAGTAGATTGTAAGGTCATCTGATCAATGTATATATGGTGAATTGAAGTATATGGGCCCGAAACATTAGTGATGAAATTATTGGTCGGGTGACATGCGATCTCTATCAGTATTGTACTGGTAGCATAGAGGATGGTTAGGGAATAGTTAAAGGTTAGGTAGGACTAGTTAGTTTAGCTAAGTTGGATGCTGCTATTTAGGGAACCTTAATTGCTGCTACGAGAGTGGGCAGTTCAAGGGATTTGATCACTCGCTTGAAATGTTTACTTTGAAAAGTCATGAAATGTTTTAAAATCGTTATCCTTATTATTATAGTGTTATATGTATTAATCCATTCGTTTGTAAAACGTCTTTTATGTTGTGGGAATCCCCGGGGAAATTGAACAGCGAGTGGTGAATAGAATCCACTTGCTTTGAGGTCACTGGCTTTAAGTAAAGTTGGTGCAGGTTAGGCAGAACTGGAAGCACTAACTAGGGTTTCTATGAATGTATGTTTGAATAAATGTTAGCAACGAGGTTCATTGGCAAAATTCCTATTGTGGCATAACCTAGTGAGGGTCACACCGGAAAAGTAGCAGGTTCGTCGGAGCTTTAGTGATAGCAAAGGGGTACATCGGTGAAACTTTAGGCTCAGTATATATCCCGAAAAGAAGTGGATGAGTCAAAGAAGTAGCGGGTTCCCTAATGCTTGAGTGAAGGGTAGGCAGAAAGGATCTATCCGTAGTGATTGAAAAGTAAATGGAAGTAGTTTACTTGCAGTGAAACAAAAACTCTTTCCTGTCTAGACACTTGAGCACAGTGGCGAATGTGTATTCGTTGTTAAATAACCAAGCACTAGCACTTTAGAAAGAAAGTTTCCGTTACCTTGTGAAGGAGGGAGTCAGTCGCGAAGCTGCTCTGACGTCACTCTGTGCCGCGCTGGGGTTGGTAGACGCAGCGGGTGTGTAGCGGAGCTGGAATTGTAAAGGAGGGGTAAGTGCCGGAGCGTGAGAACTGTCTCGCGAAAAGGCCGCGCACCCATTGGTCGAGAATATTTGAACTCGTGCACTTCATTGGTTGCACGAAAATAAAAGACGCACTTGGATTTGTGATTGAATTTGTAAGCAAAGGTCATTTGTAGGAATCGTATGTGGCATTCGTATAGACCGCATACCAGACCTGATCCTCGGTGTATGGGATTTGAACTAGATCAGTTTAAAGGTATAAAACACGACATTATGTACGGAAACAAGAGGAAATTGTCTCTTGTAAATAAGGTAAAGAATTACTTCAAAAAAGACAAACCGATTAGAACTAGAGAAGGTGTTGTCATTCCGCCTCCAAATACTCCCTCATCTTTCATGATGTTTGACCGAGGGTACAATACGTGTGTATGGTTAGAAAACTGGGCAAAATACACCAAGGATGACGGAGTTTTGGCTTTTCCGTTGCAAGGTACCTTTAATGGCAGGATTTCATTTAATTTGAGAGCCCGAATGAATGATTTACATCCCAGACCTAGATTAACGCAGTACGAAGCTTTAGAAGAGTGGGAAATCGAAGCGTTTGAAAGAGACAAGCCCCGTATGGATAAAGGTTTGACAAAATTGTATCCAAAATTGAAGCAGGAAGCCCGAGACAAAAAGATGAAACAGTGGAGGCAGAGTATGATTGTAGAAGGATTGTTTCCAATGATGCCAGTGAATGATCCTCCTGCAGGGGAAAAGAAGACAGAAAAAAGTAAACATTGGGTGCCTATTGGAGAGTCGGATGATGAATTATTAGATGATCTATTTATGAGAAGTCCGCCTCCTTATAATGAAAGAAATAGACCTTCCAGTGAGGGGGATAATTCCCGAAGACTTCATCTTCAGGATGAGGCCAGATCTGCCAGTGTAGGAGGGGGTTGCCTCGTACCTCCCTATACCGAGAGTCTGGGTCCTGTAGATGCAAGAGATATTTATCCCAGACTACCAGCTAGTGGGGATGCAAGATACTCCCGTGAAAGCGACTTTTTCTCGAGACCTCCCTACGAAGGTGAGGCGAGACCCTCAGGGTCAGGAATACCGTGCTTACAGCCTCTACATGAAAAGGATCCAAGATCCCTAGGTGCAGGAAGTTTGTTCCCAAGACCTAATTATGGTGAAGGACCAAGTGAGACACATCCCACTGCTCCGAGTTATGCTCCCACTCTGACCCCGCAGGTTTTACATGACAAATCCTTAGAGAGATTATTGGAAGAAAAGGAGCGGGAGGTACTAGCAAAACAGAGAGCAGAGATAGTTCAGAAAATTTCCCAGTTGAATACAAGCCCTGAAGCCTTGACAATCCCAGTAACTATTGGACCAGTGGTTCCATTGTATGGGGACCGGCAAGAGAGTCCAAACCCTCCAGTCATTACCCCAGTCATAACACAACCTAGACCTGAACCCTTAATCGTAGATGAACAGACGAGTGAGTGCGAATCTGAAGTCTCACTATTGGATCTGCCCATTAGAAATACAGGGAAAAGGATGCAGAAAAGGCATAATCCTTTCAATATGAGGGAGATTCAAATGGAATCAACTTCGGGTACTAAAAGTGTCACACTAGTTACACCTGAAGAAATCGAAAGATGGAGTCAAGAATTGGAAAAACAAACTCCACAGACGAAACCTTTAGATCTCTACAAGTTGAGAGTAGAAATAGAAGAATTGATGGCAGGAAATGTAGGATTAGACAGATTAAATACCTACTCTGAAGAGGAACTGTTGTTCATTTGTAAAAGTCTTACCCGAAATGCCCGAGTACTTCACGAGAAATTGACAGACACTGCTGCTAGCATGGGAATAGATATTTCTAAATCCAAACCCTTGCAGAAACCGTACAGAGCAGATTTTTCAGACAAAGATTTAGAAAACCTGAATGTGTCAGGGAAGAAGGCGCAGGTCAAGGAACTATTGACAGTGTTGCAGAAATGGGGAGATGTAGAAAGATGGAAAGCCAGGTGGGCCCGAAAGAAAGATGAGGCTAGATCCAGACAGGCGACCCCAGAATTTGTTCTAAAAGAAGCTGACAAGCCAGAGCAGTTGTATCCTATGCGCGAAGTGCCAGGTGGAAAATATGTGCACGTTCCATGGTCCAGGCAGGATATTGTGTCCTTTACTAATGACTTTCCGAAATTGCGAGAAAAACCAGTGGATTGGTACAGGCAGGTAGAAAGATTTGTAAAGGTGCAGAAATGCCTGTGGAAAGATTTGGATGGGTTCTTTGATATTGTGGTCCCTGTAGATTTATGGACCGAGTGTAAGATAGCCATAGCCTGGCCTAGTGAGGAATACACGAGGGATTCTAAAACGGGAGAACCCTCTAAAGAAGTAATGAGAAAATATGATCAGGTAATTCAGCATCTGAAGTCAAAGGTGCCAGCAAAGGAAACTGATTGGACCAAGATAGATAGAACCACGCAGGAAAGGGATGAGACTGTGCATTCCTATTATGAAAGGCTGTTGCAGGTGTTCAAAACATACAGTGGTATAGATAACATCGAGATGAAGGACATGACTCACTTCATTTACAGGTTTGTAAACGGTTTAAGACCCGAAATTTGTCAGTGGATCAAAGATAACAAAATCTGTTGGCAGTCCAAGAAAATAGACGAGGTCCTACGGTATGCAAAATACTGTGAGGACGAAATGGCAGAAAAGAAAAAGGCACTCAAGGAAAAGGTGATGTGGGCACAAGTAAAGCTCGCAGAGCAGCAGGAAAAACAATTGAATAAAATAAATAAAAATACCCAAAATCAAGGAACAGGGGGTGGAAGTGGAGGAAAGCCCCGAGCAAAATTGAGTAGAGAGGAAGCCAAAAAGAAGTTTCCCTGCCACCAGTGCGGAGAAATCGGGCACTGGAGAGACGAGTGTCCGTATTTACCAGGTGATAACACCCAAACCCCTGATTTAATTTCACAGACGCAGAATGAAAAGCCAAGAAAGACCCAGCAACAGGTAAAAACAATTCAGGTACCTCGAGCGCCCAAGCCCACTTTTAAAGGAAAATCCCCGCAGGGGGATGACATAGAGATCTGGGGGGGCACTGAGAACAGAAATGCAGCAACTTCGCAGTATTTACTGAGTGATACCTTTTTCTGTGACGATCAGTACTGACGGGGCCTGAGAGGGGAGGACAAGGAGTGTGTACTTGGCGCCTCCTTGCCGGTAGACCAGTCAGGGCCATACATAGAAGGAAAGGTTGATGGAAATGATGTCACCTTCCTATTGGACACTGGTGCTACCCGTTCTACTGTGAGAACAGCAGACGTTCCAAACCTACCCCTCTCGGGAGAAGCAATCCAAGTAGTGGGTGTATCTAATCAATTGATTAGTACCCCCGTTACAGAACCAATGGAGATCTCAATTGGAAACTTTAAAGAAATGCACAGATTTGTCGTCTGTGATACTAGTCCAGTGAATTTACTGGGACGTGATTTGCTGTGCAAAATGAACTGCACTATCTTTTGCACACCAAAAGGCGTCGAAATACAAACCCCAGGCGAGGATGGTATTTACAAGCTAATGTTAATCAGACCTGACTCAGAAATTAAGCGAATGACTATACAAGACTTACCTGAAGAACTCCAACAGACAGTGAAGCCAGAAGTATTGGACTTTACTGGAAAGGATGTAGGATTAATGGCCAATGTAGACCCAATACAAATAGCCATGAAAGAAAATGCAGTTTACCCCAATACCAAGCCTTACAGAATGAGTGCTGAAGTGAGAGCAGGAGTTGCCATTGAAATACAAAAATTGTTAGAAGCAAACATCATACAAGAAGTGATGAGCAGCCCGTGTAATTCCCCTATAATTGGAATCAAGAAGCCTAGTAGCAAGTACAGAGTTGTGCTGGACCTGAGAAAGGTAAACAAAATTGTAGTTCCTTGTTGTCCTATTGTCCCGAACCCCGCAGTAATCCTGTATCAGATTCCCTGGGATGCTGAATGGTTCACTGTGATTGACTTGTGTCATGCATTCTTTTCGATCCCATTGCATCCAGACAGCAAATTTATTTTCTCATTTGCTTTCAACAGTCACGTGTATGTTTGGAATCGTGTCCCCCAGGGGTACACAGAAAGCCCCTCTATCTTTAATCAGATCTTGAAAAAATGCCTTGAAACTTTAGTCTTACCTGGGAAGTCTGTTTTGGTGCAATACATTGACAACCTATTGGTGGCGTCCAAAAGTCATAGGGATTGCGTGATTGACACCATTGCCTTGCTGAATCACCTAGGTGAAAAGGGACATAAAGTGGCCCCTGAAAAATTGCAGTTCTGTTCAAAGTCAGTGAAATATCTGGGGCACCAGATAGAAAAAGGCATCAGAAAAGTCACTTCAGAGAGAGTCAGAATAATTCAAAAGATGCAGTTACCCTGTACTCAGAAAGAGATCAGAATGTTCCTTGGAGTTGTAGGTTACTGCAGACAATGGATTGTGGGATTCGCAGTCCTAGCAAAGCCTTTAATAAAAATGACAAAGAAAGGAGCACAGGACCCTGTGGAATGGGATGATGAAAGCTTAACAGCATTCACAAAATTACGAGATTGTCTGTGTACAGCACCTGCTCTAGGGATGCCTGATTATTCCAAAGAGTTTGCTCTATTTTGTGACACTCATGATAATTGCGCATTGTCAGTCTTAACACAGGAGCATGGTCTGACCAGACGACCCGTGGCATATTTTTCTGCCACTTTGGATCCAGTGGCTGCTGGATTACCTGGTTGTCTGAAAGCGGTAGCTGCCACTTGCACTAGCTTAGAGCAGAGCGAATCCATTGTCATGGGACATCCTGTAACCGTGTATGTTCCCCATGCAGTTGTAATTTTGCTGACCCGAACCAAGACTCAGTACCTCACCCCTAGTCGGCTGACTAAATACGAGAGGATTCTCGTGGGTGCTGCAAATGTGGCCATTACTCGGTGTAATACTTTGAACCCAGCCACTCTACTCCCTGACTCAATGATTATGGAAGATGGGGGAGAAAATGAGCATAACTGCATTGACCTGACAGAGTTCAGTACTAAACCCCGTCCAGACATTAAAGAAACACCCTTGCCTGAACATGATGAGGAATGGTTTGTGGATGGCTCGTGTATGAGACACGAACTGGTAGGCCTAAGTGCTGCCTACGCTGTGGTTGCCTTAAACAGAGTTAAAGAAGCATCCTGTTTATTTGGAATAAAGTCTGCACAAGTAGCCGAATTGATTGCCCTGATAAGAGCTTGCAAATTGGGAAAAGACAAAAGAATAACAGTGTATACTGACAGTCAGTACTGTTATGGGGTTGTGCATGACTTTGGCCAATTATGGCTACAAAGAGAATTCCTGACTTCATCAGGTACTCCCATTCGAAATGGAAAAGTTATCCAAGACCTTCTAGAGGCAATCCAATTACCAAGGGAATTGGCAGTGGTCAAATGTGTTGCCCATAAGAAGGGCCTTGACCCTGTATCATTGGGAAATGATTTTGCTGATCGGGTAGCAAAACAATGCGCTAGAGATCGCATGTCAATGAATATCAGACTGGGTGGGACTGGAAACAGCTGCCAACTTATGGTGTTTGAAGAAGTGCCTACCTGGGATGAAGTGAGAGAATGGCAGCATGCTGTGCCCTGGGAAGAGAAAGAGAAATGGAAGGAACTTGGTTGTCGGCCAAGACGTGAGGATGGTGTCATTGTGAGCCCAAATGGTATGCCTGTGTTACCTAGACACCTGCTTGCCCCTATGGCCAGACTGATACATCAAGGATCACACATTGGTAGGGATGCCATGGTTCTGGTATTTCAGCAGACATGGTATAACCCGAAGTTCAGGAAGGTAGCAGAATCCCTTTGCCAGAGGTGCTTAACGTGTCAACAGTTCAATGCTGGCAAGAGAACAGTAGTGGAACTGGGAAAAATTGGAAAATCAGGGGGTCCCTTTGTGAGAATACAAATTGACTTCATCACCATGCCTCGTTGCGAGGGAAAAAGATATGTCCTTGTCATTGTCTGCCTATTTTCAAAATGGGTGGAAGCTTACCCTGCTTCACTGAGTGATGCCTTAACTGTAGCCAAATTGTTACTGAAAGAACTGATACCTAGGTTCGGGGTGCCAGTCACTATTGAATCAGATAGAGGCGGACATTTTCAGAATGAAGTAATGGACCAACTCTGTAAAGCATTTGGAATCACACAAAAGTTGCACTGTGCACATCGTCCAGAGGCTTCTGGAGTGGTAGTGCAAATAAATGGCACAATAAAATCGAGATTGGCGAAAATGTGTGACTCAACTGGAATGAAGTGGATTACTGCATTGCCCCTTGTTCTGATGGGACTCAGAAGTATTCCAGACCGGAGAACAGGCCTGAGCCCCCATGAAATAATAATGGGAAGAGTGATGAGACAAGCATGGGTACCAGGAAACAAACTGCTAAGCATTACTGATGATTTGGTACTTGAGTACTGCAGGCAATTGGGTGACCAAGTGCGTTCTATCTCTCGCCAGATTGGGGAAGACGCCGTCGCCAACCCGACAACTCCAGTTCACAAATTGGTTCCTGGTGACTGGGTTAGAATCAAGAAGCACACTTGTTTGAGTTGCATTGCACCGAGGTGTGGAGAAAAACGCCAAGTAATACTGATGACCACGACAGCGGTGAAGTGTGCAGGCGTTCCCAAGTGGATCCATGCCAGTCATACACAGAAGGTAATTCCAGACAAGGAGCCTGGAGCTGAAGGTTGTCCAGCTGAGGGATCTGCGGATGTCGGTCCAGAAGTAGCTGATGACGAACAGCCGAGCGCCAGCCCAGATGATTGGATACCTATAATAAATCTCACTGAAGACCCAATCAGAACAAGAGAGCGAATAAACGAAGACAGAGAGTGGAATAGGGAGGTCGAGATAGGCACAGGCGAAGACCCTCAGATTATTGAGATTCACATCAAGTCTGAGGACGAAGAAGAAGGTCAGACAGGGACAGAACAAGTGATCGATACTCCTCCACTGACTCCTGAAATTGAAAAGGGACAGACTAGAACTAGTGTAAAAGTTCGAGCAGAAGAAAATCAAGGGATCGAAGTGCTTGAACAGGATCAGACAGAATTAGAAGAACGTGTTCAGGACACAGAAACAGAGACATTCGAAAGCCCAACCCAAAATTCACCTGAACCAGGCCAGCTTAGTAACCAGGCAGAAGAAATAGATTCAAGACCTGGGACTAGTCAGATAGGAAGGGAAGAAACAGATACAGAAGGGCCACAATCAAGTGAAAACAAAAGAGCATTAGAAGAAAGTCAAAACACAGTGCCAGCCAAAAGACTTAAGAAAAAGAAAAATATCGAACCAAGATATATTAAGAGACTGAAGCTGAGAATAAAAACAGTAGATGAGAAACTTGCTGATAGAAGAAAACGCATACGAATAGCAGAACAAGCTGGAGAAAGCTCCAAACGAAGGAGTGATCGAATAAAAAGACTGAACGAGAAATATCAAGATCCTGAGTGGACTTACTTGATTTTGGAAAATTTTGAGGAACTTGATATCACTGACGAAAGCGACGGGGAACCGATTGCTGTATACTCTGCAGAAGAAGAGGACGAACCGCCGTGAATTTGTTCAGTAAAGATACCAGTGCGAGGCTACAAAGAGGGGTTGAAAATATCTTTTCTGAGCCAAAATGTCTGATTCAAACGTGAGTGGTAGACCTAGCCGCAGTTATTGCAAAACATGCTGCAAAGTATGTATATGTAGTATAGTTATAGTTATATTAGTTTGGATAGGCCTAACAGTTTTTATTCCTTTTATGGTCAGCAAAAATACTAATATTGACCCTACTCAGACTACTGACACTGAAGAACTGACAACACGAAGTGTAGAAAGACGTGAAAAAGCACTCAGACAAACAAAACGAGACTTAGAAGCATCAGATGAGAAAGGACTACATTATCATGGAATTAAGAACCAGACTCATTTAAATGTTTTCGCAAATCTGTTAGTACATTATGTAGAAACTATGGAAATAGAAGACTGCTATGTCTGCATGAAGCTACCTACTTCTGTAGCTGAAGGCATGACTTATCACCACTTACCTTTGACTTACGGAATTTCTTGTAGTATTTTAGCAAGCTTATTTTACAAAAGAGGACCGTTACAGTACTATTACTCTAACTCAGACGTGATATTTTCTGAACTTCCTATACGTGGAAATCTGAATCCTGTACATACTAAAAGTGACGTTACACGTTATATGGGAGAATACTTTCTGACTATAGGTACCATAGATCTAAATGACGCACACAGGGACAACCTGACCTGTTCATTACATGAACAGGAGAAAATATTTTTAAACATGGCAGAGAAAAGAAGGGAGAGTTTCCAAAGAAAGGCAAATGACAAAAGACAGAAAACCCCAAAATGGGCTGAGGACATGGAAAGCACCTCAAGTGGCGGGGCAGGGCCTGCTTTGTTGCTGGATTTCGACAGGAAAGGGAAACTCTGTCTTCATCGCGAGAAGACTAGTTATTATAATAACATTTTCATTGGTTCCAGTCAATGTGAGCACAATTACAAGGTAATTGGAGGTTGGGGTTTCAAAAATGGGTCAGAGCCGGTGTTTCCCGGAATTTATTATATATGTGGAAACAAGGCTTATTTTAAATTGCCGGATCACTGGTATGGAAGCTGCTACTTTGGCATAGTCTTCCCGAAAATATACCATGTGAATGAAATTGCTGGAAGCAATGAAAATACTAATGGCTTAGTGCGTAGCAAAAGAGAAAGCGTAGGTGAAATTATGGGTAGTATTTTTAGTGCACTGATACCTGGAGTGGGAGTGGTTCTGAACACTCACAGAATTTGCAAATTATCCACAGTAGTGGATGCGTTGTCTACTGACACGGCTCATGGATTTCTGCTGGTCAATACCGAAATGGTTGCGATCAGATCGATGGTTTTGCAGAACAGACTTGCGCTTGATACCTTATTAGCAAAAGAGGGCGGAGTCTGCCGGATGTTGAAGGCGCAACATTGTTGCACTTACATTCCGGACAAAAGTGTGCAGCTCAAGAGATATGTGAAAAATATAACTAATTTGGAAAAGGAACTCAAACCACTCGAGGTTGACAGTGCCTGGAAGAGACTGGTTGATGGTCTCTCCAATGGAGGTCATTGGTTTGCTAGCTTAGGTAAAAGCTTACTGTTTAAGGTACTGATGCCAATTGGAATTGTAGGTCTTATTCTCTTTCTCATATTCGTATGTTGCAAATGTCGCAAACACACAAAGAAGTATCAAGTGAATGCGAGAGGTGTGAAACGAAGTGCGGATGAGCTTGAATTGGAAGAAATTAATAATCAGATTTACAAAAGGGTGAAAAATTCTCACCCTACCAAAAATGAGAAAGAGAAACTGAATCGCCTGTTGGAAGAAATAGAGTTGTACAAGGTGTGACAAGTTGGCATCTGGTTCCGTTATTTTGTGATGATAGTAAATATCATCAAAGAGGGGATTGATAGAGCAAGATTTCGCATCGCGACTTGCTCGAGTCAAGAACCTCGAAATCTGTTATAATCCGGTAAAATAAATTGTACGTTCTACTAATACTCTTTATATGCGTGTGTATTAGCGAAGCTTGCCTATGTGTTTTACTAAAATGAATAACCCGTGTATCTAAAAATGGCCGCTGCTTGACTTTTCGCTTCTGCGCATGCGTTAGTCACACTCACGTGACTTTACGTAGAGATAGTTATGGAGGGAAAGGGTGCGCATGCGTAACGGCTACAAGATGGCTGCTTAATGTGATCACGAAGTGAGGCTTGTGCTGTTGCTCATCGTGTTGTTATATGTAGCACTTACCCTTAATAGCCTAGTATATTTCTGTAATGATAAGCCTGAAGTACGAAATCATGATATGTAATACATTCATTTATTTCTATGTTTTAATTTGTTTTCGCTTACTTTTCATGTATCACGGGAAATGGGGATCTGAAATCTATCGAGAGCCATTTTGAAGGTCCCTGTTGCGCATGACCGGTACGCGGCTGGTGGCATTGACTAAGTGCCAACTGGAGGTCCCTGCCAAGATGTGCCTGGGAAGATGCACCTTCACCCAGCCGGAGAAACAGAATTTGTACTACACTTGCAACAAATGTATACTCTGCTATTGTATTCTGTGTATTCTCTCATGGGAACCCCAATCTTGCTAGGCGGTACCTTAACATGCAAAATAAGTCTTACAATAGTCTGTTCTGATTGGTGTGTTAACCAAATCCTACCTTAGGACCAATCGAAATTTGGGGATTCTGACACTTTGCAACATTGGGGGGTGGTACACTGACCCAAGAACAGTATATCTAGCCTAGGTTTAGCTAGAGAAATTGTCCGACTTGTCCGAATAGCTGACCTGTCACTGACCCAACGCACTCAATAGGCGACTGAATACAGAGCGCTGCAGAGCACTCTGTCCGAATTTGACCATAGACTCTAAGGTTTTACTAAACCTTAAGTGCTGGCGGAGCACTTTGCTGGGGAGTTCGCTAACCCAATCGGGGTTCTGACTGATAGCTGCAGAGAGGGTGGAGCGCAGGCGTTGCTTCCGAACTGCGGGTGCTGGTCGTGCCTTGGTGGTCCTGTCCTGATCCTAATCTGGGTTTCCTGTCCTGTCCTGGGTGGTCCATTCTGCACCTGCTGTCCCGTTGATGTCTCTCCTTCCTGGGGGTATTTCCTGTCCTTAACTGACCCGTGGCCAGGGTTGGTTTTCACACCAGTCTAGGTAAATATATTGCTGCAAACTCTAAATTGCACCTTTTTATTTTTCTGTCTTTGCTTCAATAAAGACATACCTTTGCATATGATAATTTTCCATGCTTTCCCCAACCATTGCATATCCTAAAGACATTTTGCATTTGATTTCATAGCGTGTTCCTATGTTACCCTACCTTTTAGAAATTATTTTCTCTATTGCAGTCTGTAATTTGCTGATGTGGTCTATAAATTTTCTCATATAAAACTGACTGAAGTAAATCTCTAGAGTATAGTGTATTCCACTTTTCACTTGGGTATAGTTGTTAGGATTTCTAATTTCCCATTTATTCTCATGCCCAAATTCTAAATGTATACTTGCATAAACTGACCCTTTAAAATGTCTATTCTTAAGCTCCATTTTTAGCGTGTTTTCCCGGTTACTCTATCATTAGAAAGCCTAAATGGTTACCCTTACTTTGTTCTTTTATGGATATGTGATTTTCGTCATTTTGATTATCGTTTGTCTTATTACAGTGAATCTGATGTTTTCTGAAACTGATTTCTAGATAAAACACATAAAACTTCTCAGTTGTCCGTGGTCATTTTATGAATATCAAAGTTATTAAAGTGGGTTTTGTATTCTGCTGCCTTTCCTTTTACAGCTAGCTCCCTGACCCATCGTGGTCTTAGGTACCCGTAACGGTGGATGGTAAATCGGGTACTTTGGAAATATTAGAAAGGACTCTAGAATATTGGTAGTAGATTGTAAGGTCATCTGATCAATGTATATATGGTGAATTGAAGTATATGGGCCCGAAACATTAGTGATGAAATTATTGGTCGGGTGACATGCGATCTCTATCAATACTACTAGCCGCCATTACTCTTGATGGTGCGATTGTCAGTTACATGACATCATACTTCTATACACCGCTTCCCTTACCATTGCTATCTACGCAAGTCCGATGGTTGCATCCATTGTGAAGTGGCTCACCGGTGCTGTTGCTCACTTTCTTTCTCCTCAGCTGTGTGTGGCAGTAGGCTGCTTGTGGTTGAGAACTAGAGAATGAAATGGAAGGACAACTATGAAAAGCGTATGGTCATCCGTTAACGAGCTGAACACAAAGGGCTGCTTGATTACTTTGTGAGGTTTAAAATGTTGCCTTAGTGTGACTATAGCTTCGCAGCTATCTTTCTGCTCCGTGTTAACCATGTCTTTATGTTGTACCTGTCTATGGTGTATACATTCCTGTTGCCATGTTTGGCCCTCTAACCGTGACCTTTCTGATTAGTTAGCTCTTAGAAACCCGTCTGCAAACGTTCTCATGACTCCAGACCCCGCACCTCTATAGCTCCTTTGTTTCAGTCTCTTCACTGAACTCTGTTGCAGTTCTGCACACGAAAAAACTATAAATATGTGTCTCTACTCCGCTTTTGCTTATTCTAAATTGGGGTGCTGATTAGGGATCCCCATGTTGCCTATTTCGGTGACTCACAGACTACATTTCCTTTTGTTAATAATCATATTTAAACTTCCAATTGGTGTGTGAGTAGATTTTCTTTTACAATTTCCACACCTCTCCGTCTCCCTTTACAGTTTGTGTATCAAGAAATCATAAAAACGATGCTTTCTTTACTATAGATGTCTGCGGATACATAACTTATGCCACCATTCGTTCTATTCATTTATAGTTGTGAGCTAATAGCAATAATCTGACATCTGCTCCAGATGTTAGAGAATGCAGGAAAGTGTCACTTTCATAAATATTAACTGAAATTGCAGGAAACGTGCAGGAGAGATGCTTGTACCCTTATTAACCCACCTCTATCCAAGCCTGAACATTTTCTATGCAGCCTTGCCCCATCCCACGAGCTCTTTGCTAGTTCAAGACCTCATGGTTCACATACCCTAACCAGGTGCATAGAAAGCTTCAGTTCCCCTTAGGTCACCAAATTATTTACGGCTGCTTTGCCTGAATGGGAGGTCAACAGGCCAGTTAATTAGTGACGAACCAGTGCTACTACATTTGTTTTGGGTGATTGGAAGGGACCAAGTGACTTCACTTTAATTGACATGAAGCGTGCTGCCGCAAGGGCCGGATTTACAATAAGGCAAGGCTTGAAGTGACCATGTTCCACCAATGTCCTCCTGGTCAAATGACTGATGACAGCACAAAATGATGGATGGAATTGCTTAAATTCATCAGTACGTCTGAGAATTAATCTGGGCAATAGCTCGCTTAATCTTCCCGACGGCCCCCAGCGCCTAGAGACCCTTACGGGTGATTGTGCGCTTTACAAATGTGGACTTTTAAATCTTGTGTTGCCCGATACCTCCCGCACCTGGGCACATGCCTTTTCCCATGAGACCTCTGTGAGGTGGTTGCCTATATCTATTTCCCAACCTGCTCTGCCTATAGATGCCCTGTGGGGTTATCTAGTTTTAGTGCTCCATACATATGGGTGGTGGCATGTCGTGCTGAGCCTAGTTTCAGCATGCCTTCCAATGTGTGAGTGGGTGGAGACATAGCTTCAAAGGGGTGTTGTTTGGGGCTGTGGCAGCTGCCACACAAATGCATCCCGGTCTTGGTCGCTGGGTCTGGGGGTCTTGTGTCGAGTCTGCTCTGGCTGGTGTTGTTTTTCTCATCATCCTCATTTCACCAAGAGAAGGTTTTAACTTGCTCATTTTTTTTTCGGGAACTCAATGATATATAGTTACCGATTTACAAAAAAGTCGTAAATCTGCACCCACAGAAACACTGCTTGAACGGGTGCAGGCTTTATACTTTTTGGAATTTACAAACATTGGCAGTAGCAGGCTTGGAAAGTTGTGCCAGTCTCAGGATTCCAGGAATACTAATTGCAATGCCTTGTGATATTGTGGTCATGTGACTTTTTTGGATCTTACTATTTTCAAAATGCAAATTGTACAAATAGCAAATTGTCTTGTTGGCACAGGTCGCTTTGTAGTTCTACCATTTTTTTGCTCCACAGAGAAAATATTTTTCCTTGTGGAGGGACACCCCACATAATTTTGGGGTGTTGTGATACTCTTCTCACTGTAGAAGGGATTAACACCAGCACCTTGCTGAAGCAAATTTCCATCAGTTTCCAAAGTAGAAAAAGGTCAGACATGTGTTTGAGAATGCCCACAATTTCACAAATCGGTGGGTACTCACAAACTCTCAAGGCAGATCATGGTTGATTGTCCCCACTCCACACTCCTTGCATGGGGTTTACTACTTCATAATTGTACATAGTTGTCCAGCCCGAACTGCCAGGCCAGGTCCTCCCTGAACCGGAGCACAAGCAGCCCAGGACCAGTTCTTTCCCTGATTGGGGCTTTTCAGCCAGGTATAGCTTGGTTCCAGTGGGACAGTGAGCGCAGGACTCATGTCTGGGTATACCTTTGCTTCTCAGGGAGGTACGTAAAACATGCCAAAGTTTATGGAAGGATTGCTTGCAATTTGTCAAACTTCTGGCAATCGCTCAGGGACGTGGGTCTTTGGGCGATTGCCAGTGGTTAGACAAATTGCTTGTGTTCTGTTTCAGGGAGGACCTGGACTCTTCCCATGAGGAACAGGGTCAAGACTGATTTGCATATGGCTGGGTCAAAAACTGAGGTGGCCTGGTGAGCAAATGAACGAGGCTTTGGAGTGCTACCCCAAGTCAGCCAGTAGTTAGACTTATTGCAAGCATTCCTCCTATCGCCTTTTGTTTGTTTGGTTCTCCATGCCAATGTGCCTGTATTGTGCCCCTGTTCATTAAAGGTTCGGGAGTCAAAATCCACAAACAGGAGCACATTGCGAATGTAACATTACGGATTGCTTGCAGAAGTCCTTTGGGACCACTGTTTGTACCCCTGATGTCTGTGGCCTGCACAAGCAGACTGAAAACTGTTAAAGGCTGACTGCTTTTAATTTCCAAAGCTTATCATTTGCCTTTGAGGGGCACTAGTCACTCAATATAAGAGTGGCTTCAAAGCATTTGTACATACCATTACGATTCACAAGGCGGGAGGGATAGCCGTTGCCGGCCTCTTTCGCTCACGACTTGAATAGGTTCATAGTGCAATTCTGTACATTGCAAATTGAGACGTTGCATTTGCAAACTGGGTTGCCCTGGCCTTGCGAATGCAAACTTTTTCGTGCATCATGTCTCAGATGTTGGAATGATTCACAGTGAGTACCAGTACATGGCAGGAAGGGGATATTTTTAGGTGGCACTGTATTCTTTGAGTAGCTGAAAGGTTTCCCTCATAGGAGGGTTTGCAAATCCCATCTCCAATGCAGCCAGGAAGCACTAGAATCATGTATGTATTTATACCTAATTGCCATACCCAGTGGCTTGATGCCATTTAAGTATTCTGTACAGCACTGCCACAGTGGCTGGATGTCATCCGAACACTTCGATGAAAGTGACACTTCCTAGGTGGACTCGTATGCTCTCCTTTTTAGGGATGTGGGACCACCTGAAGATCCTTGTTTAGTGCTTATATTAAATCGAAGATTTAGAAATGTCCAGGTTTTTTTTTAAATGATGTAACATTTTGAAACTTCTGAAAAATGGTTCTTCCAGGCTGATTTTCTTATAGTTGTCAGACTGGGTGCAAAATCAAACAATGTTGCTGGTCAAATAGTCTACTTACAGATGGAAGTGGGGGCTCTTAACCAGCACTGCGCTCAGCTTTGCAGCAAGGATATTTGGCGCCCCAGGGAAAATTAAATTTGATTGTTTTGACACTCACCCTGCCCTAGCAAAAGGGCAGCACTTGGGGGCATATTATCAAGGGGGTTTATCTCCGCTTTTGTGGCTTTAAAAGCCAAGAAAGCGGAGATAAAATTATCTGCCTATTACCTAGCTGTCGCTAACACCAGTTAGCGACAGCTAGTAGGAGATAGCGACCATTTTGGGCCCCGCTTTGCATGCCAGTGAAATTTATCACTAATGACATGCAAAGTGGGCGTGCCAAGATGTTAGTGACCCTATTACCAACTTTTGGAGATATTCGCGCTAAGCGCGAATATCTCCAAAAGCTAACACCTGCCCTGAGCAGTTCTTAGCCATGTTATCCAATGGTAGGTGGATAACATGGCTAAGAGCATTAGCTCGGTAATGCATGAATTCGCTGACTTTTCAGCGATATTCCTGCATTACGGCCGATTTTTATCGCTTAGGAGATAAACCTTGATAATAGCAAGGTTCCTAAGCGATAAAAATCGCCGCAGCTCGGCGATAAAAATATTGCTGCTAAGCCAACATAGCGATAATTATCTCTAGTTGTTGGTAATATGCCCCTTAGGGTCTTAGGTAGCAGGCTGGGACCTTTTGTGGTGGATCCCTATGGTAGCTGTCTATTGTCACTTCAATTTAGTACCACGCGTGGCTATTATTTTGCTCAATTAGGCCAGAGATGTGCTACATAAAGACAGCTCAGCTGATTTTGAGAGGGGAGCTAGACCAAAGAAGGCTGACACACTAGCACTACTCTCGCCAGCCCCACGCGCAGAACGATATTCAGAAGCAGAGTAGCTCTGTATGGGTTAGGTCTGATGACTGAGAGCAGAGTTTTTTTACATGCTCAGGTGTTATAGGTGGACACTGCTGCTTGGATCGGGCCACTCTGAGATCTACCAAGTCTAATGTATGGCTGGTATAAGATTTTTTTTTTACTCATAATAGCAGAGTGACATGCACTCTTTGGTCTTGATGAATGCCGTTGAACTTTATTGAGTCTTTTGTGACAGAAACATGCTGACCATATAAAGAGAGGGTAGTTTTGTTACCCCCTGTCCTCTCATATGTTTTAACTCTACCCGATGGGGGCACCAGAATAAAGGACAATTTTTCGCCAGCCATGAGATAGTTTTATTGACACCTTATATTATTTTGCACTCTGCCCCTCACTGTAGAACACTATAATTGCTCATCTTGAAACAAAACGCTTCTGCTCCTCCTCTTTCGTTACTGGGGACTTGTAGCCCACACTGCGTACCTTGCGGTCCCTGTGTGAGGAGGAAAACAAATGATGAAGCTTGTCACCCTTGGGGGAGTGAGGGTTCTCGTCCTAACAGCATAGTGCTCTCTTTCTTTGTCAGATCACCCCTCTATGCTATTTTGTTCTCTACACTCTGGCCACTAAAACATATAATTCAGTCTGTGCCTGGGTACCAGTGCCCCAAATAATGATTTCCTCTGTCAGCCTTAATCAAGGTCCAGCACTGAGCCCTTTTTGTATTGATTTGAACCTCACCGACTTGTGTTATTGCTTGTACCATGCAGTATGTAATCCCATTTTTATGAAGCTTAGCAGTTATCTACCACTTGTATGCTGAGAAAAAAGGTTGATTGGACAGCCCATTTTTGCCAGTCGCATGTTGTCAAAGTGATTCATGAATACAAATATTCACACACACACATCTTTGGGTCAGCACTCTTCATCCATTGGTCTGTTCAACTGTCATTCTCATTTTGTTTACACAGATGACAGCATACTGCATGGGGACAATGGGTCAACCCACTTCTGCCATTGGCTAGCTTGCACTGTGAGTGACTGCTTATTGCCTGATCACAAGTGCTTATTAGCCTCCTCAGACGTGTGCTTCTGAGCTAGCATTGGTGGGCCGCTACGTTAGTTTGCCAGTGTGTTTCCCTTTTAAATCATAATTTTTTATTTTGAGACATCCTTATGTAAATAAAGTATGTATTCAGGGTACAGTAAGTCAAAGCCAATAGTATTTGTTGTGCTAAAAAGAATGATATTTTCCTGTGATGTGCATTAAGACTAAACATTTTCTATACCTGTTGTAAGTATTCACATGTACTGTTGAAATAAAATTCTATGCAATTGTTATATTTTGTTTTGCAAGCAGATTGTTGTCACGTTTGGAGGACAGCATCTTTTCTTTTTTTTCTTTTTTGGTGCCAGCTTGCCATCACCAGGCCTATTGGTTTTACCAAGGCTTGTTCTATGGAACGAAGCCAACCAATGGTCTGCGGCCTAATTCTTGTTTTCGCAGGATCCATCCCAGCTATTGGTCAGATAATCTACTGAGGACTCTACAAGAAAGGACCTTGCCTGGATTTTCCTAGATTTTGTGTACTTTAAGAGCTATGGGATATCCAGGGTAAAGCAGGCGAGAGAAGTGCGCCTCTGTGACCTGTAAAGGGTAAGGAAGTGGACAGACACAAAGGCCTTCTGGTCTTTTCCCCATTGTGACGTCATGTTTATGTGTCAGTAGCATCCCAAACTGACAAGGAGGCACGACGAGAATTGAGTGCTCGCTGCAGTCACCTGCTCTGAGCTTTAGATCACAAGTTGAAATAGTGCAGGGCCGGCCCTAGGCATGTGCAAAGTGTGCACCTGCACAGGGCCGCCAAACCCCAGGGGCCGCCACGACGAGGATCGGATCGGAAGGATCTGATAATCGAGGCAGTGTCGGCCCCCTGGCAGGATTTGGCGGCCTCCGGCTCCGACCCCGGCTAGCAATGGCAGCGTTGTTCACAATCTTATTGTTAGTTTCACTTTGCCCAGCGACGGGGTCCCAGGGCCCTCAATCTTAGCCCACTACCAATGACGTGACAGCCCTGGGACAGCCCCCGCGCGCTGTGCGCAGTGCGGAACTGCACACCTGCTGCCGTTCTGATGCATCACGGTGGGTCACGCTCCCGCCAGGCCCAGGAGAGTGCGTGAGCGGTGGTGCCACTGACTGTGCGTCGTCATCGTGTCTGCAGTGTGACTGTGAGAATATTACGCGGCCACCGACGATCATCAGAGAAGAACACCTGTCCCGTGTCCGACTCCGAGTCTCCGGATTGCCAGGTATTGCCAGCAGTTCTGCAATGCGCTCATGACTGTGTACAGTACACTTACTGCAGTGCATCTTTACAATTACTTTGACTGAGGTCGGACATTGTCACCATCCCGCAGCACATGCCATCTTTACAGAGCGACATTGTCACTGCGGTGAAATCTGCACATATTTGTAATGCAGATCCTGGCTAGATATCACAAAGTCTTTTGCTTTCTTTCTTTCAAATCAGTGTTCACAGGCTATTTATTATTTTCCTGACAATATACCATGTTAATGATAAATAGGGAGCGCCGAAAGAAAAGTGTGACATTAAACGTCCTTCTGGAAGTAGTCAAAGACTTTTCAGACATTAAAAGGGACACACTACTACTCATTACAATGACATTTAATTGTAAAGTAAACTGGCTGTTTGGCTAGGTTCCCTTCCTGACGACTGCCTGGCTTTAGTTAAAGATATGGCAAACTGTCAAAATTAAGGGATGTTTGCGCCTTAATTTCTCTCTGACTGATTATTAGTATTTAGGTTTTCCGGATCTGGATTTACTTGATGTGAAAGATCTTGACCCACTTTTTTTTAACCAGAAAAATCATACAATCAAACACCCACACCCTTTCGTACCCCTTACCCTATGCACAGGTCCCCTTATAAATGTTCAACCTACTTACAGCAGGTGGTAAATGTATGTGGCAAATCCACATGGAATATGGGGTTCCTTGTGATTTAATGGCTGGAAAAAAAGACCTCACGCACTGAGGGGCATATCATCTAGAAACAGAGTTAAAATTATCGCCGCTTTAGTGGCAGAAAACTGTCCCTAAATCGGCAATGATGGGCTTGATAATACGCCCTTGAGAATTCCAATAAAAGCCCATGTTCACAGCAGAACATGGGCTTCTATTGGAATTCTCAAGGGTGTATTATCAAGCCTCTTATCTCCACTTTAGTTTTCTGAATTTGGAATGGCCTAATTGCGGGCCCTTTTGTTTAGATTTCTTTTTTGGGTGGACAGTGGTGCAACCTGGGGTTGGTGCATTAATCTGAGCAGGGGCAGAGACATGCTGTGGAAGCTGTGCTGACCTTGGGTCAGTAAAACCCAGGGGATACTCCTGTTAGGCCACAGGTACTACTGTCACTGGGTAGTGGTAACTCAGTTTCATTGTTGAACATTAAAAGAAGGCGACTTCAGGCAGGATAGAATTGGTGCTCACTAGGCAGGTCTTACTTTCGTTCTTGGATCTGACTATGTTGGCAGCACAAACTTCATATCTACAGATGTTGGATTTGTCTTTGTGGATCCTGGCTTGTTTGGCTCATTTATTGTTAAAATTACTTTCACCTCATGAATTGTCCCTCTTGGACATAAAAGATTAACCATTGGTGTTGGCAGCAAGGTAAGCAGGGCCGGCCCTAGGCTGGGGACTGCGTGGTAATGGCATTTTGTTTGCTTTGATACTTTCACAAGTGCCACCATTGCCTTTGCCTACGAACGTAACGTTTGTTCTTGTGCTCATATTATTAAAACACCTTCCTGAGCTCCGCCCCGTCCGGACCCCCTCTTCCGGGGCCCCCACCTTCGCTCCCTGCACAGGGCCACCATGAGCCTAGAGCCGGCCCTGAATAGTGGAAAGACTAACTCAGTCCTCTACCCGTCTAAGGTTGATAAAATGAGGGCCAATAAACTGTGTAATGCTGACCCCTGGCAAATAAAGAGAATAGAAACTCAAAACACTGCGGTACTAGGCGCTAGATACGTTTATTACTAGTCTCTTAAAAGTATGCGATAAATTATGTTTATGGCTCCCAGTTTTCCCTTTTGACTGATTTTTAGAGATAAACACAGACAGAAAACAATGTGTTTTCTGTGTGTATTTATTTATTTTAAAAAAAGGAAAAACACAGAAAATTGTGCTTCTTATGAGTGACTCACCATGCTGCCTTTCATGAATTCCAAGCAAAAGCTGAGCTGAAAGACAGAATGGGACTTACAAAACAGGATCAGATTTCCTTAAATAAAGGCATATGTTAACATACTTTTGTCGTATAACACTAATATGCACTTATGGGTGTAGTGTTTTGTTATATGTGGCTGTTTAATTTTCCTACAATTCGACAGGGTAATGGTATCCATGTACGAGCGCACGTCTAAGAGTTAAATAAATGCGGTAATAAACAATTTTACGACTACATTTATTCTCAAAACACAAAATAGATATGGATAAATACAATTAGGAAGGGCAACAAATCATTATGGATAAACACAGACGGAAATGTTAAAAAAATAAATACCAAAAAAACCGGGAGTCCTAATTATGTTCAACAATATGTGGCTATGCTGTCAACAGACAGACACAAGGAACAGAGAGTCCGATCAACATGTCCCTACTGTGGGCAGAGCTAAGCAGGAGGAAAAAAAAACACCTTTCAGGGCTTCTGTACAGAAGACAAGCGCGCTATTGTTTAAAACTCGTATCAGCAATGGAACAGATAAACTCCATCACTTAAACGCACACCTTTACACCTAGAAGCATTGTCCTTTATTTTCCTCAACTCCAGTACTTATCAAAGTTTCGGCTGCTACATTTACTTTTCTGTTTAATGTCTCACTTGCTAGTGTGAAATCAATACTTTGGGCTTTGCGGCTGATTGTCCCCAGGTGACGTAACCCGGTGAACCGGCTAGACAGATTACGTTCAGAGCGCGAGCGCTAGGACTGTGGCACAACCTGTTCCTGCTGAGCACACAAGGAACCCGGATGTTACCTCTACCCTCAGCCCCACGTTACTGCCAGTTGAATCCTCACGTGCCAGCGACCGTCTGCCATGAATCCGAGCCGCATTTTATGGAGGACGGAATATGTGTCCTAAATCCGTTTATACTGGAACCACTAACATGCATCAGCATTGCAATTCAATGTGCATATTCCTCTTTGATGTGCAAATGATTTAGGGCCATATTCACCAGACAAAAGCGGGTAAATCGATGTGTAGTCCAAAAAACAAATGGCTGTTTATGAAGAACATGTCGCCGATACACAACCCTTTAGAAAATAGTCACTTGAGTTACCTGTCTTGTTTGGCTGCGTGCCTACAAGGTGTTGTGTGATGACCGAAACCACATAGTCGTAAATAGTAAGTGAAAGTGAAAACAGGGCAGAAAAGTGCATAATACAAATTCCAAATTTAACTTAAAAATAGGAGTGTAAATGGCGTGTCAAGGGCCGGGTGTGGCCAAAAATTTACAGTACAAACAATGGAAATACACACGAAGGGACCTATTTAAAACCACGAACGGCGCTTCACGAAGAAAAAAACACCCAGGGCATATTACGATTACATATTACGATTAGCAATATTTATCGCTAACGATGCTTAGCAACACATTTTTTAACGCTAAGCATCGCCGGAAATTATCGCAGAGATAACTTGCTATTAGCAAGGCTTATCTCAGAAGTGATAAAAATCCTCGCGCTAACTGCCAAATGAGAGATTATCGCTGGAAAACCAACGATAATCTCTCAAAGTTTGGCGTTAGCTTGATGATAGGGGCTCACAAACTAGCCATGATATCCACCTTCCATAGGATATCATGGCTAAGTCAGGAAAATACCAGGTGTAAAAAAAGCAGTGCTAACCGCGGTTAGCGCTGCTTTTTTATCACTAACAGGGTTAGCGAAATCCTTGATAATAGGAGAAATGTCGCGTAACAACATTTCTCCTATTATTTTTCTCTGGAACGCCCACTTTGCATCTCATTAGAGATGCAAGGGGAAGCGTAGAGAAAAAGGGTGCTAAGATGCGAATTTGCGTGTTAGCACCCTGTTGCTGATAGGGAGATAATTTTATCTCCGCTTTCTTGGCTTTTAAAGCCAAAAACGCAGAGATAAATCCCTTGATAATATGCCCCCCAATTTGTTGACATTTATCACTCTCACATTTGACACCTTACTAGAACAGTCTCAGCGTTGCAAAGTAGAAGAAATACATATAGATAGCTTACATCGAGGTCGTACATGACACAGAGAACGAGAGATGAACTTTCACAGCAGAATAACCATATTTGACATGGCTGATGGCCAATCATTGGCCAGGTGCGTCTTGCAGCCATTTGCCGTTATAAGATGGTGGCAGAGTGAGAGGGGGAGCTCAGCTCGCCCACAGTCCACTCACAGGCCTTGGCAGGGCATGTGAAGGCGAGGGCAGCATTGTATTTCTTTGCAGTGGTTCCTTCCAGAAGATCACAGGCAGCGCAGAGGGCATGTCACACCCACAGCAGCCAAGCTGCATGTGTCAGATGTTGTTGTAGATCATATCAAGCTTGCGGCAGCATGTCAACATGCCACGGTCAGCACATTTCAGGCAACGTCCTGTGCTGGAGTGCTGTGGAATAGCAACTCACCACTTAAGCTGGGAGGCACTGACTGCACCTCTTGAAATACAGGCTCTACTCAGGACTGAACACCTGTGGTGCAGAAGGAATCAGTGGCATTTTATAAATGTACACACTGCAGGTAACCTACTCTAGACTAAACACTTGCAGTGCAACCAGAAGTTGTGGCACTTAATAAATGTGTTCGAGTATCAAGGAGAGAGAGAGGACTGGGTAGCCAGTGAATCCTCAGGGAGAATATATGTAATCAAGAATGGACTGGTCTATTGATAATAAAAGACTCACAACTGTATGTATCGGGGAGCAGAGAGTGTTCCTTCATGAAGCCCTAACCCACCAACCTAGTTGGTGGCATGCTTCATCATTAGGCCCACCCGTTGACACCGAATGTGTCCCGGGTGTGCTTCAACACCTGTGTTACAGCGGTGCTGGTATATTACTGAGAGTGCAGTGATGGTGAAGTGATACGTGAACAGGTTAAAAGCTATCCAGTGGTCCCAGTGCCCTGGAGGTCTATCTTCAATATCCGGGCCTCTGGTAGTAATAAAAACAAGGCTATGGATGTAGGTGGAGTGGGGATTATGAACTCCTGCATCCAGTGGTAGGTCTACATGTTTCAGCCAGGCCTTTTATTAAACTGGCTTTCCTCAGGACCAATTAACTGTGCTGGTGAATGCTGTACCAATGGTGAGTATGTGGTACTAAAATGTGTTGCACGCGCTAAGGTGCCATACTTGTGGGAGGGGGAATTCCCTCTCCAAGCATAAGCTATAGTTTTGAAGCGAATGCCCCTTTAGAGATGCCCGGCAGAGGAATGGAATGCTACTGGCGGTCACGACCCTCTTGAAACCTGTTCGGCTGCGGCAGCTCTCCGCAGTGCAACTGGAAGCCACGGCACTCGAAAAATGTGCACAGTGTCAGTATTCCATTCTAGACTGAGCATCTGCAGTGCAGCCGGAAGTTGTGGCACTCAATAAATGTGCACAGTGTAAGTATTCCATTCTAGACTGAGCATCCGCAGTGCAACTGGAAGCCATGGCGCTACAAAAATTTGCACAGTGTCAGTATTCCATTCTAGACTGAGCATCTGCAGTGCAACCGGAAGTCGTGGCACTCAATAAATGTGCACAGTGTCAGAACTTCACGTGAGACTGAGCACCTGCAGTGCAACCGAAAGTTGTGGCACTTAATAAATGTGCACGTGTCAGAATTCCACACGAGACGGAGGCCCTGCAATGCAACCAGAAGCCATGGCACTCAATAAATGTGCACAGTGTCAGTATTCCATTCTAGACTGAGCATCCGTAGTGCAACTGCCATGGCACTCAAAAAATTTGCAGAGTGTCAGTATTCCATTCTAGGCTGAGCATCTGCAGTGCAACCGGAAATTGTGGCACTCAATAAATGTGCACAGTGTCAGAGCTCCATGCAAGACTAACCACCTGCAGCGCAACCGGAAGTCGTGGCACTTAATAAATGTGCACAGTGTCAGAATTCATGCAAGACTGAGCCCCTGCAGTGCAACCGGAAGCCGTGGCATTCAATAAATGTGCACAGTGTCAGGATTCCACTCTAGGGTGAGCACCTGCAGTGCAACCGGAAGCCTTGGCACTCAATGAATGTGCACAGTGTCAGTAATCCACACAAGACTGAGCCCCTGCAGTGCAACCGGAAGCCGTGGCACTCAATAAATGTGCACAGTTTCAGAAATCCATGGGAGACTGAGCACCTGTAGTGCAACCTGAAGTTGTGGCACTTAATAAATGTGCACAGTGTCAGAACTCCACACGAGACTGAGCAACTGCAGTGCAACCGGAAGTTGTGGCACTTAATAAATGTGCACAGTGTCAAAAATCTACACGAGACTGAGCACCTGCAGTGCAACCGGAAGTCGTGGCACTTAATAAATGTGCACAGTGTCAGAATTCATGCAAGACTGAGCCCCTGCAGTGCAACCGGAAGCTGTGGCATTCAATAAATGTGACACAATTCAAAGAATGGGTGGTGCACAGCTGTTTGAACAAAGTTTTTAAGCAAAGTTTTTTGAAAGTTAGAGAAGGATGGGTGCACTCGAGGGTAGCGTTTCCGTCAAACGCCTCAAATTATAGAACCTGTAGTGTACGCATAAAGATGCAAGTACATCCCCAGATGAGGCACTCCGTGAAGGGTTAAAAAATGATTCCAAGGATAGTAGATAGTTGTAGATATATACGTTTATTTTTCAATGATGGTCATATGAAGAATTCTCAATGATATTTAAATCATATCAGTGATGATTAGTCAAAACATCAATTATCAATTCGCACTCCAATGCATTTCGGGCGGGTTGCCGTTTATCAAGGAGAGCTGAAAGGAAAGACAAGCCCATGTCAGCAAGGCAAATGATTAATGTGCATAACGTATAAAGTTTTACGTGCCGATCAATAAGTGCAAAACTGAAAGGTAAACGTGAACAGCGTGACGAGACGTGTTGAGCTAAAAAAGAAAAAAGGAATAAGGTACCGGGTAAGGGGTGTTAGGACTCTACCGCAAGTGAGGGAAAAGCTGGGAGAAAAGATTGAGGATAGTCAGACGGCTCTGTCGAGAGGCAGAGTACTTACTTTAACGCGAAGGCGGTGAAGACCGTTACTCCGAGGAGTGTGTCCGCGTCTTCTAGTTAGGTGAACTCCGGTGTGTGGCAACAGATAAAGGAGCCGGAAAGTTGAATAGGAAGCATAAACGAAGGACTTAATGTTGTGAAGGAAAGTGAACTAGAGTGGTGGCCATATTGGAATGGTGAAGGATAACGGGGGGTGTAGAAGAAAATAAAGAGAATAAAGAAAATAAATGAAATAAAGAGCAATGCAATGCGTGATATATATGAATAGATGTCGGGTAACATGATTACAGGTGACAACTATATTCCACACGATCGTTGAGTCCGTGGGGCTTAAGTGACTGCAAACGGTATATCCATTCGAGTTCTCTTCTAAGTAATGTTTTACGAATGTCAATCCCCTCTCTTGGGGTCATGAGTTCCAAAACTACAAATTGTAGTTGAGCAATGGAATGATGCTGTTCATGAAAGTGCAAGGCGACGTAGGATTTCTCTTGTTTAGTACGGATGTTAGACTTATGTTCGTTCATGCGAACTTTTATTTTCCTCTCGGTCTTGCCAACATACATTTTACCGCAAGGGCATTTTAGTGCATAAATGAGGTTCATGGAGTCACATGTCGCGTTTACTTGAAGTTTGATGGGATGTCCTTTCATAGGGTGTCTGATGGTGTTGCCCTTTATTATGCAGTTGCAGTTGTTGCAATTGAAACATGGTTGGGTACCTTTGTAAACTTTGTTAGGTGATGTGGGTTTAGAGAGAATTTCTTTTAAGTTCTTGCTACGAGTGTAGGCGAACAGTGGCGGAAATTTGAAAATGTCCCGAAAATCTGGCTCCATCTGTAGGATCGGCCAATGGTTCAAGATGATTCTCTTGTATCTGGTGCTAACTGTGGAATGTTTTGTTACCAAGACCATGCGTTCTTCTGTTTGTTTAGGTTTTTTGAGTAAACATTCTTGTCTGGTGATATTTGCAACTCGAGTATGTGCTTCCATGAAGATTTGCTCAGGGTAACCTCTGTCATGAAAGCGTTCTTGCATTTCCTGAATTCTGGTGTTGAAGGTTTGTGGTTCTGATACAATACGTCTGACGCGTAACATTTGGGAAAATGATCGTGTGGAATATAGTTGTCACCTGTAATCATGTTACCCGACATCTATTCATATGTATCACGCATTGCATTGCTCTTTATTTCATTTATTTTCTTTATTCTCTTTATTTTCTCCTACACCCCCCGTTATCCTTCACCATTCCAATATGGCCACCACTCTAGTTCACTTTCCTTCACAACATTAAGTCCTTCGTTTATGCTTCCTATTCCACTTTCCGGCTCCTTTATCTGTTGCCACACACCGGAGTTCACCTAACTAGAAGACGCGGACACACTCCTCGGAGTAACGGTCTTCACCGCCTTCGCGTTAAAGTAAGTACTCTGCCTCTCGACAGAGCCGTCTGACTATCCTCAATCTTTTCTCCCAGCTTTTCCCTCACTTGCGGTAGAGTCCTAACACCCCTTACCCGGTACCTTATTCCTTTTTTCTTTTTTAGCTCAACACATCTCGTCACGCTGTTCACGTTTACCTTTCAGTTTTGCACTTATTGATCGGCACGTAAAACTTTATACGTTATGCACATTAATCATTTGCCTTGCTAACATGGGCTTGTCTTTCCTTTCAGCTCTCCTTGATAAAGGGCAACCCGCCCGAAATGCATTGGAGTGCGAATTGATAATTGATGTTTTGACTAATCATCACTGATATGATTTAAATATCATTGAGAATTCTTCATATGACCATCATTGAAAAATAAACGTAAATATCTACAACTATCTACTAACCTTGGAATCATTTTTGAACCCTTCACGGAGTGCCGCATCTGGGGATGTACTTGCATCTTTATGCGTACACTACAGATTCAATAAATGTGCACAGTGTCAGGATTCCACTCTAGGGTGGGCACCTGCAGTGCAACTGGAAGCCGTGGCACTCAATAAATGTGCACAGTTTCAGAAATCCACGCGAGACTGAGCACCTGTAGTGCAACCGGAAGCCGTGGCACTCAATAAATGTGCACAGTGTCAGAACTCCACTCTAGAGTAAGCAACTGCAGTGCAACCGGAAGCCGTGGCACTCAATAAATGTACAAAATGTCAGCAATCCCCTCTAGACTGAGCCCCTGCAGTGCAACCGGAAGCCGTGGCATTTTATAAATGTACACACTGTCGGTAACCTAGTCTAGACTGAACACCTGTAGTGCAATTGGAATCCGTGGCATTCAATAAATGCACACACTGTCACTAGACAGTAACTCCTGGGAAACAAATGATCGACAGACTGGTGACCTCCCACACATATGGAGGATTATCATGTAGGTGGGTCACTACATGTAAAACCATAAATGGAAATTCTGACTTATCCCACACAGGTGACAGTTTATCCAGTACATCCTCCTCTCCAAGCAGAATTATATCAAAGCACTGTTTCAATATAGCAGACGTAAACTGCTGCACATATTCTACACAAGACACCATCAAGAGTACTTCTGCCTATTGAAGTTGCATTTTGGGGGCTTGGTTCACATAGGTATTGAACTCCAGTGGCATTCCACTTCAGAATAGCCTGCTGCCTTCCTTTCGGCAATAAGCCCAACACGTGGGTGCACGACAACCTACACCCTCATGTTCACAACCTAATACATTTTAGGAAAAACAATGGTTCGGCGGTGGCCTTAATAGGTTCTGAATAACAAAAAGAAGCTGCTTAAATGTGATATTAAATCAGTCTTGGAGCAGAACATGTAGGGTAACATGACAATTTAATTATTTCATATTTTCACATGTAGAGATGCGTTCAGGTGCTCACATGAGTCACAGAGTGCATATCGTGACTTGAGTGAAAGAAGTGAAAGTATACGAAATGTCACACAAAAACAACAAGGGGTAATCCACAAAGTTATATACAATGGGGTGGGGGATTTTCCTTGGGTGGGTCGACGACGTTTCGATCTTTAGCGAGTTAAGATCATCATCAGGACAGGGTGAGCTTCCTGAAACTGTAGTAAGGTAAGTTAAGTTAGCACTTGGTCCAACATAATGGATTCTTAACACAGTAACTTAGTGCTCCTAGTGGCATGATAGACATAGTTTACATGCACATTGTTCACAATAATATTCTGTTATTTTTAATGCAGGCTAATCAAACAACCGTGTAGGGGCATCGCTGGGTGCCTGCTCAAAGCTAGAGTCTGTGATACAAGGGGCGCGCTTCTAAGGTTCAACAGTGTTATAGAACTTACTCTGTCTCTTTTCTTGGCCCAGTTTTTTGAGAGTATAAGAGACACTTTAATCGGTGAAGTAGTTACTGTCTGTCTTGGGTTCAATCAGGGATTAGATCTGTTTTGTGGGAGAATACAGTTAGTCAAGTTTAAGGGTTGAAACTAGTTTATTTCAAAAAGAGGGGGGTGTTTCTTACATGAAACTGAGACCAGAGTAGTTAGGTCTAGTCCACACCTCTTTAGTGGTTCAAGGATTATTCATTCTTGGTTATCTAGGATAACAAGATCAATTATTAGCTGCTTAATGGAGACTGTACAACAATTAAATACAGTCTCTGACTTGCTTATTTGAAGAACAGGGTAATTAAATAATCCCCTACCTTACTACCTTACCGTACTACCTTACCTTACTACAGTTTCAGGAAGCTCACCCTGTCCTGATTATGATCTTAACTTGCTAAAGATCGAAGCGTCGTCGACCCACCCAAGGAAAATCCCCCACATCATAGTATATAACTTTGGGGATTACCCCTTGACGTTTTTGTGTGACATTTCGTATACTTTCACTTCTTTCACTCAAGTCACGATATGCACTCTGTCACTTATGTGAGCACCTGAATGCATCTCTACATGTGAAAATATGAGATTATTAAATTTTCACATGTAACCCTGCATGTTCTGCTCCAAGACTGATTTAATATCAAATTTAAGTAGCTTCTTTTTGTTAATCAGGACCTATTTAGGCCACCCCCGATCCATTGTTTTTACCTAAAATACGTTATAACCCCTGGTTCACTTTATGAGGTACCCTTGTCTCTTAAACTACACAACCTAATGCTGCACCACCAGATGAAGCTGGCACGCAGGTCTTGCGGTGCATATGAGAAATCAAGTTGTTAACATGGGCTTACCGTGCATGTGTGCAGCGCTTTCCACAATGCAAGCTGAAGTACAAGTTTCACTTAAGTGGATGTATTTGTAGTTGCAGATTGAGGCAGACACAACAAATCAATACATTTCAATAATGTGAAGCATATTTGGCCCCATAGACATGACAAAGAGTATTTTATTTGCAAACCATGAAGGTTTACTAACAGATTAGCAAAGTTATACATTGAAATCATAACATTTGACATTAATCAGTAGCCAAAATATGAATGCATTAGTCAATATAACAGAAAACAAATCATACATGCAAAGATGATAATAAAAAATTCTCCCACATGTATCTTCTGATCTTTGTTATGCGATGCCAATGTCCTCTAGTCAATTCTGTGAATACATGCAACCATAACAACCAAATTAGAGGTGAATGACAAATTAAAATAATTCCCTCCTATCTGACACCACAAAGACCTATAACAATTTCTCTGCACAGTAGGAATGCACACACAGAGTAGCTGAGTGTGAGGATTATGCTGTAATAAGACTAGATGCTGAGAAAACCATTTACATCATCAACTAGAAATATTTCCTGGTGTTAAAGAAAAGAATGAGCTTTCCTTCAAATATGTGTAGCAATGTCAAAACCCTATATGATGGATCAATAGCAATGCTCTAGGTATTTTATTAAGAAAGAGAACAATTGAAAGTGTAATAGGCACAAATGCCCTTTTTCTCTTATTGTTCATTCGAGTGCTTCAGCCCTCAGCAAGCGTTTGGTGCTTATGATAGCATGGGAAGCATTGATGCCGGCACTGAGACATTTTAGTATCTCATATTTGCGTCTCGTCCAACCCAAGACTTTCTATTCATTAGGTTCTTGATCTAGTAGAATAAATTGCAACTTCTCAGAAAATACAATACATTTGATTAAGATGGTCTTAATGTCCATTAAAAGGTAGTTAGCGAAAGTGATTAAGTCTCACTCCCATATTAATGTGAAGCAAAACAATGTACGGATTCCTTCTTGTTAGGCCTCGTCGGTGAGGCTCAGCGAACAAGGGACCAATGTCTGGGTATACCCTCGTCCACTTAGGGCCTTAGTTCACACACACTCCAAAGGTGATGGGGTCCATAAACCCTAATCCTTCTTCTAGTAATAGTTTGACCCAGATATCCTTCATGGCCCAGTTAGATAATCCTAAAACTCAGAATTGACGACAGTACAAATTCTCTCCACACATAGGCATCTTCTCCTTCTAAAATGACAACTCTTCTGACACCTTGGCAAAGTGTTGGATGTTCACTGGTGTCAAATTTGTATTGGTAAACCCCTTAACAATAAACTCACCAACAGCTTGAATTTATTCATGCAACTAGCCTAAGCCAACGGCAATCTCTCTGGGTAGTATTCCAACCCATTGTGTTTTGCTCTTGTACACCTCTAGACATTTGCCAAGGGTTTGCCCAAATGGGGGCCCTAATTCAATGTGCTCACTGTGCCACTGTAACCGAGCTGTACCTGACTGATGAGGCCCAAATAGGTATTGGGTTTCCTGTGTTCTGGTTCAAAGAGGACCTGGTGTGGTGTTTTGGGCTGGACTGTTCCTTTTGGAGCAGGGCCAAGACTTACTTGCACATGACTGGGTCTAATCTGAGGGGGGATAGTGGACAAAAAAATAATGGGTTGCACTGCTACCCGAGTGATTGCCAGTGGTTAAACTATTTGCAAGCCCATTGACTAGCACTCCATTGCTTCCCAGCTGGATCAGTGCTATGAAAGTAGCACTGCAGACATACAAACATATGTCAAGCTTTATCCATAGAATCAGATAGTATTATGTTTCGCACATCATGCAAAGGCCTGACCCATCAGTAACATGGTCTCTATAAGCAAGCAATCATGCACCAATACCACGAGGGGATAGCATAATGATGCAGTACTAAAACTCCACAAAAAAAGATCTAAAAAACACAACTCAAGCCACTATGACACTTTACTAAGAAGGTTAATAGAGTCTTCCTCATAAGTTCTTATTGACAAACCAGCTAATTCACTTGGAGCTCATTTCTTGATCAATCAATACAGATAGTCCAAACATGTTCAGGATAGTTGAAACAAAGAAAGAATACAAAACTCAAAAATGAAAGCTCGTCACTGTGAAGTCAAATCTGTATAGTGGGAATATACAATCAATACTGCATGTGACAATTAAAAATCCCCAGGAAAGGAAGCCAGTGTGTCAGGGGTATGGCCACCAGAGCCCTCTGCAGCCGCAGCACAAACCGACTGGAACACACAAGTAAGTATACATTATATGTTCTATTTAGAACATTTGAAGCAATGACCCAAATCAGTGCATCACTACAACATCCCCTGCTCTTCCGAAGAAAACCCTCACCCCTCCCACACTCATAAAGTAAACAAATCATAACTACACATAGAAGATTGGTTGGATGATAAACAGTAACAACATGTTGGCAACATAACTAGAGGTGGCTTTTCAACTACATATACAGATCAAATTCACATTCACCCTGCGCACAACCTAAGTGGATGTATCCGCACTCCTATTCTTCTGCCTGGAACAAGTTAGTAAAAGCTATCAGATAATTTACCCAATTCACAGGCACCACTATCCTCTTGAACAAACTGGTCAACCTTTGCTACTCTGCTCATATTCTACCATGCTTTACCCTTCACCAAAACTGCATTTCCACTGACTTCTTCCATCTTCACTGTTGGACTTAGAGTACATGTGAAGGATTTTTGATATGGAAGGAACCATCAACTTTCACACATACTACATTATCTTTCGCAGTTGATCTTTTCAGTGGAGGTCGGTGCTTGAACTATAGCTTCAACTAGACCAGGACCAGGCTACACCCCTTTCTGGGAAATAATATGACCTACATTTTCATCAGATTCTGTAGCAAACTCACATTTGTCTTTGTTGGTTACAGTACCCGCCTTGCTCAATCTGCAAAGAACAGTATTTAAAATCTTACCTCATCATGCTTCACTTATCCATATGCAGTTATTAAAGTGTCATCTTAGAACGTGCAATACCTATGATGCCAAAACGTAAACTTTACATAATTCTAGAAAACAACAGATGCAGCTGATGCTGAGCCAAAAGCATCCTTCGTAGTTGGAATGTAATAACTGGTGATAAAAAAAGTTATGAGATGTTTAAGTAAAGCGTCCAATACAATCTGGTGAGATGCAGATGCCAAATCAATCTTGCTGAAGATCCTTGCACCAACAGACTTTGTCAAAATGTCCATTCATATATCCTTACTCAAGTGCCTAATGGCCATACATACTCTGTATTCCATTTTTCTGTGTGTGACAACCAATGTAGAAGTCCATAGAGATGACTTGGCTTGTTCAATGACCCCATCTTCGCTCATTTTCTTAAGTTCATCTGCAAGATCTTCCCTAATACTAAATGACATGTACCTCAACTTATGTTTAATGGGAGTGGCACCTTTTTCCACTCGTATTGTGTGCCTGAACTCTTTTACCTGTCGCAACCTGACTGAAAATGCACCTTTATAAGAATCATCCCATTGTTTCTGCTCACCTTCAATCGCCTCACACACCAACAATAGTCGCTTCTTTGTCTATGGTTTCAAAGTTGTGCGGAAAAGACCATAGTGAAACCAACTTAAGCAGAATCCTTGCAACACTTTACTTCCTCATTAATCACTGATGTTTATGAACATGTTGTCTATGTGTATAACAGTGAACATCCAGTGAATTACACCCTGAATGGATACTTCTCATGCCTCCTATCCAGTTTCCCCAAAATCATCACTCCAGAGCTCCTAGAGGTTGTGTGACCCAAAGGCTGCGCGGGGTTGAGAGCTGCTGACAGAGAATCTCCGGTGCGTGGCCTCGGCTCAGGCTGCGGCCCGAGGTTCAGACCGACACCACCTCCTCTCACCGGTGGTCTCTTCACGAGGATAAGGTAAGTCACTCCGGTGCAGTGTTCCTCTTCACAGGGGTGTGGGAGAAGTAGGCAGCTGCCCCACTCTACTTCCTCCCATCATCAGTCTCTCTCTTCTCTGCCCCTCTCACCACTGTCCTTGAATTGGGGCTCACCTTCCGCCCGATGGCTGACCGGGCCTTCCTTCTCCTCGCACCACTGGATGTGGCGGTGGGCCGGCACCTCGGCAGTCCAGCCCCAATTGCACTCCGGTTGGGGCCTCTGCAGGCCTTTGCTAGGGTCTCCCACACTCGTCACGCAGTTCTCTCCACTGTCGGGTGCTGCCATACACTTGCAGACGTGAGTCCCTTGCTCACTTTGCCACTGGATTCAAGCAAGCCCGGCTGAAGACGGCTGGAATGCCAGAAACCGGTCCTCGGAAGCTTGTTTCCGGTCCAGGGAAGGCATGATGTCTGAACTGGGGTGGCAGAGTGGGCTAAAGAACGGTGATGGATTCAACCCAGATCTTTTGACTGGGTGTGAGTGTTTGATTGGTTCAGATGCTCTGTCCATCACCACCCCCTTTTGTACCGCCATACACTTGCAGGCACATCAGATGCAGGGTGGGGTCCTGATCACCTCCTTCTCCCAAAGGGCTCCTCACATGCCCTGCGGGCAACCAGGCGCTTCTTACACCTGCTTGCAGGGGTGCCCTCAACACAGGCTACACTCTCCCCCTTTACCACCATCAAAGCGGCTGCACACGCGGGTTCACCCGCTCGAGAACAAGAACATAGAAAAACTGTTAAAAAAGGTCTTATCAGGGATCCCAAAAATCCTTATTATGACACTGGTTTTGAAAGACAGAGTTACAGATAACGAAAGGTAGGCAGTGAGGGAGGAAGGTTTAGATAGAGAAATATAACAGAGTAAGGCCAAATAGAGAGAAATTTCAGTTTCCCAAGGGGCCCCTTGGAAGGTGGGGGCCCTGGGCAATTCCCCACTTTGCTCATGTCGTAAAACGTCTCTGCTGGCATGTCGGGAATGCTGGCCATGGGAAGGATGATTAGTAATGTGAAACTGAACATCTCATGTTTTGAGGAGATATGGAGACCCTTATTGGTATATTTTTCGAGGGCATCCATAATTTGTCATGGCCCCCAAGACAAAGAGCTTTCAATCTGTGTAATTCTCCACTCTAGGGACCTGTTAAGGAACCCCTCTCTTAAAGTTTTGCTACTGTTCAATGTAGCCCAAGCAGCTTCACTCTGCTCTGCAGGATACAGATAGCCTTTCTCCTATCACACTCGTCAAACACAAGGTCAAAAGCAAGGTTAAACTACGGTCATTCATGGATGCTCTTGAATAAACTATGAATAACCATTACTTGAGCATGACCTAAAAACACAGTAGGCCCTGATGACAATGGTGTATTAGCAGCAGTGCTGGAGCACCATAATGGTATACTGAACGAGGTGCAAGTACTGGGCTGGTTTCTGCTTTCTTGATAGCAAGACAATTCCTTGTAGCATCCTAATGTTCATGGTGACATCATGGCCACATGTCACTTGGTTCAACCTCTATTTATGGCGAGCCTGGGCAGTTCATGCGCTGCTCTGCTTCATGCTGTATTGGAGTATGGACCCGTCCACTCTCCGCCCATATTTGTCATTTGCTTGTGTCAATGTCCTTTGTAAATGCAGGCTTCTGATTCATTATTAGGCTTGTTAGTCCCTCCTTAGTACCGCCTCGTCTTCATTCGTAACCTCCCATGAGAACTGGCCTTTTGCTTCAGTTGTTACACGGTATGTCTTCTTTAGTCGGTAAGCATCTTTCATGCCTTTTTCCTACTGCGGTACAAAAGGGGGTGGCAGGCACTACACAGGTTCAACAGGGCCGCATTCTTTTTTCCCCATGTATTTACTTTTTTTTACGCAATGTTGGCACCTGCGCTTTAACTTTAAACATCTTCAGCCAAAGTGCAGGTGCCGCGATTACATCAAAATTAAAGAAATAGAATTATTTTTTTCTATTTCTTCACTTTTTATGCAATTGCGGCACCCGCGCTTTAGCTTAAGATGTTCATGGCTAAAAGTGCTGGTGCCTCCATTGATATTTGTTTTCCTATAGGCTAGCTTTCCTCTGCTGCCACTGTAGGAGCGATACAAAAGGGGATGATGGACGGAGCGTTTGAGCAAATCAAACACGCACCCCCAGTCAACTGATCTGGGTTTAATCCATCACCATTCTTTAGCTCACCCAGCCACCCCAATTCAGACATGGCCATATGCAAATCAGTCTGACCCTGTGCCTCATGGAAACAGTCCAGCCCGAACTGCCAAGCCATGTCTTCCCTGGACCGGAAACAAGCATCCTGGGACCGGTTTCGGATTCATAATCCTCATCAGCCAGGCTATCTTGAATCCAGTGGCCAAGTGAGCAAGGGACTCACGTCTGAGCATACCCTGCCACACTTAGGGCGAACAAAGCGATGCAAAAGGGGATGATGGACGGAGCGTTTGAGCAAATCAAACACTCACCCCCGTCAACTGATCTGGGTTTAATCCATCACCATTCTTTAGCTCACCCAGCCACCCCAGTTCAGACATGGCCATATGCAAATCAGTCTGACCCTGTGCCTCATGGGAACAGTCCAGCCCGAACTGCCAAGCCATGTCTTCCCTGTACCGGAAACAAGCATCCTGGGACCGGTTTCGGATTAATAATCCTCATCAGCCAGGCTATCTTGAATTCAGTGGCCAAGTGAGCAAGGGACTCACGTCTGAGCATACCCTGCCACACTTAGGGCGAACAAAGCGATACAAAAGGGGATGATGGACGGAGCGTTTGAGCAAATCAAACACTCACCCCCAGTCAACTGATCTGGGTTTAATCCATCACCATTCTTTAGCTCACCCAGCCACCCCAGTTCAGACATGGCCATATGCAAATCAGTCATAATCCGTTTTATTCCAAAATGACCATGGCGGCATTGTGACCGTGCGCATCTTCCAATGTTGTTTGTGTTTTGGACAGGCCCGGACTGGCCGTTGCGGGCACCGGGCAATACCCCGGTGCGCCGCAAGGGTGGGGGCCGGTTTTGGGCCCCAGGGGGCCGTTTTTGTTACAGGGCAGTTTTTGCAGCATAGCTGCAAAATCGGCCCTGTCACAAAATCGGCCAAAAACCGGCCCTGGCAAAGAGCTTGGCGGCACCCCCAACCCCCGGGAGAGGTGGGGGGCACTTTGCCAGGGCCGGTTTTGGTTCCCAGTCCGGCCCTGGTTTTGGAGGTGGGCCACATCTCTCTACATCACAGAAGACGTTGTACGGGGTCCAATGGGTAGCAGGCGGGAGGTTCAGTGTCGCCGTAGCAGCTGATGTGCTCAGTTTTTCTGTTCAGAGGTTCGGTCCACTGCAGCAGCTTCTGGTGCCTTCTTGAAGTATGTATCTCACACACTTTCATACTCCTTTCGAAGCATGCTCTTAGGACAGCCGATTTAATTGCTGCGTGCCTCGGTTTGCACTAGAATAAAATATTAGAACATTTGCATAGTGTATCTGTGAGGATTTATAAAACAAATCCTGTTTTCCACTGGAAAATGTAAATATTTTTGTATATTTTATACTGCACATGAATTATTTTGATAGATGTCATAGGCTACTTTTTGTTTCGGTCTTTGCAATATCGTTTATTTGGAAACTCATTTAATGTAATGTAGCCTATGCTTGCTTGTCCAGTGCTTAATTTAAGACTGGTTTCCGATGCTGAGCACCAGCACTTAATTATCAACACTGATGCTTTTCATGGGCACCAGTTAAGGACGTATTCCTTTATGGTAGGCACAGGGAGATTAATTTGCACCTCTACCTGGAAGACATGTAAGTCAACTTACTCCCTCAATAGCATTGACGTCATTTTACGCTGTAAATTAGACATTGTATATCACATGACCCGTTGTCTGATTTCAGACTATATCATGTTCAACGCACAGTACCGAAAACATGCCCATCACTTTGCTGTTGATGGAGCATGATTTTTGTGAATAAATCTTGCTTGATCATATCTGCTTATAAGTGTGTTTATTATTAATAAAACTGATGGCTAACAGTGTAAAAAATAATTAACATGGGTACTTAAAATAATAATATGAGATATGTGCAAGAAAGAAGACACATTCAATAATCAAAAGTTGAAATGATTACCATACAGAAAAACAAATCAAAACAGGGGTTTTTATGAAAACTCACGTAGTGTTAGAGAGAAATTTTAATATGTGTATTGAAAAACTCACAAATAAACTAAAAAAATAATATTAATAGAAAACGCTTACAGAAAAATGTTTCATGAATATTTACTTTTCGTTTAAAGAGAAACATGATTAATTATAGTTTGCATTTTGAAATTAGATTTATGCTCATGAGTTTAGTTAGAATTATCAATCTTTGAATACTGATTTTCTTATGCTTTTTCTTTATTTCTCCTAACTGAAGTGTGTTTATTTGTTCAGAAAAACAACGGTTTATTGGTTTCTCTATGAAGGCCTCAAAACCCTGCTGAAGTTAGTTTTCTTTTTCCTAATGTAGGACTTAGAAAAATGTACTTTGTCCTTCATTATTTCTAAAATTCTGATTTACTTGTTTAGTTGTGCACAAATGCCGGCAGCCAAGTTTTGAAGAATTCTCCACCTTCTTCACCTTGAAGACTGACTCCATCAAGAAAGACCTCCTAAAGGATCTATCCTTATACGCAAGACCCAATACACAAATCACTCTTGCTCCCCAAACCGCCCCATGCCAACTTCTATCAAAGGCCAACCCAAAAAAATAATGCAGACTGGTCATCATTTACCTCCTCCTCCGAAGAGGCCATAGGCAAAATACTCAGGGCACTGAAGCCAGCTAACCACCTTTCTGACCCGCTTCCGGCAAGCGCAATTAAAGACGTCACGCCACTGCTTCTTCCCCTCTAGTCTAAGATCATTAACAGTTCACTTCAACAAGGATGCATTCTAGACACGCTCAAAGTAGGCCAGGTTTCACCCATTCTAAAGAAGCCCACGGCAGATCCTACTGACCTTACCAACTATCGACCTATCTCCAATATCCCTACCTTAGCCAAGCTGTTGGAAAAATGTGTGCACCTACAGCTTACGAAACATATTGAGCACTTTAATCTTCTCAACAAACACCAATCAGGCTTCCGTGCAGGCCATAGCACAGAATCTGCCGTGGCACACAACAATGACGACGCGCTGCAAATACTCGACCAAAACAGATCCTGTCTTCTCATCCTACTGGACCTCTCCTCGGCCTTTGATACGGTTAAACATGAGAACTTGTTAAACCTCCTAAAACGCAGAATGGGTCTGTCAAATCAAATCAAATCAAATAAGCTTTATTCGATATTTCATAAAATATCATACAAGCATACAAATACAGAAATAATTTAAGACAAACAATTTGATCAATTCATTAAAATAAGTAAATAGAAATGGAAAAGTGTATCAGAAAAATCATTACCATTAAAAAAGCAAGATTAGGAGAACCAATCTTAGCATAATTAAGAGTTAATTAAAAAGAAGAAATCTAAAAAACTGCATATTTAGGTAGGGCCTTGCAGAGTTTTCCTAAATTTAATCAACAACTTCAAGTACTGTTCCATGATACCTATAACTTCTTTATCCTCTAGCGTCTGTAAGCGCTCATACGCATCCTTGCAAGACCTCAGGCCCCATCTCTTTAGTAGGGGTTTTAATAATGTTTTCCTGGGAATCGCGTAATAGGTACAAAATAGGATAGTATGGATATTAGATTGTACAGAGGTATCATCACATGGGCAAAAACTCAGATTTCGAGACCAATCACTTCTTACTGGAAAAGTTATAAGACGAAAAAAAGAGCCCAGTCTAAATCTGACAAGAAGCATTCTAGCATAACAAGAAAAATCTGTAGACAGGTATGCTTGGAGGCCCTTGTGCTGCGTCACCCGTTGGTACGCCTGGAGAGTTGTATTTTGTTTTTGATGGTTCCATCTTTTAGACTCCAAGTGATCCAATAGAGTTTTTCTTAAGTTTTTTCTAGATATAGAAACCAAGGTCAATGGATCAGAAAAGTACTCTGGGTGACCAATTTCCACAAAAAAGTTTTTAACACAGACCAGCCATTTCGTATGTCTTACCCCCTCCTGTTTGAGAATGTCCCGTATCACTTCACGATTTAAGTCTGTTTCAGTAGTGGTCCAGATTTTATGCCACAAAAGTGGGGGTTCCACTTTAATTAAATCAGAAATAAATGATAAATCTAACTCAATATGCATCATGTATACGGAAGTTGATTTAGGTGTTGCCAATAAATACCTTAGGAATTTGTTTTCCTCAATTTGAATGGAGGTAATGTTTTTTTCAATGCCCCAAAGGCCAGCCCCATAAATAGCTGTTGAAATACATTTTGTTTTATATAAAATAATTAGCTGTTTAACAGGCCTCCCACCTATTCTTCCGGCAAAGTCTCTGAGCCCACCAACAGCTCTAACAAGGGCAAGTTTTCTCATTTTAACTGCCGACTTCCAAGATGTATGTCGATTTACAGAGCTGCCCAAATACGTAAAATTGTCCACTGTCTCTAGTCTTTGCTCCTCAATATGGATGGGGCATGATCTTTTATTTATCTTTTTATTACAGACCATTGAGTAGGTTTTCTTAATGTTGACTCTCAGACCTTTATCGTGCATGAAATCCCTGAATGCCGTGACTGCTTTTTGTAACCCCACTCTAGTTTGTGAAAGTATAGCCGCGTCATCGGCATAGAGCAAGATAGGGATTGGTTGCCCTGCCACCTTGGGATAATCGCATTCATGGGTCTGTCTGGGTCAGTCCTTGCTTGGTTCACCTCATTTCTCCAAAATCGGACACAACAATTCATAGTCAATAACACCCTGTCCAAACCCGTCCCAGTATCTTTAGGTGTCCCGCAAAGATCCGCACTATCTCCAACACTGTTTAATCTCTTCCTAGAACCTCTCACTGAAATCCTACAAGCCTCTAACGTGCAATGTCACATGTACACAGATGATACACAACTATACCTCAAGATACACACCCTAGAGGACGTCAAACTACTTAATACAGCGCTTAGGAACACCCAATCTTGCGCCCCCACCCCCAAGACACTTTTGTTTGTGAAGTTACACCTATTTATGTGGTTTATACTATATGCCTTGTACACATGTCTTGATTTGCTCTTATTTTCGGTATTAGTAACATTTACTGTCTGTACAGCGCTCTGATATCCGCGAGGATCTTGTTCGCGCTCTCTAAAACTTTCTAAAAAAATATATAGATATATCACTAGGGTTCATTCCTACGGTTAGAGTAATTCTTTCTATGAATAATTGTGTCAAATATGTTGCATGCTGATGTGGAAGCGAGTGCGAGGACATGGATAAATCACAATTTCTTATCCTGCTTCCGAAGAGCGATGATGACATTTATTTGTAACAAAGAACTTTAACAAAGAAATCTGTATGAACTGGCTAAGACGATGATCACCGATTAAGACTGACCAATAAAATTGTGTAGAACTGTAAATTTGAAACTTTAGGCAGATTGGATATTTGAGCGTTTTTGGGGTATAATTATTCTGGGGGGAAATAACTTGGCAGTAGCTGTTTCTATGAGAAGAGAGCCTTTGCTGCTGTACTCTCTAAGCTACTCTGGCTGGATATTCCTTGTAAATCCTGAGAGAGACTATCCTGACTTACTTTGCACTTCTTCGGCTGGTGATGTTGCTCAAGCTATACCTTTTCAGCTGAAGGGGAAGCTATTTCTGACTTTTGCACGCTGTGCATTAGTTTTTTCATTGATCTAGGTTCGTATCTTAATTGCATACTGATTTTTACAAATGAATCATTTATTTGTATCTCTCTTCCCCTTTCACACTTGTTATTGATTTATGATGTATTTGTCATGAACTGTGTTTACATATTGTGAATATTTCTGTAATAACAAATTAATGAAGAATTGATAATTCTTATGTACTTTGTGTATTGATCATTTATATTTAGAAATATTTAGATAAAAGTAACTTGATAAGTTTTCAGAGTTTGTCTTTATTGAGGAGATGTTTGACACATTACATATTATGATTATAGTTGTTAGTTAGGCTTTTTCTTCATTATAGGTCCTCATGAATGAAATAGCATCCGTCTCTTGTTATCGAGTTCCTATTAGCTCTACCAAAGATCTACCGGAAGACCTGATATATCTAAGTGGTTATTGAGTTTACACGGGCCCAAACTCTTAGTTATAGAAAATTTCCTGTTCATGATAGATTAGAGATAACGTTAATGATTATAACATGTTATACCGCTTCCACTGGATCACTGTCAATCATAACCTCACTTCTTTGTACTAGTGTCAGGTGTTACGTACAGAGCCAGAGCGCGGGTCAGTCTTATACTAGCCCCACCCTTTCTGATTCCAGGCACATGCAAAAATGTTCTAAAGGGAAAATACAGGAACACACAGAACATTTTTCCCTGCTGGAACCTGACACCTGTCGGCTTAGCTGTACACTATGAAAGGCCTTCTCCTTTCAGCCTTCTGCTTTTCACAGTGTGGCTTTTACCAGCTCTCCCATGCACGGGATCTGTACCTATCTGTGCATCACAGTTAATCTTTAACAGGCTCCCAATTACCTGACACCTAACCATGCCAGCCCCATAAAAAGGCAGCCTCGACCGGCGCTAATAAAGAGCCTGGCATTTAAAGGGATATTCAAGTTAACTCTCTCGTAAAACACAGTAGAAAACATAACATTTGCCTTCCAATCAAAACAGGCTACTGTGCTGTGAAGAGTTCAGAAAACTGTTGAGAGGCGCTACTTGGAACAATCTATTCGGGGGGGGGGAGGGGGGAAATCAAGGCTGTGCGTTTATCAATATACATATATAATATTTTATGTTGAGGTGGTAATTTAACCCCTTCGGCGCTGCGCACATTTTCGCCCTGTGCGGCCTATTTAAATAGCGTCCTCCGCACACGCCCACCATGATGCATGATGGCCGGGGCCGTCATGGGCACCGAAGGGGTTAAGCAGACGTTACGTATCACTAAAACCAAAATGACACTAAATATACTAAATACCCTGCATTATGTGGAGACATTCCTAACTAAGTTTACAAAACAGTATTGCCATTGAGTAGAGTATATTTATGCGATACCAGCTCTTAGCAGTTTAGGTGGTAACATAGCTTAGTGGTTAATGCACATGTTGCAGACATCTATGCAGCCTGCCAAGGATGTGTGTGAAAGCTAGCCAGGTGCAAAACTGCCCTTCATCCTTACAAGGTCAGTAGACAGTTTTAAAATTGTTATTTATATTGTTGTTATTGCAGTACGTGCTTGGTGAAGACTATGTTTTTATTTCGATTATGCACCAACAAAATATGGTGTACTATGAAGGGGCTACCACTTATCCCAATCCACCGTAACAAATTTAAAATCAAAGAAATATTCCTGTAGCCATCGGGATCGAAGGCATGAGATAGGCAGGTTTGGTCAAAGAATGCAGGGTTGATCCAACGTTGTACGGGCCAATGGTAAGCTGGAATTATAACAGCACAGCAGGCTGAGCACACTCTGCGGCTGGTCACAGCAGACTAGGAATTCCGGGGCATATTATCAAGAACGGCGTTAAAATTATCGCCGGTTTAGTGGGAGAAAACTGCTGCTAAAGCGGCGTTAATGGGCTTGATAATATGCCCTGGAGAATTCCAATAGAAGCCCATGTTCACACCAGAACATGGACTTCTATTGGAATTCTCAAGGGCATATTATCAAGCCCATTGTCGCCGCTTTAGCGACACTTTTCTGCCGCTAAACCGGCGATAATTTTTAAAGCCCTTCTTGATAATATGCCCCTCCATCCTTCCAAATTGAAAAAGAAATCTGAAAACAATATGGCCAGGTATCAGAAACACGTAATGTATACTCAGAGAAAGGTAATTGCGTTTGTTTTGTTTGCTTTGTAAAGGCCCTCTATTACAGTCTCATATCAGTGTGAATGAGCTGTGCGTCTCAGACGCAATCGCCATGGAATCGCAGCTTACCTGTTCTTAGATGATCACGTACCTACCTTTGCAGAAGGTGCTTTAATCAACTGGAAAATTCTAGCCTACAGTCTGATTTTGGTACAGTACAGTGTTTGCAGTAGGAGTCCTTTGGTAATGCAAGTGTGACGGTATGTGGCAGTGCCAATATGGTTAACATCCACAATGGGATTTCTTTAAAAGTATTCACAATGACAATGTAGTTCCAAAAAGTCTTGGAACTTCTAAACATGCGCATAATTCAGCTAGTTGTAAGCGCTGCACGTCTCAGAGCTCAACAAGCATTTGCAATGCAATAGGTCTCGCATTCATGAGAGTTTGATCTATTGGGATTGTAAATGGCAATGCCTTTTACAGCCGCGGCCGGCAGTAGGAGTACCTTCAGGGCGGTGACGTGGGGAGGGGGAGGGGTAGGGTGGGGGGTAGTAATGTATGGATTACGGAGCTTCCCAGGTACGTAAACATTTAAATAAATAAAACGAATTTCGTTGAGTGCACTGCATTACCAAATGCGATGCAGTGCGCACAACAATATTTGTTTTATTTATTTAAATGTTTACTTACCAAAAACATTCCGTAATCCATACATTACTACCCCCACCCTGTCCCTCCCCCTCCCCACGTCACCGCCCTGCAGGTACTCCCACTGCCGGCCGCGGCTGGCCTTTTATTTCTGGGTTTTTAAAACCTGCAACCGATGCGTTAACACCCACTTTGTTCTTATAGTCGTTGCTTACAAGAAGCAAGGCTGGCAGTAACTGCGCCTCTTTTACTGCCAGCCTTGCCTCTCGTAAGCAAGGACTAGAAGTACATAGTGTGTCCAACCCAGGGTGGTGTGGAGTGCAAAAAAACGATGGATTTAGGCCCAGATCCTTGTACTGGGGTGAATGTATGACATTGTTCTACATTCTGTCCATCAACTGTGTTTTTTGCAATTTTCACCCCGAGTGGGCTGGGGATGCTCAGACGTGAGTCCCATGCTCTCCACACCACTGGAGTCAAGCTATCCAGGCTGAATGAAGGCTGATAGCCAGAAACCGGTCCTTGGATGCTTGATTCCGGTCTGGGAAAGACATGGCTTGGTAGTTCGGACTGGACTGTTCCCATGAGGCACAGGGTCAGAGCTGATTTGCGTATAGCCAGTGTCTAACCCAGAGTGTGGAGTGCAAAAAAACGATGGATTTAGGCCCAGATCCTTGTACTGGGGTGAATGTATGACATTGTTCTACATTCTGTCCATCAACTGTGTTTTTTGCATAGTGTGTATCTGCACACCGCTTGCAGGTTTTCACAACACATAAAAAAGTCACTATCATTTACAATGGCAATAGCTCAAACTCTCGCAAATGCGAGACCTATTGCATTGCAAATGCTTGTTATGATCTAGAATTCCCTCCAGACTGACATGCAGAGTCCCAGAGCTTTAGCACTCCGAATAGCCCATTTGCCCACCTGCACTGGTTATGTTTGCATGATTCCACTCCTAGGTTCGAGTCTCAAAATATAATTTTATATATCCATGAGCGTAGACTTTCAAATTCAGATAGGTCTGCCAGGTAACACCTGGAGATATATGCTATATTTGCAGATTTCCTGGTGTACTTCTAAGAAACGCTTATACATTCAATTTTCTCCCTAATACATATACAAACCCGATACTTGTTCATGTGGGAATCCGCTTCGCAAGAACAAATACACTAGGTTCAGGAATTCAGGAAGTTATTTTTCCTCTTGGAGAAGCCCTTTTTACCCACCATTTATTGGGGCGTTTCCTCCCCCTCGGCCACTGTAAAGGCCTTTACCCCCGCCCCCTTCAGATGTCATTTTCTGAATTTTCTCCATGGTGGGAAAGGGTCATAGAACAGTTTGAGGGTACTCCCGTCTATGGGTGTGCACAGATTCACAGGGCAGGCCTGGGACACCCGCCCACTCTCCACCCCTGTGAGTAGCTTTACTGACACAGGCATCTTTCTGTGAGTAAACCAACGTTTGAGAATTGCAGAAGGGGTTTGCACACAGAAAGGCTAATTGTAGATGTAAGCCGAACGCACGTCTTGGTGTGCCTGGCCCTTGTACTCCCCAGCAGGGTCAGCCTGAGAGATGAGAAACACCAGAAGCCTTTAGAGGACCCCCCTCAAGACTTGGAACCACCCCACCCCTAGCAGCAAAGCCTACACAGCAGTATCTTGTGAGTTTTTGCAGAGACACCAAAAAAGCAGGCGTGCAGATCCCAATCAGTGGAATGTGTTCGAGGAAGGTGGACGAGTTATCCTTTGATATTGTGGAATATCACGCATTCCATCTGAGGAGGCTCTCCTGCTTTCCATAACACGGGCAGCACAACACATTGTGGAATTAAGTATCCCGATGACTTTTGTCTGCATTGACAGCAACCTTTTTTGCTTTTCTTTAAATCTCCCTGCTTTGCAGTAAGTCCCATAAACTTTATTTGATTTCTAATATCATTTAACTTGCTTAAATCTTTTAATTTATTTTCCAGTGATGATATTACGGTATTAGATTCCTTTATCATTCTAATCTTTTCCTGTTCATGTTGTTGAATGATTAATGAAATGTTTTCTTGAGATGCTCCAGCTTGAGATGCTTGCTCTCGCGTTTGTTGTAGCTCTTTTTAGGTCTCGCGACCTATCAATACGCGCAAGCGCATTGAGGGAGCGAGAATTCAAGTGCTCAAAAAACTCGTGAAACCAAGGGTTTCGTTCGTGCGGTTTTCTTTAAGTTCACGTGAATCACGTGAGCAAACAAGCACGCGCACCAGCCTCCCTCCCTCCTAATTGCATTTTTTCACCGCCGCACAGCACATCAAAGGGCTTCTCCCAGCGTGTGCTGTGCGGCTTCTCCTCCCCTAATTATTCATGGCTGGCCGTTGGCCGCCCGTACTTTCAGTTTCCCTGCCGCTCTTGTCTGTTTTTGTTCTTCTCCTTTCTTCTCTATGTCTTTCTATTCTTCTGTACTCTTCTGCTTTGCCTATTTCTTCTCTTCTCTCTTCTTCTCTCCGCCGTGTTTCTTACCTGTCCTCTGCCTCTCTCCACGGCTCTCTTTGTTCTTGCTGTCTGTCTCTTTCCTCTGTCTCTTCACCACCTTTTATTGTTTCCCCTTCTTGTCTTATTCTTCTCTTATCTCCGACTACCGTCATGTTGTTTCTGACTGTCTTTTGCCTCCTTTCCTGCCTTTCTCCGTCCTTCTTTTCTACACCACTCGAATCGTTTCCGTCACCCCCCCTTTCGTATGTATCTCGAGCCGTTCTTTAGGTGTTCCTCTGCTCGCTCTCTAGTTCTTCTTCTCTCTTTGCTTCTCTTCTCTTTGCTTCTCTTCCGTTTGTGTTCCTCGGCCCAGTGTTTTCTCTCCCTCCCTGTCCTTCTCTCTGCTTGCATTGCTCTGCTTTGTCTTTTTTTTTCTTCTCTCCATCACTGGCCATCCTTCTGTTTTCTTCTCTTTTCTCTTATTCGGCCCCTATTTCTTCTGTCTTTCTTCACGCTTTTGTTCTTTGTGGCCTTCTGCTCTTCGCCTCTCTCAGTCCTTCTCTAGTCCTCTGCTCTCCCTTCTCTTTTCTTTGTATTTCTCGATCCTTCCCTTCCCCTCTCTCTTTCCTGCCTCGTTCTGTCCTTCTGCTGTATCGTTTATTCTCTGCCCTCCTTTTGTTCTCGACCTCTTTTTTGCTTTCTCTCTTATTTTATTTATTTTGTATTTGATTTATTTCACTCTGCTTCCCTTCATCCTTCTCTCTCCGTCCTTTGTTACCCTCCCTCTCTTCACCCTGGTTTCTGCTCCGCCTTTTAACTGCTCCCCGTAAACGCACAGTCCCCGTCCTGTTTTCAATACTCTGTTCAAACCTCGCGCCCCTATCTTCATCCTGTGTGCCCCCTCCATGGTTCATTCCCGCTCTCTTTCAGCCCCTCCTCCCCTCTGTCCGGCCTCTCCTGTTCTCCCCTCACAGTCCCCCCTGCCCCCCTCCACGCCCCCCTCCTCTGGCCCCCTCCACCCGCTCCCTCCTCTTCGACCCTGCTCAGTTCCTCCTCGGTTCTTGCTCAGCTCGGCCTCACCCCCGCCCCCCCATTCTGCCCTCCCCTCCTCCCAGCGCTGCAAGGGTTACATTCCTTTCCAGCTGAGCTGGCAGAGCGATCCCGGGCAGAGCCGTCAGATTCGCGGTGGGAGCGGGCAGGGGGCAGAGAGCTATTCTCATGGGCACGGAGGGGGGGAGGGGGGCACAGAAACTTCATTATCTGCCTCCTTCTATTGCGAGACCTATTGCATTTCCAATGCTTGTTTTAGAACCTCATTCTTTGTGAGGAAAATGTATACTACAGGGGAATTGTGTAAATAGAGACGCCTTTAGGAGTGAATTTAGATTGAAATCAGACAACACTAACCGCACAAAACACACACCCACGGTTGGTTATCTGAAAGAGATTTATTTTTACTTTACAAAAATGTCCACAAGAAAAGCTACTTTAAGAAGCATTGGCAAAGCCAATAGATATCGCCTGTACAAGAGCTATTCAATATGACAATATGTATTAACCATGTGGTACACCAGCAAGGCTGCTGTTCAGCAAGGCTAAAAGTTAGTGGCATAAAGAAGAAATACATGGAGTGGAGTGTTGTGGAGTAGTATTAAGTAGAGTAGAGTGTCCTAGATTGGAAGGGCATTGAGTGGAGTGGCATAGTGTTGTGGAGTGCTGTAGAGGGAGTAGAGGGACCTAGAGTGGAGGGGCATAGAGTGGAGTAGAGCACCGTACAGTTGAGTGGTGTACACTGGAGTATATTGGAGTGGCATAGAGTGTTGTAGAGTGGTGTAGAGCAGAGTGGAGTGGCTTAGAGGGTGCTCGTAGAGTGAAGTAGAGTGGTGTAGAGTGCAGTAGATTGTCATAGAGTGGAATGGCATAGAGTGTAGTAGTGTAGTAGAGGGGCATGGCATAGAGTGGAGTGGCATAGAGTGGAGTACTGGAGTAGAGTGGAGTAGTCTGTCATAGAAAAGAGTGGAGTAAAGTGGCATAGAGTTGCATAAAGGGAGCTTTGTAGAGCGCCATAGAGTGGAGTAGTGTGATAGAGTGGCATAGAGTGGAGTAGAGTGTTGTAGAGCGGAGTGGCATAGAGTGGAATAGAGTGTCACAGAGTGATGTAGATTTTAATGGAGTACATCGTAATAGAGTGAGGTGTTGTAGAGTGGAGTAGAGTGGCCTAGAGTGAAGTGACATAAGGTACAGTTGTGCATAGTAGATTGGCATGCAGTACAGTGGCTTAGAATGCATTGCTTTTGATTAAAGTTGTGTAGACGGCATTGGCGTAGAGTGCAGTAGTGTAGAGTAGTGTGGCATACAGTGGAGTGGTGCAGAGTAGGGGAGAGTGGAGTGGTGCAGCATAAATTGCAGTGGCGTAGAGTGTAATGGCGTGTAGTGGAATAGCAGAGGGTGGGGTGGGGCAGGGTGGAGTGTAGTGGCGTAGAGCACAGTGGTGCAGAGTAGATTAGACTGGTGTAGAGAGTAGACGCGTCGGGGGCAATGCTGTAGAGATGAGTGGTGCTTAGTAGAATGCAGTAGCATAGAGTGCAGTTGTGTAGCGTAGCATAGAGTTCAGTGGTAGAAAGTGCAGTCTTGCAGAGTAGAGTATTTTAGAGTGCTGTGATTTAGAGTGCATTGGTGTGAAGTGCAGTGGCATAGAGTTGAGTGTTGCAGAGAAGAGTGCTGTAGAAAGCAGAGCCATACAGTACAGTGGTGCAACGCAGAACAGAGTGGCATAGAGTGCAGTGACATACAGCGCAATGGTGTAGATTTTTGTAGTGTGCAGTGGCATAGAATCCAGTGGTGGACAGTGCAATCTTGCAGAGTAGAGTATCGTAGAGTGCAGTGGTGTAGACTGTATTGGTATGGAGTGCATTGGCATAGACTGCAGTGGAGTAAAGTGTTGCAGAGTAGAGTTTTCTAGAGAGCAGTTGCATGCAGTTTAGTGGTGCAGATTAGAACAAAGTAGCATAGAGTGCAGTGACGTAGAGCGCAAAGGTGTAGAGTGGCATAGCGCTCCATGGTGTAGATTGTTGGAGAGTAGAGTATAGTGGTGTAGAGTGTGGTGGTGGAGAGTAGTTGGCATAGAGTGCAGTGGCATAGAGTGCATTGATTTTGAGTAAAGTGGTGTAGAGTATATTGGGTAGAGTATAGTGGTTTAGAGTAGAGTGGCGTAGAGTGCAGTGACATTGAGTAGGGTTGTGTAGAGTAAAGTGGCATAGAGTGCAGTTGTGTAGAGTAGATCGTTTCAGGGTAGAATGAAGTAGCATAGAGTGGAATGGTGCAGGGTAGAGTGGAGTGGTGCAGGGTAGAGTAGAGTGGCATAGAGTAGTGGTATAGAGTGCACTAGTGTGGAGTGGCCTAGACTGGTGTGGTGTGATGTAGAGTGCAGTGGCGAACAGTGAAGTGATGCCTAGTAAAAAAGAGTGCATTGGCATAGAGTAGAGTGGTATAGAGTACATAGGCATCGATTGAAGTGTTGTAGAGTGCAGTAGTGCACAGTAGATTAGGGTGGCGTAGAGTACTGGGGTGCAGTGGCATAGTGTGCAGTGGCATAGAGTGCAGTGGGGCAGAGTAGAGTGTTGGAGTCTGCAGTGTTGCAGAGTCGAGTGTCATAGAGTACAGTGATGTAGAGTAGAATGGTTTAGAGTGCTGTGGCATACAGTTAAGTGGTGCAGAGTAAAGTGGAATAAAGAGCAGTTGCCTAGAGTACAGGGGCTTAGAGTAAGACAGAGTGGCTTCAGTGGCTTAGAGTGCAGTGGATTTGAGTGTAATGCGTTAGAGTGCAGTGGTGCAGAGTAGTTAGCAAAGAGTGTAGTCGTGTAGAGTGCATTGGCTTTGAGTAAAGTGGAGTAGAGTACATTGGGTAGAGTACAGTAGAGTACATTGGGTAGAGTGCAGTGGTCTAGAGTAGAGTGGTGTAGAGTGCATTAGCTTTGAGTAAAATGGTGTAGAGTACATTGGGTAGAGTGCAGTAGAGTACATTGGGTAGAGTGCAGTGGTCTAGAGTAGAGTGGTGTAGAGTGCAGTGGTGTAGAGTAGAGGGGTGTAGAGTGGCACAGCCTAGAGTAGAGTGGCGTAGAATGCAGTGGTGTAGAGTAGATTGTTTCACAGTAGAGTGGAGTGGCGTAGAGTGGAGTGCTGCAGGATACAGTGGAGTGGTGCAGGGTAGAGTGGAGTGGCATAGAGTTGTGGCATGAAGTGCACTGGTGTGGAGTGGAGTGGTTCAGAGTAGAGAGCTGTGGCCTAGACAGGAATGGTGTAGAATGCAGTGGTGCATAGTAAAGTAGTGCATTGGTGAGGCAAAGAGTGGTGCAGAGTAGAGTACAGAGGTGGAGAGTGAAGTGATGTAGAGTGCAGTGGTCTAGAGTAGAGTGGCGTAGAGTGCAGTGGTCTAGAGTGGAGGGGTTTAGAGTGGTGCAGCCTAGAGTAGAGTGGCCTAGAATGCAGTGTTGTAGAGTAGATTGTTTCACAGTAGAGTGGAGTGACGTAGAGTGGAGTGCTGCAGGGTAGAGTGGAGTGGCATAGAGTAATCTTGTGAAGTGCACTGGCGTAGAGTAGAGTGGTGCAGAGTAGAGTGCTTTGGCCTAGACATGAGTAATGTAGAATGCAATGGTGCATAGTAAAGTAGTGCATTGGTGAGGCAAAGAGTGGTACAGAGTAGAGTACAGAGGTGGAGAGTGAAGTGATGTAGAGTGCAGTGGTGCACAGTGGATTACAATGGTGTACAGTGCAGTGGAAGAGAATGGCGTAGAGTATAGTAGTGCTGTGGCATAGTGTGCAGTGGCATAGAGTGCAGTGGCGCAGAGTAGAGTGGTATAGATTAGAGTGACAGAGAGTTTAGTGGCAGAGAGTGCCGTGTTGCAGAGTAGAGTGTAATAGAGTGCAGTGGTTTAGAGTATAGCGGCTTAGAGTGCAGTAGCGTACAGTAAAGAAGTGCAGAGTGAAGTGGCATACAGTACAGTACTGCAGAGTAGAATAGAGTGGCATAGAGTTCAGTGGTTTAGAGTGCAGTGACACAGAGTGCAGTAGCACAGAGTGCGGTGGCATATAGTAGAGTGTTGCAGAGCAGTGTATAGTAGCACAGAGCATTGGCATAAAGTGTTTTGGTTTTGAGTAAAGTGGTATAGACTGTATTGGCTTAGAGTGCAGTGGAGTAGAGAGGCGGGCCTAGAGTGGAATAGTGTAGAGGGAAATACAGTGGTGTAGAGTGAAATGGCATTGAGTAAGTTGTTTCAGAGTAGAGTAAGGTGACGCAGAGTGCATTGACATAAAGTAGAGTGCCTTAGATTACAGTATCTTTGAGTGCAGTGGTGCAGAGTAGATTAGAGTGACTTAGAGTGGATTGGCATAGAGTGCAGTGGTGTAGAGTGGAGCGGTACAGAGTGGAGTGGTGCAGGGTAGAGTGCAGTAGTGTAGAGTGGAGTGGTGCAGAGTAGACTGCAGTGGCATAGAGTGCAGTGTCATAGAGTGCAGTGTTGCACAGTAGACTGTCGTAGAGTACAGTGGTGTGTAGTTGAGTAGCGTTGAGTGCTTTGGTGTGGAGTGCAGTGGAGTAGACTGGTCCAGAGTAGAGTGGTGCAGAGTAGAATGGTACAGAGTAGAAGAGAGTGGCGTAGAGTGTAGTGGCATAGAGTACAATGGAGTAGACTGCAGTGGCACATAGTAGATTGGCCTAGAATGTAGTGGCATCTAGAGTATTGTTTTTGAGTAAAGTGGAGTGGAGTGCATTGACATAGAGTGTTGTGGTTAGAGTAGAGTGCAGTGGCTTGGAGTAGAGCAGTACAGAATAGAGCAGAGTGGCACAGAGTGGAGCGGTGCAGCGTAGATTGCAGCGGCATAGAATGGAGTGGTGCAGAGTAGATTGGTTCATAGTAAAGTGAAGTGGCATAGAGCATAATGGTGCACGGTAGAGTGGCGTGGCAAAGAGTGCAGTGGTGCATAGTAGAGTAGAGAGGGGTAGAGTGCATTAGCGTAGAGTGATGCATAATAGAGAGGCGGAGACTGAAGTGGCATAGAGTGGAATGGAGCAGAGTAACATGCAGTGACACAGTGTGAAGTGACGTAGAGTGGAGTGGTGTTTTGTGAGTGGTGCAGAGTAAAGTGGAGTCAGGTAAAGTGGAGTATGCATGGTGTGGTAGCACACTGCCATTACAGACAACACATCTTTCAATGAAATGACCATTGCATTTGCGCAGAAATACAGTTTTACTGGTAAAAGTATACGACGCAAAAACTATTTATGTGGAAATACCATCACCTAGTGCATTGATTTGTTTTGATAGTATTCAAAAATGTGTTTCCACCACACTAAGGAATTACCCCCACAAGATAAGAACAAGATTTAAACGCCTGTTTACTGACACTCAAAAGGATACTGAAAATAAGGTGTAGGCAAGGGAAGGGACAAGCTCAAACTCGACAGCCTAAAACAAATAAAGCCAGCAAATAAAAAGCAAGAAAATTTTCATTTCAAACAAAAAAGCCAATAGTAAGCTTTCAATAAATAACATGCGCTGTGGTATCGTTATTTATGAGGTGTGATAAATACCACCTGTAGGAAAGTGGGTTTCCACCCACTTTTTGCCAGACTACTGATGCACTTTTTCTTGGTGTGCCCTGGGTCCCTGCCAATCAGGTTCCCAGGGCCTGTGTTCTTTCCCCAAAACTAACCCAAGTGGAGAAGTGTGGCTCAATGGTTAGAGTGGCAGACCCTGATGCAGAGGTCTGGCCCAGGACCAGGGGTCAATTCCCGCCTCGGCGGCTCTTGGGTTCAATTTCCCCGGACCTGATAATTCTCGCCTCGGTGCCTATTCTAATCATGGGTCCCACTCTGCAACTCTGGGCAATAGCTTGCTTAATCTCCACAACGGCCCCAACAATGCTAGGATGCCTGGCTTCACCTTGGGGGTGCCCAGGAGTGGGCACTTCACAGGGAAAGGCCAGGAAGGGTTCCTCAGCAGTATTCGTACAAGCGCCGAGATGCCTCATGGTGATTCGTGCGCTATACAAATACCATTACATTACATCTCTAGCCACAAGTCAGCCCCTGGTAAATGGTACCACAGGTACCCAGGGCACTGTGACAGGGAAGGCCTCTAAGGGCTGCAGCACTCATTGAGCCACCCTTAGAGGCCCTGTACCTTTTCACACACACACACTGCCTTGGCAGGCTGTGTGTTTTGGTGCAGAACAAATTGAAGAGTCGAGATGGCACACATCCCTGTGTGCCATGCCTACAACCCACTGCCCTGGCATAGATCAGTCACCCCTCTAGCTGGGTGCCCTATGCCAGTGGTGACGGTGCAGGTGCACGAGCCCTGTACCCCTACAGTGTCTAAGTCCATTCTTAGACATTGTAAGTGCAGTGCTCCCATTAGGAGAATATGGTGCTGGGAGCTTATGAACTCCTCAGCACCATAATGGCTACACTGAAAACTGAGAAGTTTGGTATCAAACTGCTCAGCACATTAACCCACATTGATGCCAGTGTGGGATTTAATAAAAAATGCACAAAGAGGGCTTCTTTGGGATGCCCCCTAAAAACGACCAGCCTCTGGTGGGTTGCCTGACTGGTGCACACCACCCTGCCACCACGAGACATGTTTCTGGACCCCCAGGGTGGGAGTCTACGCTCCCTGAGCCCAGAAACAAAGCCTTTCCTGGGCGGAGGTGTTCAAGCACCCCCCCCAGGCCAGGAAGAGCCATCTGTGGCAGGGGAGCTTCAAAGGCCTGGCAGCCTTTGTAATGCGACCCCCAGTCTCTCCTGCTATCAGGAGCAGGCCCCCTTCCTGTTTCCCCTCCTTTTTGGCGGGAAGACAGGCAGGAAAAACTACCCAGCCCAGGCGGTGTGCCCACCTCTGCCAACTCCACCCCTCAGGTGGGGGAGGCGAGGTGCAGCCCACGTTCCAGTGCTCGCCATCTTGCAGATGGCAGGCACTGCCCAATCAGAACTAGGGATTGTGCCCACTCCCCCACGTGAGGTGAGCACACCAAGGGTGTAGTCACCCTAAGGTCAGCAGCCCATTGGCTACTGACTTCAAGACCCCTAAAACGCCCCCTATTTAGGGGGCAGCCCTGAACCAAGAAGGCAGGATCCAGCAACTACAAGAAAAGAAGAGAAGAAGCAGGAGGGTGCGAAGCTGTGTAGAGCTAACAAGAGGACGATGCCCACTGACTTGGCCCCAGCCCTACAGGCCTGTCTCCCCTCGAACCAGCTCCTGTGAAACCCCGGCGTGTCCAGCAGCCAGCAACCCCCCCAGAGGATGTGCCTGCCTTCACTTTCAAGACTGTTTCTCCCGTGAACACCGGACGTGTTTAAACTGCAGCTTCTGGTGCTAGCCAGGAACCGCGAATCCAGCCCACTCTGCACCCACCGAACCCGGCCTGAGCTCGAGTGGAAAAATACCACAAGGAGGTCCCGTCGGCGATCTTGACCCAAGATCCGGTGACCCCTGACCTGCCTCAAGCCTCCAGATGACTCCTGCAGCCTCAATCCAGAGGACCCCCTTTACCGCGACCAGAGCGGGTAAGAAAATCCGACGTCCAAAGGCACCCCTGCACGCGACGCCCCACCACCTTGTGTGCCCAACCCAGCGGTGCCTAACCAACCTCAACATCCCAACTTATCCCTCGAAGTGGTGGTGGCTCCAGGAAGATCCACGTCCTGAGCCTGCAGTTTCTTTGTCCCAGAGAATCTCCATTGAAATCAACAGAGCACCCAACCTCAAAACTGCACCCTGCCGCCCTAGTGCCGCTGAGGCAGGGGCGTAACACAGGCCCTCGCAGCCCCTGCGGTGCGGGGGTCCCCCAAGCTCCAGGGGCCCCTTTCGGGGATCTGTGCAAATAAAATCGTTAACAAGTTTCTCCCCTTTTCTTTCTGCAGCGTGAAATAACACTTTACTTTGGCAAAGAATCATATCGAGATGGTCTGGCGGTTATAGCAATAGATATCTTAATGTGTCAGTGAGTTCGTATGAGGTGTCTGTTTTAGAAGAACGGCGATCCTTGAGGCATTTAGGGGCAGATTTATGAGGCACTTGCGCCACGTTTACGCCGCTGTTGCGTCACGCAAGGCGGCGTAAACGTGGCGCATCCCTACGAACGATTTACAACGTGACGCATCTAGGCAGATGCGTCACGTTGTAAAGCCCTGCGCCGCTTGTGGGCGTTCCGGCGCAGGGTGGGCGTTCCGGGGCAGGTGCGCCTCGCAAAAGTGGCTGAGTGAAATCTATAAGATTTCACTCAGTCACTTTCAGGCCAATGCTGCGTCAAAAGCCTGCGCCTGCTTGAAGCAGGCGTAGGTCTTGACGCAGCATTGTGGAGATGGGGCACCCCCGAGCCTTGCTGGAGCTGCGTCGCGCTTGCGACGCAACTCCAGCAATGCGTCACCTTTACGGCACAGATGCGTCACGCATCTGTGCCGTTTTTGCCCCATGGTGCGCCGCATCATAAATGCGGCGCACCATGGGTGGCGGAGCTGTGGCGCACTGTGGCGCATGTTAACTGGCGCATCCCTGGGGATGCGCCAGTTAACATAAATCTGCCCCTTACTTTGTAAAGTAGCATTTATTATCCCTTGGTTAGCGTGGAAAAGATGATTGGTGAATCCATCCCCAATGGCCACAAAAACTGCACACAAAGCCTGAACAGAGCGGGTGCTCTAGGCCTTCTCTCTCCACTGTGGGCGCCTCTGCTGTCAGATAGGGTCCAGGAGAAATCCATACCCAGTTCCGCACGTAACTCTGGGCATGCGAATGTGTCAGTAAGGGCACAATGTGCTGGCAGAACCACTATGGAGAACTTTGTGAAAATCAACCTGGCCCTGCTACAGGAGGAGAGGGAGGCTGAGATACAAGAGACAGGTATCACTCTATCCTTGGACTTTGCAGTATTACTATGTGCTTTCGTACAACTAGTCACTTTTAGGCCCTTGGTACGTTTTAGAAACCATTACAGTTTGGTATTTTTTATTCTATTTGTGTTAAATCGTGCAAGTTATTTATATCTCCCTCTGACCCAAATATAAAAGTAAATGCTAAAGGTGTCATACGGGCTGAAAGCAAAAACCCCAGCAATGGCACGAAGATCATGCTGTGTAAATAAGTAATATATATTTGTCCAAACCTTATCGCTTCAACTCTTCTTAAAATGTAATCTTGAGCGAATTTGCAACTTGTATATATGTAACTCTAACTGATAGTATCTGTAGTAAACAGGTGCTTACTACCATTCTTATGTGAGTTTAGAGTTTATTTGTTTCATATATTTTGTTATTCATGTACTCTGAAGTCCTTATGTAATGTAACTGGTCCTATTTTAAAGCGCTCTGACACCTTTGGGTAATGTTTGCGCTATATAAAAATGCATAAATAAATAAATAATAAACTAGGAGCCTGGCAACAGCCGAATGTTTCTCCTGTGCAGAGAGCCGGCAGTCCTTGCTCGAGAGGCCCCTCTGCGGACCCCCTCACTCCTCTTATTCAGTTCTCTATGTGCCCAGGACACATTCTTGGAACGGAGGTGAAGGAGGTGGAGGCAACCTTAAGCGAAGAGGGCGCTGAGCTGAGAGTGGGGTGGAGGTGAGCATATGAAGAAGAGGTGCTGAGGTGAAACTTTTATTGTGGTTTGCAATAAGGGTATACAGTATGTCTGGGGCATGATGCTTAGCCAACCTCACAATAAACAAGAGGCCATGTGCCCGTGGCTTCGGTGTAAAATGTGTAACAGAAGGACTATGAAATGTGCTGCTGACTTTAACCTCTTCTCTGCCCAGGCCAATGAATATTGAGCCAGGCCAGCTTTCAGTGAGCATGTTACTAAGGGCTAAAAAAACAAGCCAGCATGAGCTATGGTTCAAGGACACAAATACTATTTAAAGCAGCAGTGTTATGCTTCCACATTCAACAAAATGTTGGCGTTTGGCTTACTATGTATTTTCTGGCCAATGTAGCTTCCCAGGGCTTTAAGGTAATTAAAATCATACTGTTGACATAGATGAATGTACATATGTATATGCAGTGCTTAAAATGGGAAAAAATAAGTGCAGGTAATCACCATATTAAGATGTGATTAGGGGGTGGGGCTTGGGAGGAGGGGGGGCTCTGGACTAGGGCTACGGGGAGTGCTAAGGAACCTGGCCAGGGGCACACATTAGATTTGATTGAGATTTAATTGGTGTCAAAACTAGTAACCCACATGCCTATGTACATAAAATTCAAATCTGTGATCAGCATGTTATGTTTTGCAGCAAGCACATGAGCCCTCTGTGCTAACCTATAATGAGTCAGAACTGTTATCAGATAAAGCACATATCTTTTTGGCAAGCACTTTTGTTGGCGTTTGAAAAACGGAACGTGTGCAGGTAATCTAATTATTGAAATTGGGGTCGAGCTTAAAATGTCCCAAGGGCGCCAACACCACACCTGGCCTCCCAGCGAGGCCTCTGAGCCTTTGCACACTCCCACACCCACCATTGCCTGAATGTGATGGCCTGGCAGAGAGGTCAGCTGAAACAAATTGCTTCTGCACTGGGCTAGCCCCTTATGGTTGACGTGGGAACGGCCCAAAAGGTAGAGCCAAACCTGGCCTTTCAGGAAGGCCTCTGAATAGTACCTGCACTCCCCGCCTACCACGGGATGAATGTGAAGTGCCTTCCTGGGCGGGAGCATGGGAAAAAAACAACCTTTAGGCTGCCGAACAACCCTAGGGCCACAACACCTAGCCTGGCCTCCCTGTGTGGCTTCTCAGCCTACTCACACTCTCTTCTCCCCGCCTTGTTCCACCTACTGAGCCCCATGTCCCGCAGGGGCCAAGTTGTGAATGGCCTAATGACCAGAGGAACACCAGCCCAGCCCCAACCACATCTTTTAAGGCACAGTGTGATGGAATGGCAGGAAGGAATGTGGAATAGCACTGCTTGTGGGGTCTGGGCTAAGGCTAAGGTGAAGATGGCCCAAAACTACAGCCACAAAACTGGCCTCTCACTCGTCTCGGCTCCCCACCTCTAAGCACAGCCTTTTGTGCTGCGACCCGCCTACACATTCCATAGTGGCATAGTGGCAGGGCCGGCTCTAAGGCGAGGCGATCGGTGCGACTGCACCGGACGTTGACTTGGGGTGGGGGCGTCATAAAAATGTATACTATCATTTTAATGCACCTGTTGCTGGGTTCCTGGCCTCCAGCAATTTTCAGACATCAATTAAAATGTCAATATAACTCCGGTGATTTATCATCTTCCTGGAAAGAGATGGGAGGTTTGTCTAGTGCAAATTTTGACTCATCATAAGGTAGTGCAGAGGGTTAAGATTCATGCAGTTAAGAACGTGTACCATGCAGATAACGAAATGCATATAATGTAAATAGGTCAGAAGGTTACTGCTTCTGTAAGAGAGCTCCTTTTGTTACTTGTTGTTTATAAGGCAATCCTAATCTTGAGAAAAGGGTTCATTTGGGTAGAAAACAATTCTTATTATTAAAGAGAACCCTTAACAATGATGTTACGTTTTAAATTCAGAATTTGTGCTTTTCCAGAAGGACTTAAACTGTACTGCCTACCAGTATCGATGACATGTCACTCCTACACTACACCTTGTAGTCCTATCTGATGTAACATTTCCTATACCCTGATTTACACACATATGATTGTCTCTGTGCAATGTGTGTGTGGTGTTAAGTGCTTTGATACCTTACAGTGGTATGAGTGGAGCTATATAACTAAATTGCACTTGTTGGACTGGGCCCTTCTGGCAGGTCCACCCCTGAAGTTTTGTGCTTGTTATATGTGACCTGGGGATGGTGATCCCCCTTCTGAGTGTGTGTGGTGAGAGAGACCTGCCCTCCCATAGGAATGCATGGGGAATGTATGTGGCTCTGGTAGTTCCTGATGCGTGGGGCGTGCAGGGTCGAGTCTGGTATGTGCGCGCTCGTGAGATTGAATGCTACAAGATGATGTATGCGGCATGGGTGTGACTAGAAGGGAAGTGCCACTTCTAGACCTTGGTGCGTGTGTGCAGTAGGTGTGCTGGTGCGTGATTGGCTGAAGCCAGCTGGGGAGCCTGACTCCAGGAGTCTGTGTGGGTCTGCCCCGGTTGTGAATGGAGAGATTAACATGCTGATGTGAGGGAGGGGCTGTGCCTGTATCCTGTATGGGTCTGGTCTTTCCCCCCACAATGCTGGCTCCACCCACCTGGGGTGCGTCTGGTGTCCCTAGCCTGGCCAGTAACAAGAAATTCCATATAACCAGTTCTAGCTGGTTCTCATCCTGCCTGCCCCTTTTTAGACAAAGGAAACTCATGTATAAAAGGAGGGTGTGCCCTCTTCTCTCTCTCTTCTTCCTGTTTGTCCTGACTGGAACCCTGCCAGGGGCATGCTGCTGCTTGGGCTCAGGGGAAAGGCTTGCCTCCCTGAGCCCTGCCCTGCTCCTGAACTACTGCTGTCCTGGACCCTACCAAGACTCTGCTGCTTGCTGATACCCTAGCGCCTGGAAGCGCTGTATTTCCTGCTACTTTGCACTTGCCCTTTGTGTCCTCTCCCCCCTGCACTAGCGCGCGGATTTAGCGCGACGCTTTGGTGTCTTTGCCGATTTTGGGTAGAGACATTATAGGAGTAGTGTGGCTCACTGGTTAGAGGTGGCAGGCCTGAGAGCAGAAGTCAGCCTGGGACCAGGGTTCAATTCCCGACGCGGCAGGGTCGTGGACCTTGGTCAGCGGACTCGATAATTCTCGCTTCGGTGCTTACTCTAATCAGGGGTTCCACTCGGCAACTCTGGGCATTAGCTTGCCTAATCTCCACAACGGCCCCACCAATTCCGGGGATGCCTGGCTCCACCTTGGGGACTCCCAGCAAGGGACCATCCCACAGGGAAAGCCAGGACGGGTTCCCCAGAGTTATACAGCGCCGGGACGCCCCGTTGCTGGGGCAGCTGTGCGCTTTAAAAGTATACTACTACATTTACATATTGGTTTGCACTCTTCCTGCATAGCGCTGCCTCCCCCAGAGGGTCCAGCCGATTTCAGGGCTGTTCGTCCTGGTGGCAAGGGCGGAACTATTGCGGCGGCCATCTTGGGTAGGGCTATCCTTCCTTAGGGGCGAGAGTCACCGGTATAAAAATAGACAACCATGACTCCGCGCAGCGGACGCGATCAGCGGACGCGCCGGACTCGCGCCGGAGTCAAGCCAGAGTCCAGCCCATCTGCGCCCGTCCGCGCACGGGCCGGGCTCAGGGCTAAGAAATCTGCTGGGACCACTAAAGGGAACTACAGTAGACAGGAACTACTAGCCATAAAACCGGACTATGAATGTGACCTGCACAAATTAGACCCTTCGGACTGGACAGGCCCGGTGAGTTGCCATCAATGCCACAGTACATTCTCGTGGTCTCAGATATCCGCCCTCACCACATTTGCTGTTCCTACCCATGCCCTAAAGGCGGGTTTAATCAATGCTAGATCTCTTCCAAAACATGCCCAGCATATACAGGACCTCTTAATCGACGACAACCTAGATTGTCTCTTTATTACAGAGACTTGGCTCAAACCCTGGTGCACTCCGGATTTGGTGCATGCCCTACCTTTAGGGTATGGCATCCAGAGGGTTGATAGAGGTAATGACCAACGGGTGGGGGGGGAGTGGCCATTATACATAGAGATACTTTTGGTTGCTCGATGACAGAACTCCATGATTTAAAGGATGTGGAAGGGATGGGCTTTAGTCTTAAAATCCATGACAACTTCTCCTTTTCTGGGGCACTGATCTACCGCCCTCCCGGCACCTGTACAGGTTTTTTAGGGAGCATTGGAGATGTGCTAAGTCCATTGATACTTAGATATTCTAATTTTACCATGCTGGGGGATATGAATATCTATCTAGAGTCCACAACTGAAGCATCCACTGCCTCCTTTAGAGAAATCATGGAGGTACTGGGTCTCAAAATTTGTGATACCCTAGCCACCCACGAGGCGGGACACACGATTGACTGCATTGCCACCAACTTAGATATATTAACAACAGACCAGCTGAAACCCCAAATATGGACAGATCACGTACTTATACCTTTTACGATCGCACTTGAGACTAATGCCAAAAATAAGCATACAGGTGAAAGCAACCAGGTCAGACAAGATGACTGGAAAGCTACTATGAAACATCCAGAATTAACTATAATAGCTAGAGAATGTAGACCTAAGTTAATAGGATCCCCAAACCTAAACACTTTTAGGGACTGGATGACTGAACTAAAAAGTATGACCGGACAGGGAAGACGCAAGCCTAGACCCGGGAAAAAGAAGAGATCGGCCCCTTGGTTTGACCGAGAGCTCAAAAACAAACAGGGGGAGCTAAGACGGGCTGAACGTAGCTGGCGGAAAAATTACCTTAGCACAGAACGTAGCAAATATAAAACGATTAAGAGAGTGTACCACGCACAAATTATACAGGCTAAAATAAAGTATTTCACGTCAGCCATAGTAACAGCCGATAGTAAACAGAAAGCGATTTTTAAAATCGTGAAGGATTTTAGTAAATCCAAATGCTTAATGCAGGACATTCCACCCTCACAAAGCCTTTGTGATTCTATCGCAGACTTTTTTGAAGAAAAAGTTCTGGGTCTGGCGAAAGATTTTGAGGCTCCTATTATGGGTCTAAGGCATGAGGACGAAAACACAAGGCAGGAAGCCACCTAGCTCACAGCCTTTCGTACAATTAGTCTGGAGGAGACAAAACGTGCCATTCTGGCAACCAAGTCAGGATCACCATTCGATCCATGTCCTATAGGACTCTTACATCTTATTGCTGATATTGTTAGCCCAGACGTAAATGACATCGTTAACAACTCACTGTCTACCGCCAATGTCCCCCCAGAGTGGAAACTGGCAGCAGTAAAACCTTTACAAAAAAAACAACTTCCCGACCCCACCACACTTTCAAATCTACGTCCAATCTCACTGCTCCCGGCACTGTGTAAAATCACTGAGTCGACAGTAAATAAACAGCTGACACGCTTTCTGGAAGATAATGAAGCATGGCACCCCAACCAAGCTGGCTTTAGGACTCAACACTCCACAGAATCGGCTCTCCTGTTTACTACTGAAACTATCCGCTCAGCTCTAGATCAAGGCAAGAAGGCCGTCCTGATATTATTAGACCTGTCGGCGGCCTTCGACACGGTCTCACATGCTATCTTAATAGACCGGCTAATAACATCTGGCATTAAAGGCATTGCCCTGGAGTGGATAAAGAATTTTCTTAGCGACAGGCGACAAGTGGTGACCTTGGGGGAATTCCGTTCCAGTGAGAAGTCACTGTCGACGGGAGTACCTCAAGGTTCTAGCCTGAGTCCGACATTATTTAATGTCTATACCGCACCCCTGATACAGCTGATATCGTCCTACGGCATAGATGTAATAGCATATGCTGACGATACTCAACTGATCCTGGTAATGGACAAAGATAACCAGGTTTGGGAGGAAAAACTCAAATGTTGCTTAACGGCCACCTTTGAGTGGATGCGGAAAAACCATCTAAAATGTAACACAGGCAAAACCGAGATCATGCCTATAGGCCCAAAAAACGAATTTATCCCTAGACTGTGGTGGCCTGAGAAGGCAGAAATACCACCTCATACTACCTCCTCGGCCCGTAACCTTGGGGTACAATTCGACGCCGATTTATCTTTTAAACATCAGGCATCAAAAGTGGCAGGTACTTGCTTTGGGGTGATAAAACTGCTCAGGAAGTTTTTTGACTTACTGCCCCTAGAAGCAAGGAAAACAGTCACTATTGCATTAGTTACATCTCGCATTGACTATTGCAACAGCTTGTATGCCGGTACCAATAAGGCGGTCACCCATAAACTCCAGATGGTACAGCATGCAGCAGCAAGGCTGGTTTTAAAATGGCCAAGGAAATCCTCAGCATCCAAAGCCCTCAATGTACTACACTGGCTGCCCATAACAAAAAGGGTCCTGTACAAAGTACTGACAATCACCTTTCGTGCTGTACACAACTCAGGCCCTTTATACCTAAAGAAAAAATGTGTAAGATATCGCCCAACTAGAGCACTACGGTCCTCAAATGCCAATCTACTGACCGTTCCAGGGTTCCGACTTAAAACCCGTGGGGGTAAATCCCTAGCGGTACTAGGTGCAAAAGCAAGGAATGCCCTTCCCCCACTTTTAAGAGCACTGGACAAGGAATCTGAATTCCGCAAACAATTAAAAACCTGGATTTACAATCTTCCAGATATAACCGCCAGAGCACTAGTATGACTCCGGTCCTGGTCTCCTTAAGCAGTAAGGCAACTTCAACATCAGGTTGACCTCTCAATGGCGCCGAGATGCTCCTTGGAGCGATTGTTAGCGCGGTATAAATGGGCCTTACATTACATTACATTACATTACTTTCTGCCTAGCGCTTGGGAAGCGCTTTATTTCCCCCCCTCGCAGCTGCCCTCACCGCTGCTTGCCGATCGTGAACACCCCCTGACCGGGGCATATCTTGCCCAGGGATTCTGCCCTGTCCCATCGAGTGGCCACCTCGACTTATGGACCCCTTTTTCAACTAACCGGTGCCCACCCGGCATTGCCTGAGATCGTCACCGCCGCAGCCCGGAGTTAGCTTGTGAGGCGCTGCACCCGCCTTCCTCCCCAGGGCCGCGCTGCCATTGGCGGCCCCGGAGAGAGCATTGCCGTGCGCTCATTGGTCCTGGCCGCCGGGACCCCTGTGACGTCACCGATGGGCCGCGCAGGGATTGGCCCGACTCTCTGGGCTTCCCCACGCGCCCTCGGATGGCCGGGGAGCTCTGCCGAGATGGGAGCGTGTCCTACGGCGAGGCTCCCCCCGAGGAGAGAGCCCCACCACCGACACACCGAGTAGCAGCCGGAAGGAGTGGACGCCATGAGGAGCCGCCGCCCAGTGCAATCGGTGAGTGCGGGCGGGCTCCGGGTCGCTCCTCCGCCCGGCTGAGTGCCGGGTGCCTGCGAGGCCCCCAAGGGCCCCCTCCCCTGTTATCTACGAGTCCGGGAAGGACTCCAACGATGCCTTACCTTCTCGAGCCCCGTGAGGCTCCACCAGTGGCCCCATCGTCCCTGAGCCCCGAGGAGGCTCCATCTGCATATTAACCCCCGAGCCCCGGGAGGCTCCATCTGCCTATTAACCCCCGAGCCCGAGGAGGCTCCATCTGCCTATTAACCCCCGAGCCCCGAGGGGCTCCAACACGTGTCCCTTGCCCTCGAGCCTGCGAGGCTCAGCCCAGCATCTTTGTTTCCGAGCCTGCGAAGCTCCAACGTGATGCCCCCATCATCTACGGCTGCCCAGCACTTCGTGGGCAGCTGCCACGTTTAGGTTTAGTGTAGGCTACCTGCAGCGTACCCTGACATTGAGACTTTGGGCGTCCTAGCCCCCGAAGGCCAGTTGGCCTGTTGAAAGTACTAGCTAAATGTTAACTGTGCTCCTTGAGAGTTATTCTGTGTTTCCTTCCTACAGGTACGTCTGTGGTGTCATGTACCTTGCCCTTCCTTCCCTCCTGTATAACCTTGCCTCATGTATGTTGATACTGGTTAGAGTGAGTTCTATTGCTAGTCCTATGAAACCCCGTGGCGTGACGTATTCTAATGCTAAGCTCCTGGTGATTATGTGTTCTAGTCCTAGTTCGAGGAAGCTCCCAGTTGTTATATGTTCTAACTGCCAACTCCATCATGTGCATATTCCTGGCAGTGGTCCCATGGCCCTGTCCTGAATATTTTCCCTTGTAAATCCTGCCCGTGCCTCTGGCACCCTGTAAAGTATGTGTTCCTATGTGTCCTTTTTAATACAAAGACTATTTTCATATATACCTGGTGTGGAGTTCCTTTTGTGGGGGGGCCCGGGATGCGTGTGCAAATGCTTTACACATGACCTCCGAGATAGGCCTGGCTGCTCGCGCCACGTTACCTAGAGGGCGAGTAGGGATTGTCTTGGTGGGTGACCCCCTGGCCCTGACGGGGGAGTGGTGGTCTCTGACTGACTCTGACGCAAGCTCTGGTCGGCCGGGGACCCCATTTCCTACAGCACTGTTAAAGGGTGCTAGTGAGGGAATCCGTGACAGAGGTTGTCATTGGGGGGGGGGGCAACAGACATTGTCGTACAGGGCGCCACCAGTGCTAAAGCCGGCCCAGCATAGTGGCCTAGTCAGATGGCCATAGTGGGGGCTGGGTGGCCAGTAAGATATTGTGGTTCGTTGTCCTTCATGAAACCAGCCCACAGGTGACACTAAGGCAGGGCCCATGCGCTTTGCCAATCCTTCCCTGTCTGCTGCCCACATTACTAACCTTGTTTCCCTTCAGGTGTGCTACAATTTCACTATCAGCACCTTCCTCCTCAAGTTTCAAGTTTAAGTTTATTTGCTTTAGTTCTCTGCTGAGAACAACACCTTCCTCTCAAGCTGAATTCAAACAAGTGCATCCGTACTCTGTTATGCCAGCAGGAATCCTTCCTTAGATTATCCACAGTAACAATATGCCTATTAGCAGGGCCTGCTTGCACACCTACAGTACTATTTACACCACAGAGCCTGAGTGTCAAATATCACTGTGGGACGCGGGCCCCTCCCAAACTTCCTGCCAGTTCTAAATAAATGCATATGGGCCACCCCGCAGTTAGCACACTGAGAGCTGATTAGCACTCGATTATCAGAGTGCTTCACGAAAATGGACTGACTAGTCAGGTCTGTCGCGCTTCTTTTTGTACATGCCAAATTGCACTGAGCTTGGCATGCTACCCCATGAGTACCGGTACTCTCTTTGGACATGGAAAACATCCGGTACTCAAGAGCATAAAATGTAGAAGTGCCGGTACTTAGTAACGGCGAGTAACGGCCCATTTAAAGGACTGTATATATGTATTCTACTTGGAGTACACAGAACCGCTATCACCCCAAGAGGAGAAGAGGGGGGCAATCAATTGGAGTCAGTGCTTTAAATGAAAAATGATATGTGCTGGTACTCACTAATTAGACTGGGTGGGCTGTTAGGGCGTGGCTATAAGCCAGGAATTTAACAATAGCCACATAAGTAAGCTTTAATGCAAATGTTCTGATTGTCACGTAAAGCACTTTAATGTCCAGGGGCCAAATTTGCACAATATCAAACTGCCTCCTTACATAGGAGTCCAGCATCAGCTCCAATATCATAGTTGTAGGCCCTAATTATTGCCCGAATTTAGGCCATGGACATTTAAGCGCTTTACATAACAGTCAGAACATTGCATTAAAGCATACTCTTTTTTAAGCACCACTGGTTAAGGGAGCTGTCCAGAATCACAGGATGATGAGCCGACGTCGGGATTCAAACCTGGTTCTCCAGTTCCACTGTCGGCAGCTCTGGCCACATCCTCATTCTCGTTGCGATGTCAATTAGAACCTAACACTGCAGGAGCACCCCGCGCAGGAATACACTACCCGTTGCCTTCCAGAGCGGCACATAAACACGCTCCATCTGAAAGGGTTATTTTCAGTAGTTTTTGCATTGTACGTACCCGTACTTTAGGGCATGAGCCCTGCTGCTTCTGGGAGTCCCAGTACATTTCTTGCCCAAAACCAAGTTCCGGTACTCAGAGGGAGAAAACTGAAAAGTGCTGGTACTCCGTACCAGTGACTACCGGCCCATTTAAAGCACTGGACCCTAATGCTGTTTTTTTTCTCATAGGTGAGCACATAGCATGCAGGTGCGCCATGACACAGGTCTGTCTCACGGTATGGGGTCTTGTTGGACCAGGAGTGGCACCCAAAGTGCTATCCATATAGTGGTGGAAGGCTACAGCCTTTGTAGATGTTAAGCAGCACAAGGACGGTGGTGGCAGCATACTGTGTGCTGATCGTAGCAGTGAACAGGTCCTTTTTACCCTGTCAGTGGAGTGAGGCCTACAGCCTCACTCACTTTTTAAAAAGTTTAGTTGCTGTGTGCTTGACTCACCCTTGGCCTACTTCAGGTAGATGTGCATTGCTGCGCAGGAGCAGTGACTCTGCGCTAGATGTGTGTGTGCCTGGGAAGGGTACAGTACAGGGACTTTTGTGTGCTGCTGCCTGCGGTACTTATTATTGTTTTAACAGTGACTTTGAAATATCTGCATCTTCATGCAAAAACCATAGGGGCATTGGTTGACTAAACTGGTTTGATTTTTGTATGCTGCTCCCTGCTGTACTTGTTATTGTTTAAAAAGTCATTGTGAAATATTTGCGCCTTCATTAACAAACCAAAGGGCCATAGTCTGATTAAACTGGTTAGATTTGATTTTGTTATGCTGTTGTGCATGTTATTGTTTGAGCAGTCACTTGTTTTTATCACGCACTTTGAAAGTGTTTTCACCTTGATGCAAGAAGAAAGGGGGATTGCTTTACAAAACATGCTTGAGTTTTGTATATTGCTGGATTGCTGATTCTTTTATTATGCACTTTGAAAGTATTTGCACTTTTTCCTTTGCTTCACCAGCTACAGTTATCAGTAGGTACTTGCTAATATGGTTTGTTTTTATCCTACATGATGCAGTATTGATGGTGTTGTTTGCACTTGTCTATAATATGTGCACTTGAAATCGTGTAATTAGCTTTGTTTACAATACAGAATTGATAAATATTGACTCACATCTGCATCAATGTTCGGGAGCATCCAAGCAGTTTTCATCCTCAGCCTTGTGTGCCTGCATGTTTATGCCCTGCTTACTAATAAGGCCCTGATGGTAGATACTAAAATTGCATCTTCAATTCATTTTAAATACTATAGAGTGGTGAATATCGCATGCAGATAATTCAAACCAGTTTATCAGTTTATTTCTCTTGGAGCTGGCAGGATACTGGGTTATATCTTGTGTACTGCTCATGTATATTGTTAGTCGAGCCTGTTAAATTGCCGATTTGGGTTTGCCTTCCAAAGTTTCAAGTTATTTTCCATCAATGTCAATTCTAATTCAGACCCTATGTAGTTGTTCCTTGTTCTTCAGCGATAGGCAGTTCCTCAAACAATACAACCGCTCCTTGGCGTTGCTCTGTTTCCTGTCTCAGTTAAATAATCTGCTCTTGACAATAGTGTTACAAATGGTGTAGCTTATATGCTGAGAGTGTTCCTTACTTTCTTATTTGAATTATGAGTACGCAAATATAGAGGCATTTCATTAAATGTTGGAGGTTTCAATTAAAAATATTTCAGATATTTTGGTGGTGGGGCAAAGTGGTGGGCAGTGGGTCAGGGGGCCCCTTCCATGTACTTTGCAGGGGGGCCCCCTCAGGTTTTGCTATGCCACTGTGCTGAGGGTGCACCTTTGGTGCTACTTTGGTCCCCAACTTGCCCTGAGCTAAACCCTAGGAGTTTGGCTCCCACAACCCTGTGGCCTGCTTTTCCATGGGATAACACTGGGCCTCAACACTCTGCACCCGGCCGTCCTAGTGCCACTGAGGGTGCAACAACAGTGCATCACTGACCCTGGGAGACCCCTGAGTCTAATCCCAGAACCATAACTCCAATGACCAAGTACTTACCTCAAAACCAATAACCCGTTTTTCCTCATAGGATAACATTGACACTTTTTCTCCCAAAAAGTTTCCAAGTGTCCACTTTTGAAAACTAAGAATATTCTTTGAAAATCGAACGAATAACCAAAACAAATTCTCTCAACTGTTTGCAGGGAAGGTCCCAGTGCTGAATCTAGGTATCCTGCACGGAGTAGGAAAAGTATCGTAGAAGTAATTTACCTGTGAATTGAATTTCCTCCCATAGGATAACATTGGTGGTTCTATGTGAAAAAGTTTTTGTTTTAACTTTTGAAATACAAGAATATTCTTTAAAAATCGTACAACTAACTGAAACGCATTTACTCAACTGTTCTCAGGAAATGTCCCAGTGCTGAATCTAGGATCCAGCACTGTGCTAGAAAAAGTAATCCGAAAAGTAACTTACCTGCAATTTATTGAAAAAGCCTATTCATTCCAATGTACTGTATTTGCTAAGTGTTGCATTCTACTGCTCCCCTATAAATCACGCAAAGTACAATTCCAATTGCATTTTTAAACAGTTCTATATCCAGTAACTTGTTACTGAAAAGTGTTTAATGTTTACCTGTATCAGGCTTGCTTGGTTCTAAAAATAAACAACAGTATATTTTTTATACAACAACAATGGTCCTGGAGTTCAGTTCTTGAGTGTGTGAGACCATTTGCTGACTGAGTGGGTACAACAAATGCTTAACACTGTCCTCTGATACTGCCTTACTGCTCGACCAAGCTACCACTGTAGAGAGTAAGGTTCTATCTAACTTTAACCTCTGCCTACCTCTGGAGACCCTTACACTCTATACACACTGTACCTCACTTTGGTGCAGTGTATATAGAGCCAGTTTCTTGCACCACTTATACTCGTAATCAGTGCCTTTTTGTTACCTGACGTTTATCATTACTAATTATTTTGAAGCATCTAAGTGTGTTAGAAATACTTACCATTGTAAGACAACACAAATGAGTAAACACTTCTGTTACTTTCAGGTTTATTCAAACTAAAAGTGAAGGCAGCGTACAATTTGTCAGCATTAACCTCTGTTGACTTAAGTGACGTGAACACATTTTTTTTTCAAATTCCAAAGGCAAAATAGCAGTTTTAAAAAAAAACATTTTTATAGTTTTTTTTACATAGAAAATACATAACACGCATGTCACCATCAAGAAGTGTCCCCGCGCCCCCCACCCCACAACCCCTCCATGCCCGTCAGATTGTAATGTCCCATCATCATATTTCAAATGCTCTTTCACATTAGTATCGCCCGCATTCTCCCCCATCGTCACGGTCCCGCCCCTCCCATCCTCCCACAGCAAGTCAATATACTCCTTCGTGGATCCCCTCATAGACCTCCGTCTAAACAATGGTAGTGTCTCCATTTACTCCATACTATGCGGAATTTCTTCGGGCATCCCCTCGCTGTATAGGTGACCCTCTCAGCCGCCATGTACATGTCCAAACCCCTTCTCCATTCCTCCAGGTGGGGTGTGTCAGGTGCCCCCCATTTCCTAGCTAGGTCTCTTTTGGCCACTACTAAAGCTAACACTAGGAAGATTAGCAGCGGACGGGCCAAGTCTACGTCATTGGTCATCCCCAGGAGGATGAGCTTCGGGTCCAGTGGTATGTCTACCTCCAAAATTTCACTCATTTCAGTGGTGATCGCAACCCAGTATGCCTGGATATGTGGACAGGTCCATATTATGTGGAGGAAACTCCCGCTATCGTGTCCGCAGCGCAAGCAGCTAGGATCAGAGATTCTCCCCATTTTATGGAGCCGTATTCTATCATAGTATACCCTGTGTAGGACCTTGAACTGGATCAGGCGTAGGCGCGACTTGATTGCCACCTCCCTAGGGTGCATCAGGACCATCCCCCAGTCTACATCATCAATCTCCCCTAGTTCTTGTCCCACTTATCTCGAAGACCCTCCAGCTTATCTGGTTTATTATTCATGATCGTCTTGTAGGTCAAGGATACAGCCTTTTCAGGGATCCTTTCCTGCAGCAATCAGCCCTCTAGCGGGGCATATTCAGGGAGCGGTTCCTGTAGCGCAACTTCTGCCCTCCATGCATGCCTCAGTTGTATGTATTTAAAAAACTGGGAGCGGTGTAGTCCAAACTCAGCCTGTAGGGCGGTAAAGGGTTTCAATTCTCCATTTTTGGCTATATCCCCCAGAGTGGAAATGCTGATGGCATCCCATCCCTGGAATCCCTTCAGCTTGCCTATTTCTTTAAGCCAAGAGCATTCCCATAGCGGGGTCTGCCTCGTAGGTCTATGGGCCCACCCCGTGATATTCGAGACTCTGTTCCATGCCCTTAGCGTGATTTTGGTAGCTGGGAGCAATCTGGCCTGACCCTTCCCACCATTTATGTAGTGGAGGCATGAGCGTGCACCCATGGTGTACCTTTCTAGAGCATATGTGGGGTGTGCGGCGGGTGCGTGTATCCAGTCATTAATGGGTGTTAAGTGCTCTGCCCAGTAGTAAGCTTCAAGATCTGGGAGGGAGATCCCTCCGTCATATTGGTGGCGCTGCAGCGTTGTTAGCGCCACTCTAGGGTGTTTTCCTAACCATAGGTAGGACCGGAGCTCCGCCTGTACGTCACGAAAAGTCTTAGAAGGCACCGGGAAATATTCATTTTGAAAGGTGTAAAGGAATTTTGGGAGGGAAATCATTTTAAACATGGCTGCCCTTCCAAGAATTGTCAAGGGAAGCGTTTGCCATCTACTGGCATCAAGTTTGAAGTCGCGTATAACACGATGAACATTTCGGTCGTACGAGACGGTGCTGTCGGTTGTGACAAATATCCCTAGGTACTGAAATCCGTCATCTGTCGTCTGTAGCCTCTGTGGCAATTGAGGCCAGTCGTTACATCCTCGGGGGTCATAGAGCGTCGATTTATGCCAGTTGATCTGGTATCCTGACCTAGCGCCATATCTTGCCAGTTCGTCGAACAGCACCGGGACCGTGGTTTTTGGACTCGTGATGTATAGCAGGACGTCATCTGCGTATAGCGATAGTTTCTCGTCCTGTACATCCGCCTGTCCCATCCGGAACCCCGTGATCTTCTCGTTTTGTCTTACTGCGCAGGCCATCACCTCGATAGTCAAGGCAAAGAGCAGGGGCGATAGGGGGCACCCTTGGCGAGTTCCCCGCTGGATGGGAAAGGCCCTTGATATTGTCCCGTTAACCCTCACGCGGGCACTAGGGTCTGTGTAGAGTATACTCCTTTTGCGTCTATATTTAGGTCCAAAGCCCAATTCTTCCAGCACTCCCTCTAAGAAGGGCCAATGAACAGCATCGAATGCATTTTCTGCGTCTAACGACAAGAACCAATGTGGCTCTGCTCTGTCTTCCACCTCCCGAAGCCAATTATGTGTTCTTCGCAGGTTGTGCCTAGTCGCCCTTTCCGGGATGAACCCCGTCTGGTCCATATGGATCAGCCCCGGGATGACCCTTCTCATACGGAGAGCCAGTATTGTGGCATAGATCTTTGCTTCCACGTTCAGCAATGAGATGGGGCGATATGATGTGCAACATTCTGCCGGTTTCCCTGTCTTATGAATTGGGACAATCGTGGCCTGTCTAATATCCGGTGGGAACTGTCCCTCCTCTGCGTTCAAGAAGAGGCCCTGCAGGTGTCGGGTCAGAAGATCAGCCATCTTCTTGAAAAACTCAGCTGGGAATCCATAGGGGCCCGGGGCTTTCCCAACTCGGAGTTTCGCCAGTGCCACCCTAACTTCTTCCTCGGTGACGTCAGACTCTAGGTCCATGCGATCAGTTTCGTCAAGAATCGGGAGAGTGATGGTTGTCATATATTGCATTGCCTCCAGTTTGGATCCTAGATCCCGGGCTTTGTACAAGGTTTCATAATAGTCAGCAAAGGCTTCAGCTATCTTGTCGTCGGTACATACCCAGTCGTCAGGACCCGCCTGTATTCTGTCGACCCAACGGTCATCCCTTTCTTTCCTGCTGAGCCATGCCAATAGCTTGCCAGATTTATCTCCCACATCATAGATGTGATGGAGAGTGGCTAGTGCTTGCGTCGTAGCCTCCCCAGTTACTAGTTGTCTGTATTGAGCCTGTGTATCGGCAAGGCGTCTTTGCACCCCTGTGTCTCTCTTGAGTAGGTGCTCGCTCTCCAGCTGTAGTATTAATGCTTCCAAAGTCTGGATCTCAGCCTGTCTCTTTCCCCTCGCCTCCGCCAGTCTACAGTGGGCCCTATCTCGGAGTACTACTTTAAGCGCCTCCCATAGCACTATCCGGGAGTCCACAGTCCCCACGTTGTCCGCCAGGTACACCTTAACGTCAGCTCTCAACCCCTTTATAATATCCGGGTCTTGCAAGTCCCAGGCCGAGAGTCTAAGGAGTGCAGGGGCTTCTCTTCTCCTCCTACCATATTGTACTACTAGGGGTGAGTGATCCAATATCCCTCGGGCATGGTATTCCGCTGAGTCTCTCACCTGTAGGGCCTGTCTCGCCATAACGATATAGTCCAGTCGGGAGTAGACCTTATGTGCCCCGGAGTAGAATGAGTATGCCTGTGTGTCTGGGTGTAGCCAGCGCCACACGTCCAGGAGGCCCAGTGTCGTCATGACTTTGGCTAGTGGGGTCATCGGGTGAGGTCCCTCTCGTGTACCTGTCCTGTCTGCAATCGTGTTCATTACGTCATTGAAGTCCCCCCCACTATTTGTACCGTGTCTGATGTGTTGAGTATAATGTCTGACACTCCCCTCATAGTATCTGCTTGTAGTTTAGGCGGGGCATAGGCTGAGATAAATGTGTATTCTCTTCTCCTCCATGTCCCACTCACTCCTACATAGGAACCCTGACGGTCATTCCATACCCGTGTTACTTTCATTGGTGGGTGTTTTTTAATCAAAATTGCAACCCCTCTGGATCCCGAGGTAAACCCTGCGTGCGCTAGAACCTTGTATTGCCCTCTCGCCAAGAATGCGCATTTGGTGCCCTGTAGGTGTGTCTCTTGAAGTAGTATTACGTCCGCCCCAGACCTCTTGATGTAGTTGTTGACTAATCCACGTTTGATCCTACAACCCAAGCCGTTTACGTTCCATGTCAACACCTTAACACTCCCCCCACTTCTAGCGTCTCCTTCTGGGCTCCCCATAATCATAGTGGTGGTGCGTGCTCAAGGGTCTGGATAGCCCGTGAGGATGGTCGACGCTGGCTGCACGTCGATGTCTGGTAGGGCTTGTCACATAGTATTGGAGGACATCTGACTTTGTGCGGTGGAGTGTGCTGCGCCTTGCGCGTGCCTTCCTGACAGGTGAATGCATCTTTTGTGATGTAAGCTTCCCCCCCTCCCCTCCAACTCCCCCCAACGCCCTCGCCCTCCCCCCTCGCGCTGCCTTCTACACGCTCAAACCAGTTCAAAAACATCTCCCAACATTTCCCCCCTCCCCCCTCCCCACCTTCCTCCCCCAACAGGCCCATCTTCTACCTCCCTTTGCGATAGGCTTTATTGGCAGGAAAAGGTCTGTCGTCCTCCCTGGTATCTCCCTCCCCTGCAGATCTACCCCAACTTGGTAAGCACACAATGGCCAAAGTGGCCGAGGAGTTCAAAGTTCACTGCGTTGAGTGTATGTGTGCTGTAGGAAGAAGATAAAACAAGAGAAAATGGTCAAAAAGAACTCATTATTAAACAAGTGTTAAAGGTGCGTGTGAGTCACTTGCATGGTTCCATGCGGTCTAGTCGATAACGTATCCATCCACCATCTTGATTACTCAAGTGCCGCGAGGGACAGTCTCGTCCGCCGTCGCGGGTCTACCTGCGGCAGGCCCTCTCTCCAGTTCTTGAATGGCCAGTGCCAGCGGGTGGAGCGACTGATCCTCTCCTTCCTCGACCTCGGACAGTTCTCCTCCCGCTTCGCTCTCCATCTCCGTATGTTCTTCTACAGCAAGGACGTTAAACCTAGATCCCGACGGGACTCTAGGCCTCGGTGAGCCAGGATCTCGTTCTTTCCTCGGGGATCCATTCTGAGGTGGATATGGCATCGTTTGTGTCCTCCTTTGTCCCCGTGATCTATGTCTCCTCTGTGGTTGTACTCGCTCCCATAGGTTTCTGGCTACCGGGTCTGTCCCCGGCGCAGTCGTCTCATTCCCCTCTCGCCTGCGAAGAGGTGGACGTTCTTCCAACCATTGCCACACATCATCCAGATGTGCGAAGAAGTACGTTTTGTCCTTATAGACGACCCTTAGTTTCGCCGGGAAGAGGAGCATGTACTGTATTTTCAGCTCTCTAAGTTTGGCCTTTACTGAGTCGAAGGAGCGTCGGGTCTTTTTGTACCTCCTGACTGTGGTGGGGAAAAATCATTATTTGAGCGTTTTCAAGTCGGATCTCTCCCAATTTTCTGGCCTCTCGTAGGGTCAAGTCTCTGTCAGCAAAGTTTAGGAACCTCGCAATGACTGGTCTTGGCCGCCCCCCCCGCCAATGGCTTGGCCATAAGGGCTCTGTGTGCCCTTTCAATGATGAAGCAGTTGGAGAAGTGCGCCCGGGGCCGTGTCTCAATCAGCCATTTGCGCGGAAACGCCGCCATGTCGGTCCCCTCAATTCCTTCTCTAAATCCCACAAAACGGAGGTTGTTCCGCCTCGCCCTGTTTTCGGCATCGTCCACCTTCCATAGGAGCTGTTTGTGCGCGGTCTGTAAGTCTTTAACATCCTTCCGGAGACCGTGTATGACATCCTCCGCCTCCCCCAATCGCGTCTCCGCCGTGGTGACCCTCTCCGTAAGGTTTCTGAAGTCCTGCCATAATAGATTGACCTCCACCCCTACCTCACCGATCTTCACTTCGAGGGCCGCTCTGGACGCCTGAATGTCCGCTCTAGAAGCCTGTATCGCGCTCATCAGGAGAGCTGTATCCGAGCTCGATCCTGCCGCCTCTCCGCCACCATTCTGCTGCGTCACTGCGAATTTGTCAATGAGGACTTGCTTCTGCGCCTTCGCAACCGCCTCCTTCTTCCCCATGACGGACTGGCTTCTCTGGCGCAGGCGGGGGGGGGGTCAGACTCTAGGGCCCGAGTGCCTGCCCGCAGACCACTTCTTCCCTCCACCGTGCTCTCGGAGTGGGGGTCCAGCGAGGTGTATTGGGGAGGATGTCAGTGACCCCAGGAGAGTGGCCCGGTAGGAGAGGGCCTCAGGCCTCAGGCCTCAGGCCTCAGTAATCTTCTTCTGGGAGCGGGAGGCAGGGGTAGCGGCCCAACCGGGGCAGCCGGTCAGGTCAGGGCTAGAAGGATGTCTCTCAGCCCCATGCGGGGGAGGCAGGGGCGCAGCCGAGGGGACACCCAACCCGCAAGCCAGGGGTGCCAGCGCTCACCCGCTCCCATGCAGTCCCCCGGTCCAGCCGAGTCCACCGGGCACCAGGTATGTGACACGCAGAGTGCGGCTGCAGACAAACACCACCGCGCCGTGCACCCCTTAACCTGCCTCTTCCCTCCGATCTCCAGGCAGCAGTGGGTCGATCTCCTCCTGTCCGTGATACTCCGCAGCTCCGTCGGGTCGTCTCTGCACCCTGCAAATGGGTCCGGGGCCCCACTCTCTCTGCTCACAGGGGGTCTCCCCACCGCAGCCCGCACACCCGGGTCCCGTCAATGGTCCGGACCCAAGGCACTCCGCCTGCTAGCCCCCGCGCGGGGGGAGGGGCTGGGCGAAAGTCGCGCTCCTCCGGTCCGCCGCCTCCGCTAGGTCCAGGCAGGTCTCGGTGCGATAATTGAGGGCTCCGGTACAGCCTCCAGCCCCAGAGATGGTAAGCGCCACAAGGCCGCAGCTCCGCCGCCCCGCCCCGGAGGCCCTCAGGTCTGAGCCTCGGGTGAGTTAGTAGTCCGATGCGGCTGCCGCCATCTTGGCCCCGGCTCCGGCTCCGAGTCCGGCGGTTGTTTCTCGGCGATTCCTGCGTTCTCAGGTCTCGGGGGGGTCAGCAAGGGCAGTCGCTTGGGTCAGCCAGTCTCGCACTACATCATGCCTAGGTGAAAGAATCGGTGGATCAGGATAATAATGTCGATTATTTCGGCTAGCCGGAGCTGGCGCAGAGTGCGACTCACTCGGCCATGCTGCTAGCCACACCTAAAGGCAAAATAGCAGTTTTAGCCGAACTTCTAGTTGGTCTTGTAGGAGATGCCGGTGCATCTACAGATGGTGATGAAGTTAAGGGGATGTTGTGCTGTACCGTGAAGCAGAATGCACCATCTGGGTCTCGAGTTGCTGTTGCATAAGGTCCTTGATGGCAGGGAGGATTGATATTGCCTGTGCAGTTTCTGTGTATTTCGCTAGGTGGGCCCGCTGGACTGTGTTCATGGCATAAAGTCTGTGTTCCAATGTTTTCAGATTGTCACCCAATGATCCTGCATTAGGCTCAGAGGAAACATCCCTTTCATCGTCAGATGTTAAATGTAGGGGGCTCTAGCCTTTAAAAAAAAAGAAATATATAAAAACTTTTTTTTATTTTACAGGAAAAAAAACAAGGTACAGTGGAAGTCACACCCAGGGCACATTTTCAGTAGTTGACATACATACATGTAGCTCACAAGAAGCAAAGACAAAGGGAATAGGCAAAGCATATTAAATCGTGGGTGTAAGTCTTTTTCTTCTTATTTACAAGGATTGTCACTCAAGTGGCTCGTCAATGGGGGCAATATGGGGGGCTCACATATTCCTCCCCTATAGTCATTCCAGCTGGACCACACCGCTATCCACTTCCTCGGGCATCCCCATGCTACATAAACCGTTTTTTCCTGAACCATGTTCCAGTCCATGTCTTTCTTGATCTGGTTCAGGGTCATGTGTCTCAATGTTGCCAACATCAAGGGTAATCACTTCTTGTGGCTTCAGGTGGGCTTGTAGTTGTTCAGACACATCTACCACCACCGTGGATGGTGATTGAACTCCTTTAACATTGGCCTCAGATGCTGTTAATTGAGCCATGTCTTCAGAGGGGTTAAGTACATTGTCATCAGCATCACCGTGCTGTATTTATCTCAACCACAGCTATTAGGCTAGCTAGAGATGTGTCAGAAGCATGAGCATTACCTATGCCATCCACACGCTGCATTGACTTACTTGAAGTGCCGCATAGCTCTTTTGACATTGTTGGTGTCCCCCTGTGGTGCTGCCTCCTTAGTTTGTGCTACAGTAACACTTGTCATTATGATGGTTGAAACCTCCTTACTGGTTTCAGGTATATGGTTTTCAATCCCCAACATTAATAAATGCTTACTTGGGAGGGTTGCACCACACACACTTTTTGATGGCTTATGTAATTTGGAGTTTGTTTGGCTACGGATGTCATTGACGCTAACATTTTCTTGCCTTGCCTTGGTTTGTCGAACACAGTTGCTGTACATTTAGTCATTTGTGGTCTAATAGTAGCATCTCTTTCTTCTGTACATGTCATAGGAGTAGAGGGCTTTTAGCCACTTGATGTAGCCTTAGCAGAAGTACTAGGAGCATAACCTAGGCCGGACTGATCTTGTGGTGTAGCAACTGAAATAAAAGAACAGTCACAAATAGTGTTATTGGAACGCAATTAGTTATGCATAAAACATGAATTTGGATTGTATATTAGTGAGATATATACATATGTCAGTTATGCAGGGTACATATCCCTTCTTCCAAATACCCTTTTAATTTGTTACAACAAACACATTATTATTTGTATTATCAAAACACATACGTCTAATGTTAACATTGTATTATTGATACACTGATGTATGGATGGCATTGTCTTGATAGTTCCTGTAAACCCCATTTTAACATGTGTGGCATAAAATCAAAAGCATTATTATTCTTCCACTGTAGGGTAGTACCTTGTGCGTGGAAGAGCGCCTGATAAAATCCCATATTCTAATCATGGACAGTGCCACTACAGAATGAATGTAGTGGCCTGACATACTGCCCCATGCTATATACTGTAGGTAGTGCTGACACATCATTGTAGTTGATAGTGTTTTGGAAAAATACATGAAGGTGTTTGTGTAAAAAATAATGTAAGGCATGATGTCATACCTATACTTTGTAAAGCAGTTATGCTATTGCCTAATGCCAGACATAATTAGTACAATACATCTATGATTCTTCAGTGTATTGAAACTCTGGAGTAAACCCCTTGTTTATGAACAAGTCGGAATTATGACTTTGTAGGTGTTTAACGCATGCATTAATTACCAGATACATTAAATAACTCCACTTTTGTTACATTTCAGCAGGTCAGATCTGCTGAAATTTAACGAGGGAAAACCATATGTTATTTACAGTATCATGCTGTTTTTGTACATTAAACAAAAACATTTGCATGTTGTTACCCACAAACTTGCCTGTGAGGCTATTTATCGCACCTGATAACTGACATACCATATGGTATCATTATTTATTAGGTGTGATAACTAGCACTTAAAGGCCCGAGCCGAAGGCGAGGGCCTTTAACAAGGGAGCGGAACTTTAAAAGCCGGTATAGCCAGGCTACGAAGGGCTATAAGGCTATTAGAACATTCTGCCACTAGAGGGCAGATTGTTCTAACAAATAAAACAAAGGCCTCTCGGAGCCCGAGGGGGTTTAAATCACCTCGGGCTCCGAGAGGCCTTTGTAAATAAACATAGGAATGTTACTTTGCTGGCTTTTACCGGCCCGTAGAAGCTCAGAGCACTCCATTGTATTCAATGCTCCACATTCCAATTTTCCAATTTTCTAATTAGAATTATGGACAAATACCAGATTCCTCCAGGGTCCCTCCACCTTCCAATCCTCCAGATAGCCCCCCAATCCTGATAGGTCCAGGATCCCGTATATCTTCTCCTTCAATGGTTTCAAATACCACTGTGTGCAGGGCCATCCACAGTTACTAGAGATTCTTTGCAGTTCTTCGCAACTAATTAGTGCACATTCCGCTACAAATCAGGATATCTTTCCATGACATCTTCAATATCTCTAGGTTATGAAGATACAGTGTTGAGGTCCATCGTTATCTGCTACCACAGTTGAGTTCTGGTCTTGGGAGGTGTTTTCATCATTAAATGACCCATTCACCTATTGTTGTGTTTTACTACCTCCTCTGTTAACACCTCCAGTCCTGGGTCAGTAAACCTATATTTTCTGAGTCTCCTGGCCGCCATGATGCTATGGATGTCTTTGTTTGGCATAACGTGAGGGAGGCAGTGGATCCCAAAAAATTCTCACCAACATAAAATATATACAATTCAAAATGGCTGCCTCCATTTGAAGCCCTATGTTCAAAACACTTCCTGTTTTGAGGACCCCTTCTGACGTGGCAACATAGATGTTTAATTTTTTGCTGTATAAAGTATCAGGTGTTTTGGGATGGAGTGTTAATTTAACAATATGGCATTTTTAATACATTTTTGCTGTTTTTCATGTTCTACATGAGATAAATACCGCATTCTTGAAACAACACATACTTAGTAACGCATATGACATTTAACGCATAATCTACTTATCGACCATTGTTAAATTTCGCGGGGTGCGATAAAAACGTAGAATGACTCATTATTCACACCAAGGAATCGTTAATTAAAGATGCTGAAACTGGTGTGCTCTTTAGCATCTTATTCGTAATCAGGGACTATCGCCATAGTCATTTTAACTTTCATCATTAACTCTCTTCAGATAAACCTGGCATCAGGTTTCATATACCCATGGGACAGGACCCTTCTTTATTTTGAGTGACATCATGTATATGCTAGATCACTGGTGTGTCGATTTGCAGGTTCATCTTGATTTCAATGCAGAGTTTGAGTTAGTTGACTATAGATTGTCTATATAATGACCATTCACATGATGATTATGCAGCTGAAAGCTTAATTGGTTTAGATGTTTAATATCTAGATGGTATTGGTTCATCCTGATGGGTGCTTCCAGGTTAGGCCCACCTCCACATACACTGTGTGATGCCTCTATAGATCAATACTAATAAACACACACACAACCACGTACACACACACACACACATACACACATACATGCGCACACACACCCCACTCCTTGTCCACACCCCAAATTTATGAAGTTATTTATGACCGTAAATCTACATTTATCACAGAAAAGGGCTCCATTGTCGCCAGCCGGCTATCCACAAAAGGATACCTGGCAGGCATAAATGGATTTACAACTGCATAGTTGTAAGCTGTGATACTGTACAGTTGTGCAGTAGTGCAGTAAGAACCCCATGTGCATGGGGTGTGCGTGGGGTGTTGAAGGCATGCAGTGGCGGCTCCTTGTCAGGGGCAACAGGGTGCAGCCCCTTCCTCTGAGAGGCCCCACATTCTGCACCTTGCCGCCCCGAGTCCCGACACTGCACATTATTGAATTTAGCTGTGTTTATGAAAACACAACTTTTTATATTTTAATAAACACTGCCAGTGCAGCCCTCTCAGCTTTATCTCCAGGCTCCTTATGACAGAAGGAGGAGGAGGGTGCTGATAGGCTGAGGCGCAAACCAGCAGCAGGGTACCTTCATACCACAACACTCTGTAGGTGGATGTTTGGACTGTGCCTGTCTGAGGGGTGTAGATCAACTATGACCCTTCAAACAGCCACAATCCATTTATTAAGCAGATATACTGCGCATGCCTCCTTTTTGCAACTTTTAATCAACAGGAGCGATAACTAATTAGCTTACACCGAATTTGACATTCTGACATAGAAGGCAAGAGGGAAAAGCAAAAGTAATTTCATAGAGCCATATGTATCAACATACCCTTTTGCGATTCCTAAATAGCGATTAATAAGGAATCGCTATTTAGAAATCGCAAAATGGTATGTATGAAGAAGTTCGCTATTTTTTAGCGATTCCTTAAAATTCCTTAATTGCGATTAGCAAATTGCTAATCGCAATTAAGGAATAATTTCCCATTCAATTCTATGGGCCAGGAGGCCCATAGGAATGAATGTGAAATTATTCTCAATTTGCGATTAGCAATTTGCTAATCGCAAATTGAGAATAATTTCAAGGGTGCAGGGGTGGGGGGGCGTGGCCGAGCGAGCAGCGAGATGGCCGCCTAAAAAGCGAGCTCCGCCGGCTGCCGTGTTAATCCTTAATTAATCCTGCTATTTCCTAACGTACGCACTCCTTACCGGTGCGAAAAGACTGCTGAGGGGCTGCGACGGACCCGACTGGAAAATCGGCATTGCAGGGCGCCGGCAACATCCCGAGAACATCTCCGCCGTCCCCGCCGCGAGGTACACCCGTCGGACCTGGAAGTCAGAGTGGGGGTCGGAGCTCAAATCGAGGGCGCGGCGCGGGAGGCCTGACACGCTAACGTTTGCTGCGGTCGGCGGGACTCTCCTGCCATCCACATCCCCACCGGAGCGGACGAGTCCTGGCGAGACCTGTGCCCTGTCACCGGGTAAGCTACCCGGTGGGTGCCTGCGGAGCCTCCGGCACGGGAGAGGCCCCGGCCGACCGTTACATCGGCGCTGGCGGCCGCCATTTTATGCGAGGCTGGCGCGCCACTGCTGAGGCCGCTGCCGGCTAGACCCGCATGAACACTGCCCCTCGGATGTGCTGCCGGCGCTCATCTCCCCCTTGTGTCCTGCTTATCGAGGGATCCAGAGCCGTGTAAGCGCCCCAGATAGGATACCACACACCGGTGTGCGAGGGCCTCACGTGAAGGTACGCTCCTCCTGCCCTGCTGGGGTGCTTTGGGCGGCCATTGTGGTGACGGGCTCTGTCCGCCTGGGCCCGTACGTCGCTACACACCTACACATCGCCGGGTGCCGGACGCCCTCCAGGCTGGGGGGGTGTGCCCTGCGCCACCTACGCAAGGAACTACGAGCAGTTAGCCCTGTCCCTACCAGCCCAGATACCGTGGACCTGGGGCTCTGTGCCCTCATTTGTACTCATAATCCTAGAAGGAGCTGGTGATCTTTGGTTTGTACTGCCCCGCCTGCCACCTGTGCGCACTGGTCAGCTGCGCGTCGATCATGGGGAAAGGGGACCCTCGCCAACCCAGGCTCACGTTTGAGCAGCAGCAGAAAAAATCAGCCAAGCAGGCGGAGCATGAGGCTACTGCGTCCAGAGGTCATGATGCTAGTCCCCAGCAGGACATAGATGTGCCTGCCCTGCTTCTGGAGGTACGGACCAGCTTGAAGGGCATAGACGCAAAACTCGACTGCATGGCCGCTCAGCTAGACGGAGTGAGGACGCAGGTGGCCACTCATGAGACGCGCATCGATGTACTTGAGAATCGGCACACGGAGTGCTGTGAATTTCAACAGGAAACCAAGACGCACATCAGCAATCTGGAGAAAAGACTGGACGCCCTCAGCGCCAAAGCAGATGATCTTGAGGCGAGGTCCAGGAGATGCAATGTCCGGATCACGGGCGTTCCGGAGACGACTGCAATGGGTAAAATGGAAACCTTCGTGTCTGACTTGTTGCATGAACTCTTTGATCCCAATCTGTCTCCTGTCTTCACTGTGGAAAGGGCTCATAGGACGCTGGGGAATAAACCACCTCTGGGGGCCCCACCGAGACCGATATTGGCCAAACTGCTGAACTACCAGGACAGGGACACTGTGTTGAGACTGGCCAGAGAAAAGGGGAAAATATCGCACAAGGGGAACGCCATATCATTCTACCCCGACTTCACGCCCCTGGTCCAGGCGGCGCGCAAAGAGTTCCTGCCGGCTAAAAAGATTCTGCTCCAAGCACAGATCCCCTACTCTCTTATGTATCCGGCGAAGCTCAAGGTGGTGCATGAGGGCACATCACATCATTTCCTGGATGCAGGATCTGCTTTGAAGTTTGCCAAACACATATGCAAACACAGGCCAGGAAGAAGGTCAGACACTGGGACTGAATCTGCGAACCAGCTAAGTGACAACGATTAGAGGACGGCCCTGTGGTGCCATGTGATAATTGTTAGTTGTAGCCCAACTGCCTGTCTGTGATGATTTGGGAGCACATGCTCCGCTATGATCTCAGTTTGTGTTATCTGCATAGCAGTGGGTGACTGGGAGGGTAGAAGCGTATTTTTCTCTTCTTCTGTTTTGACATTTGCTGAAATAGCTTAATTAATGCAGCCACCCTGTGCAAACAGGGGTGTATGCTCGGGATGCCATGCCTCCGAGGGATGTCTCCCACTACGCTGTTGATCTACTGTTTTTGCGCCTCTTTGGTGATTAGACCTGGCGCGTTAGGGGGGGTATTGACGCAACCTGATTGGGGGGTTGATGTGGGTGGGGGGTGGGGTTGGGTTGGGTGTTTCTGGGTGTACTATTGGACGCATTGCAATGTATACGTACTGTTAATTTTCAGAATGCATGTTGCAGGTCGGGTGGGAAGTGTATGCCAACTGACTCAACATTTTCAATGGAAGTAACCCGGTTCCTAACATGGAATATTAGAGGCCTGGGAGATCATAGAAAATCAAGGCTCATGCACAGCTACCTCACTAGACACAAAATAGACATCTGTTTTCTACAAGAAACGCATCTTAATTCCTCCTGTTCCCCCAGACTTAAGCACTCCAGGTGGGGCTTGTCATACTCAGCTATTTACTCTAACTATGCCAGAGGGGTAGCTATCCTACTGCGCCGAGGCGTGGATTGGAGGACAACGTCAGCAGTGCTGGATGAAGCTGGGAGATATATAGCTTTGCATGGGATCCTGCTGGGTCGGGAGGTGGTATTAGTTGCCGTGTATGGGCCGAATGTGGATGACCCGGACTTTTTCAGGGGGGTCTGGGCAAAGATTGATATTACTGGCTGCTCCACTGTAATTTGGGGTGGCGACTTCAATGTTGTGCTGAATGGGGCACTGGATAGACAAGGCGTATCTACACCCATGCACCCAAACGCACGCCAGGCTTTGTCGGATATCATGTGTGATGGTTTGTTGCTGGATGTGTGGAGAACGAGAAATGTGGATGCTCGGGTAGGCACATGCATATCTGCGCACCATGCGGCCTGGTCTAGACTGGACTTTTGGTTAGTCTCGGCGGATGTAGCCACTTGGACCACGCGAGTGGACATACTGGCCAGGTCCCTGTCTGATCATTCCCCATGCCTACTAGAATTGACAATCCCAGGTAATCAGCGAAGTGCCTTTTCCTGGCGCCTCCCGCCGGATGCCTTCCTGGATGCGGCGTTCACTGTAGACATCCGGCAGGACATTGTAGAGTATTTTGACACTAACACTGGTACGGTCACGACAGATGCTGTGCTGTGGGATGCTTTTAAGGTGGTCATTCGAGGGAAGTGCATTGCACTTAGGGTGGGAGTCCTGAAGGCAATCAGAGGCACACTGGCGAGGCTTGAGGGAGAATTGCGGCTCCTTGACCGGGACTTCTGTGCGTCTCCTACACCCACACTGGCAGGCCAGATTAAAGACAAACTACTAGAATTCAATGAAGAAGCGCAGCGCGAGCTCAAATTTCTGGGGAAGCAAGCCGAAGCCCGCAGATATGGGGAGGGGGATAGACCAAGCCGCACACTTGCCAGGTTGATTCGCCCAATCCCCACACCGACGAGGGTACACACTATCATAGATCACGCAGGGAAGGCACTGACAGACCAGGGGGAGATAATGAAAACTTTCACTGAGTACTACGCCACACTGTACAAATCCACTCTCACTACCTCGGACGAAACACTTGAGGCCTTTTTGGAATCCATAGCGCTGGTATGGTTCAACAATGCGCACAGACAGTACATGGATCAACCAGTAACGGTGAAGGAAATTGCTGACACCATTAAAGCGCTGCACCAGGGCAAGGCACCTGGTCCGGATGGACTTACAGCCGCCTTCTATAAAACGTACGCGGAGGAACTGGCCCCCCGCTTACACGCCGTCTTTGTGGAGGCGCAGGAAGTGGGGATCCTGCCTGATTCGATGAGGGAGGCATTGATTGTCACGCTCCTCAAGCCTGACAAGGATGATAAATATGTGGATTCATACCGCCCTTTGTCCCTCATCAATGTGGATGTTAAGATCTACGCTAAGATCATAGCTGATCGCTTGCAACCTCTGTTGCCCTATGTGGCTCTACCTGATCAGTCGGGCTTTATACCAGGACGTTCCACCACGCACAATCTGAGAACGGTCTTCTCTGCGTTACACTATCTCCATCCCGACACCCAGGCTGCCGTGGTGTTCCTTGATGCTACAAAAGCCTTTGACTCTTTGGAGTGGTCCTTCCTCTTCACCATTTTAGCAAGAATGGGATTCAGCCCTCTATTTATTAACCTAATTCGTTTATTGTATACCGCCCCCAGAGCCAGATTAAGACTGAATGGTAGGATCTCGGAGCCCTTTCCGATATCCAGGGGTACCAGACAGGGATGTCCACTATCCCCCCTCTTATTTGCCATCGCTATGGAGCCGCTGGCGGCTCGACTTCGCCAACACCACACGGCAAGGGGTATCGCCTTCAGCTCCCGTAGCCTCCTGGTCTCCATGTACGCGGACGATGTGACTCTATATGTACGTAAACCGACTGAAAACTTAAACCCATTACTCCGCGAATTCGTTAAGTTTGGTGGCCTATCAGGAATCTCCACCAACTGGTCTAAATCAGTCATATTCCCGCTCACCGATAACACCACAGAGGTGCATTCGGACTACCCCCTAAGATGGGAAGCGGAGGAAGTAAAATACTTGGGAGTCTGGGTGAGCAGAAACCTGCAAGAGCTCTGGAACTTGAACTTTGGCAGGGCTATCATGTGGCTAGAGGGTAGGGTGGCGATCTGGTCCAAGCTTCCTCTCTCCTTGGCAGGCCGAATTGCATTGGCGAAAATGATTGTATTGCCCAAATTCCTCTATCTTTTTGCTAATGTGCCAATCCCCTTGACACAACACTTCATCTCACGCTTGCGATCCAGCATGCTGGCTCTTGCTTGGGCGGAGGGCCAGGCTAGGGTCTCCTGGGCGCTGTTGACGCTTCCGCTGCGACAGGGAGGGCTAGGCGCACCGGACATGCATTTGTATGCGCTCTGCGCGCAGGCCCAGTACTTGCACTTTTGGATCTACCCCACGCCTTACCAGCCGCACGTGGCGGTAGAGGCGGACATGATCTCTCCGCTCCCTCTCACTGTGGCACTCTATCACAAAGCACCGAGGCCTACACAGGATGTAAAAACGGCGGACATGCTTCGATGGTCCTGGAGGGGGTTGCTGAAACGGTCCTCCATCCCCATGCTCTATGCACCTGCTATACCTCTTAAACGTAACCCAATGCTCCCTTGCTTGGAGTCCAACAGTGGTGATGTATCACTTGCTGGTACAGTCCTGCGCACGTTTTCAGACATATACCCAGATGGCAGGTTCTTGGAGATGCCCCCGGAGACACCGGAGAGCCCCATAACATTCGCTGATAAATTCACATACCACAAACTCAGAGCTGCATGCAGGGCGCTAGGAAGCTGTTTTCCGGAAGAGCCGCCGCAACTAGCTGCGCTGCAGAACATACTCGCCAGGGCGTCCCGTAAAAAACTTGTAACTAGGCTCTACAACTCAATGCAGGAGCAATCCCCCTTGATGATACCTAAATCGCAGCAATTGTGGGGAGATGACCTCGGGGAACCGCTAACGGATGAGCAATGGGCATTCTGTTGTGGGCAGTTGTTAGCGCTATCCCCTAACTATAAACTCAGGCTAGTGCACTTTAAATTCCTGCACAGATTCTACCGCACTCCCGTTTCCTTACATCGCATGGGCCTCAGAGACGATGATGGATGCTGGAAGTGTGGGGCGGAGGGGGCTTCCTTCCTGCATGTAGCTTGGCAATGCCCCGCGCTCTCTGAGTACTGGAACGCAATATTCGGAGCAATAAACCAAATTCTTGGGAGGGATGACGCCCCATCGCCTTTATTGGGCATCCTGGGCTGGGTTGCGGACACAGCGCCTGCGCACCGTAAGCTCCATGCACTACTACTGCTATACGCAAAGAGGCGAGTTGCTATCACATGGGGGCGCAAATCCAAACCAAGACTGAAAGACTGGCTTTCTGATGTGACCTATGGCCATGCTCAACTGGGGTCCTATTGGGAATTGATGCCTGCTGCTGCACGCCCGAGGGACATCTGGGAACCCTTTCTGCAGTAGTCACGGGGCGAACGGTCTCCACTCGTGACGCCTCCTGGCAGCCCGACTTGATACACATGACTTGCTGGGTGGTTGCCATGCTTGTTCGGTTCAGTCTGTTTTGTCCCGCACATGAACGCAATAGTATGTACCACTGCCGAATGCATAGGTGCTGATTGCCTGGCTTCCGACAACTCCTTTGCTAATTGCATCCGGGCCTCTGCCCATATAGTCGCCATTGCCGGGGGTACTGTATGCTTGCTATCCCGACCATGCTCTGGAATAACGATGTATTTATCTGCCTCTATACATGCATTCTGTTGAACCTGTCTTTCCCACTGTCTGTCCTGATGTACACCTGAGTTGTTGTTGTCGTTAGTTTTACCCAAAAAAGGAAAAAAAATGAAAGATGGACTCTCCTCTTATGTTTTATACCTAGAAAGCATTGTAACCTCTGCTTATATTTGACTGCACCTGCTTTGTGTTTTTCAAGATGTAAATGCGGCTTTCTTGCTCTGTCAATATTAAATAAAAACATTTTTAAAAAAAAGGGTGCAGGGGTGTCTCAAGAATACCCTGCTGCACCCCTGAAAATGACACGTGTGCGCATATGGCGCACATACATGCCCTAAGGGCATGTATGAGCGTCACATGGCACATTTGGATTTTGAAAAAAATGCTTTTTTTTAAAGAATTCGCAACTTACCAACAACTAGAAGTTGGTGGTAATTTGCGATTCCTTAAGGGCATTTTGGAATATTTTTTTCCTTGATACATTGCATTTAAAGAATCGCAAAATTTGCGATTCCTTAAATGCAATCGCAAAATAAGGAATGACAAATTGTGTGATTCCTTATTTTGCACCCAAATTGTTTCATACATACCATTTAGCGAAAATAGGTCCGCAAACGCCGAAATTTTGCGAACCCATTTGGCCTTGATACATATGGCCCTTGGTGAGGAAGCAGTCGTGCAAGCAGGGACATTAGAACTCATAGACAAAAGCCAAGACAAGCCTTTAAAGGCAGCTATCAGTGAAATGCCAGGAAATGGTTAGTGAAGCCTCCAGGATATCTGATTACTTAATAGCAGGTCAGCACAGGTCAAGGTGTCCACAAGGTAGGTCAGCAAAAAATTCTAGGCAGGACGAAGGTTGCAAAGGAATCCTTTCTTCCTGGGTTAGCATGCCTTTTAAAAGCCCTTCCAGGATCAGATGTACCTCTCACTTCTTGCTCTCAGTTCTCTCTGGGCTCTGATAGGTGGAAGAGATGATTAAACACTATGGGGTCCATTAGGATGTCGGGCGGATTTCCTCCGCCAGGCTGGTCGTAGCCACCGCCAGCCTGGCGGAGGAAATCCGCCCGACATCCATAGCTCAATTCCCCCCGCCATATTAGTATGGCGGGGGGGACCGCGGCGGTGAGAAACACCGCCTGCATGTTTTCCGCCCCGGTCGCCTTGCGGCAGGGGCGGAAAACAAGTAACATGGTGGCCGTGTCTGTTAGACACCGCCCGCCATATTACAATGGGCTTTCACCAATGCATTTGCGTGGCGGCAATGCCGCCACGGAAAGGCATGCCGAGACTCCCTGCGGGGGCCCGTTGCAGGCCCCCTGGGAGTCCCTGGCTTGGGGGGTTGCACATGCGGGGTACCTATGGTACCCCCTGCATTTCAAAGTGCAACATGGCAGGCACCGCGCGGTGCCTGTCATGTTGCGCTTTGAAAAGCACAACGTGCACTTTTACCATTGCGGCGGGCAGAGATTTCTGCTCCTCCCGCCGCAATGGTAAACATACAGGATGCGCCCGCCTGTGTGGCGGGCGCATCCTAATGCCCTGATCGAGACCCCCGCCCTTATGGCGGGCGGTCCCGGGTCCCGATATGATGGCGGGCGGACTAAGTCCGCCCGCCATCATAATGACCCCATATGTCTAGATCCGGACCAGGCCTTCATTCCATTGCTTGGATCATGTCTTGGGATATGGATTTCCAAACCACTGATATTTTCAAGCAGGTCCAGCCACCTGAGGTCTGGCCTTGCCCTTCCCTGGCTCCTCTGCAATTGCAGCGCCACTTTGCAAGGTAAGTGGAGCTCAACAGCAGGAAGCAGGGCGGATGCCAGTCTATGAGTCCCTGCCATGCTCCTGTTCATAACAGTTTACTCCTCTTACAACCCCATTTCTTTCTATCAGAGTACGAGGAGGCAATGAACTGAAGCATAGAAGACCAGCACCAATTCTATAGCATGTACATGGTGTTTGGGTACTCAAGATCGAGTTTCAGGCCCTTACTCCTTTAATTCTTCTAAACTTCACATGGTTAGCTCTCCATTGAGAGTCCGAAATAGCCCACAGTTATTATTCTTCTGGTTGTAAAATGTGCAGGAGGAGAGACCAGGTGATTCCCTGGGTAGCAGTAGATATGTAGTGGCGGCTGCTACTTAAAGGGGGTAGCGAGGCGGGGGGATGAAAAACAAATCACTTACCTGCAGGCCGGCCTCCACCTCTCGGTCCTATTCGGTCGACTTCAGAAGCAGGAACCACACAGCTCCCATACTCCCTGAGCCAATCACAACGCTTCTGTGGCAAGCATGACAGCAGCTTCCTCATTGGTTTGTGCCCCTTTGTATGGCGCTCAGATAGGGATTGGGAGCCTGTGCATGTTCTCCACCCAGGCTGTGCAATGAAATTGGGTGGAAAACAGGCTAAGTTCACATGACTGTTTGGCTAGCCCAAGATGACCAGCCAAAACGTCATGCGCACTTAAGAGAGTGCCCACCACTCCTTCCCCTGCGCTGGACAGCCCAGCCCACCCCGACCTGCACCTAAGCCAGTACGGAAAAAAAATATTATAATAATATTGCATTATTATTTTATTTTTCCCTTGTTTAACTGCTCACTGAGCAGTGGGTGACACTCTTCCACCTTAGCGGAGGAGCTGCAGCTGAAGATATGACTACTTATTTTAGGGATAAACTTTGGAACACTGGATGAATACGGGGTGGAAAGACATAGTCAAATATCTTCTGTATTTATGCCTTTATCTACTTTAGAAAGTCCTATATACCTGGCTTTATTCTAGGGTCATATTAATGGAATATGTAAATAGTTTGTAGACATGTTAACCACAAAAAAGAGAGAGTCAGGGAAGTAATGGCCCATCTACTGTCCCCAATCTGAAATAGTAACCACAAAAAAGTGGGTAGCCATTTTATCATGTGATAGTAATGGAAAGGCGGTTAGTGGTGGAGATCCAACTGTAGTAAGTGTTGTGAATTCTTTAAGAAGGTCTAGGAGGACATCCTCAATGGAAGAGGATGCCTCACACACAATATTGTGTCATGCTTTATCATAGGCCTCCTCTCCCCACCATTGTAAGATGGTACTACCAGGGCTGACTCAACCTCTACGAAGACTTCCGGGGATAAGAGGGAGTTCTTACATAAAACTTGCAGGATAGAGCGGGATCCAGTTGAATAAAAAATGCCTTCAGGTTCCTCGGCTGTCACCTTTGTTAGTGAGAACCTGAGGTACACTAAAAACAAAGAGGTCGATGGACCCCACAGAGAATATTGTCTCTGATCCATCTCTCAAATGGCCAACATGTTTCTGCCCACACAAAGAGCCAAGTGGGTCTGGGGCATTTGTCAGGGCTGTTGGATCCCTATTCCAATCAAAGAAATTATCCCTTATATCCCTATCTAATAGAGAAGAGGAATATACCCAAGTGAGTGCTACCTGGGATAATCTCATGTATAACTCTTCATGTGCCCTTGATTAAAGGGGGTATCACATGTTTGGTCAATGGGAGAGGTGGTGGCCATCGTAGTTACACATTCGTCAGACGGACCTCCACACCAGTCCACCTAGTGCGTCCACTCCCCACTGGTTGGTACAGCAGTAATATTCCTTTACCAGCAAGTAGTAAGGAGGCATCTGTTTGATGGTGATATGCAAATCATTTGACATCTTTTTGGCCCTTTTGTGCAACATCTCCATATTGTATATCCTATCCTAAAGGAATAGATGAGGTCTTATTCTTATGGTATCATGGATGATATTGGTATGATCATTGGAAACTTATGTGGGAGGTATGTTATTGATCCAAAAAATGGATGCACCCAAGTGGTAGAATACAGTGCATTGTTATAGCAAACTCTGCAATAGGTAGGAAGTCTGTGAGGATGGAGTCGGTATACTATTACATGTCACAAAGGTTTGAATACACCCACCCGCAAGAATGAATACTATTGATCGGAATAATATTGGCACCTAATATTAAGTGCAAAACATGATTCAGTTGCAGCGTGTGCTTTAAATGGTACCTTGTTATTATTTTACTATGATACATTCTCAATGGCACTTTCTTGCGAGATGGAGGGCAATTTTATGATGGCACAGCTGCAGCCTGATTACTATTTTTGGGCATTTTATTGCTCTTTTATTAATTGCATTTAATGAAGGTGTTTTAAAACTGCACCTTTGTACTGTTTTATAAATCTTTTGTCTCTGAATTGGAACATGGTTTGTCCAAATGTGCCTTATGGAATAAGTTTGAATCCTAGATTCTAGAATGTGTCCTGAAAGGAAGGGCCAAGATCTACTATATTTAACTAATAAATTAGGCCAGGCGTGCTTTTAGATGTTATTTTCTGTTACAGAAAATGTTCATAAGAGAAGTCTATAATCTACACAACAGTAATAGTCTCTAAAATATAACATATTTCACATAGAGGATCAGACTTAAAGTTAATTACATTTTTGTCCATTTCTGTCTCCCCTCCAAAACTCTCTTGGAGTAGAACTCTCAAGCTTTTGATTCCCAAGATGTCTAAAATATTTCACCAACAGATGTGCAAAATGGTGTCATTTGCTTTTCTTTTTTACATAGAATACTTTACATCGTTTATATAACATTTCAGACCAGACTGTTACAGCTGCAGATATTCAACCACCAAAATGCAGAGTCTTCCCACCTTGAAATAGGTGGTATTTCCTCTAACACACATTGCAATACAACAGAAGTAGAGTCACACGTTTCTTCTGTGTGGTTGTGCTGACCAATTTGCCTGCTGAGAATAGATAAACAGTCTGAGCACCAAATCTGTCATGGCCATACAAGCATACAAGGGCCTGAATCACAAACTGTACTTTGTGGTATATTTTGTAATGCTACAGAAGTACTTTAAAACTTGCTACAAAGTGCCATTCACAAACTGCACTTTTGTAGTAGCTTATATGTTTGAAGTAATTTACATTTTTGTAGTAAATCCATACCTTCATTATATTCTATGAGAGGGTGTTGCAGTACCAGTGGTTGGCCATGTGTAGTGCTGGACCTACTACAAAAGTGCAAGTTACTAGAAACGTGCAGTTTGCAAATTATAAGCAGTAAACTTCCTCAAATATGTAAACGTACTAAAAAAGTGTAAGTTACATTTATGAAGCAGGCCCACAGTGTCTCAAGACATGTATCCAGTGCATACAGACCAACATTTTTGAAGCAGAGAGTGAGAGATAAAAAAAAAAAAAGGAGAATATATTTATACCGTTGACTTCAATTGAAGGGAAGGCAATTTGAGACTGAAAACAGCCAAAATAAAGCAGTTTTTTGCTTTAAAAATCCTGACTCTCCCTCCAGCCTTAATCGGGTCTCTTGGCATGTATGTCACTGTTCCAAGTATTATGACAAAGATAAACAACACAGTTTACGAATGATATCCACCATAGTTATTGGTCCCTTTTCGGGATATGTTACCTTTTGCCGTATGCACACCTTGATCGTATCCATGATGATAATGGTAGCTCGGATGTTTATCATACACTGCCGTAATGCAAGGTAAAAATGTGTTATTTTTCACAAAGCAAGTCAGATTTGCACAAGAAGTCCCACAATTCTTTTTGACAGACTGTAATCTACAGGCTCCATTGAATAACCCTGTTTTATGTCTACAGAGGTGCCTAAAAAATACATATTAATTCGCTTGTTGAGTGCAGGGTTGTCTCATATGGGAAAACGTGAGCGTGCTGCATTTACACACGTTCCCACTAGAGGGCACTAGGCGTCCACCTATCCATTGCAGTTTGGCCTCTACAGTTTACTATGTTCTCTTTTACAAACCTCTAAACATGTTTTTGCTTTTTAACAGATTTGAGCTAATTCTAAGGAATTCTAGCTAAAATTCTTGTACAATCCCTCCCTGCTTACTCTTTGCAATATGCTCTCTTCCTGTTCAGACTGCACACATTCATTTTGCCTTACAAGTTAAGGGCTAATTGTGTTCCTTGTGCAAACACAAATAATTATGAGTTAGTGATGCTTACTCCCTCAAAATTTTCCTCTGAAAGGGCCTGATTAAACGTATCCCATGACGAGTGCAATAATTATCGCACCTGATAAAAATGTGATTTTTTTGGGAATAACACAGAATCAAATTTCCAGCGTTCCAGTAAATACCAGGCCTTCTCCCCCTGATAAATTCCGGTAGGTTTGACCTATCAAAATTTAACAAAGGTGCAAACTTGTTGCACCATATAATTACCGGGTGTGATGCTACTTATAACTGCGATCCCTGTGCCGACATGGGTTTGCACATAAACCGCAATTTAAGGGGTTTCCTGAAATCATGCCCTTAGATGTCAGCAGGTCAAACCTGCCAAAACCTAGCAGGAACATAAGTAAGGAGAGGCTAACACATGGTATTTGGAGAGCCAAAAACAAGTGTGCATGTTATGCATCATTTTCTTGTTAAAAACGCAGAATAGACAGTGCTTACCTTATGTGGTAAATACCACACCTTGGAGAAATAGTATACCCCACCCTGTTCCGCTCTAATTGTAACAAGGGCCTAAACATGGCTTTGCCTCCCCATATGCGGAATCATTTGAAGATTTCACCGATCGCTTTTTTGTTTCAAGCAAGAAAGATCAAAAGTTAATAACTGTTGCAAACACAATGTAATGTAGCTCTTGACAATTTGCAAGTGTTAACTGGTCAATTTTTGCCCACAGATTGTGCTTTATGTTGATGTCAAGCCATGTTTGCAAGACAAAGTTCTCAAAATAGTAATCATTTCAAGGCAAACTCAGAATTGCGAGGAGCACCAAGCATCTTTTGCCTGTCTTTTATTGTCTCAAGTAAAAAAAAAAAGATTATTGAGAAAACTCCAAGTAACAATACAAATAGAACAGCAATTAATCACATAAGATAAGCTAAAACGAAGAATCAAAATTATTGAACGTGTGAGTCAGTTTAACATAGCTTGAAAGAGAGAAAAATTACTGGGGTATGCTCCATAATCGGTGCAAATAAAAAAAAGATTAAATTCATTTAAAAATCTTAATACAAAATGCAAAATAACCAATTAATGAGGAAAGTCAAGGAGGTTTAGAGACTTCTTGTTGCACTGGATTCAGGTAGAGGGAGCGTCTAGCACTAGCATCAATGAACAATGTGATAAGAAACCATAAATTCAAGAGTGTCGTTGCCATGTGAATAGGGTAAACAAAAGTTGTATCCAATCTATGATTGTAGCAAACAGCGTACCACCATGCTTGATAGGATAGTTTGGTAAAGTCCTTCCGATTTCTGGTTATTTGTTGTAGAGCAACTACTAACAATAAGTCTATTATCTTTGTGTTAGAATCACAATTCGTCCAGACAGGGGATAAGCTTCCCCAAAACACATGAGAAGTAGAGAAAGGGCAACTGGAGCCAAAGATTTAATTAATTTGAGCCCGGACATTTTCCCAAAAATTATGGGCAGGCGGACACGCAAAAAGTAAGTGGTATAAATCTGCATTTGGACAGGAACATGTCCAGCAGGTATCTGAGAGCTCGGCTTGTCTTGCATTTAGAGTAGCCGGGGATAATAGAAGTCTATTGTATATAAAGAAAAGTGTCTGTGTGGTGTTTGCTGTTCTAGAGGACTTCTTAATTTTAGTACATATTTTGTTCTATAGCGCCGTGGGCCAACAACCTCTAAATCATGTTCCCAAGATAGCTCCACCTTAGTTTTTTTCTGGTGGATTACATGAGGTATGTAAATAATTATAAGTAACAGAGGCTTTGGGATTGACGTGAAGAAGAATATGTAAATTGTTAATCGAAGAGGAGGCTGGATCGTTAGAAGAGTTTGGGAGTATGTATTGGGCATGAGTGTTCAAGATGGCTTGTTTCAGAAGGAGATACCTAGGTTGGAAAGATGTAGGTAGGTCAAAAAGTCTACTAGCTTGCGAGAAAGACATAATTTGATCTTCTATATATAGTTGATGTATCCAAACAAAACCTTTTATGCCTCCAGGATTTCCAATATAAAGGCCTGCCACGTATCAACATCATGTTATTATGCCATATTGTGGATCCGGAGAATGAAGTCCAATCCATAAGACCCAACGGAGAGTTAGGTTTCAAAATTTTAGATGTGTGCTTAAGTATGGGAGTAGATAAAGATTGTGGTTTGAGAGAGAAAGATAAATATTCTTGAAATGAAAAAGGAGAGATAAAAGATCATCCAAGTTCAGCCCAGAGAGGACAATCCATGGTGGATTTGGAGAGCCACCTTGATGCTTGGCGAAGTAATAAAGATTCGTGATATGTAGGGAAATCAGGAAAATTGACACCACCTTCTGACTTTGGGTGGATTAATTTTGATAAAGACATACGTGATTTTTTGTTGTTCCATAAAAAAGAGGATAATATAGATTTATTTTTTTCAAGAATTTCATGGAAATAGATAATGGGATATTAGAGAACTATAGGAAACAACATCATCTTGATGGTACTAAATGGCCCCACCAAGATATATATACAGGGTGCCATTTAGTGATAAAGGACGATAATCTCTGCATACAATTTTCCATACAATGTGAAATTGTACCTGAAATAGAGGGGGTAAACTGTAAGCCTAAATATTTAATTTGTAGAGGGCTCCACGCAAAACATGAGATAAGGAAATCGTCTTTGAAAGTATATTTTGTTAAAGGTAACATTTCACATTTATCTTTATTTAATTTATATCCAGAGACAGCTGCAAAGGAATCAACTTCTTGTAGGAATGCAGGGAGAGAGGCTTGAGGTTGCAAAATAAATAACAAAACATCATCAGCTAAGCTGCAAATTTGATTTAAGTATCTTTAAAACAAAATCCATGTATATCTTTATTTTGATGGATTCTTGATAGAAAAGGTTCTAAGGCTAAGTTGAAGAGGAACAGGTTCAATGGACATCCCTGTCGGACACCTCTACCTAAATTAAAATAAGAAGATGTACCATCATTTGCACACACTGCCGCTCGTGGACTAAAATATAAAATTGATATTAAAGAAATAATTTTAGGGCGAAATCCAAACCACAAAAAGGTAGGGCCATTCCACTCTATCAAATGCTTTTTCTGCATCTAAGGCTATTGCTGCCAGGGAATGGGGGACGTGGGAGGATTTGGACAGAAAGTAAAAAAATAAACAAGTATTGTCTGTAAGAAGGCGACCTTTAACAAAACCAGATTGTTCCCTTCTCAGCAAATCAGGCAAATACGATTCTAGGCACATGACCAAAGCTTTCGAAAATATTTTGTAGTCGATATTAACTAGGGAGTTGGGCCAATAATTCTTACAATATTTTAAGTCTTTGCCTTCCTTAGGAATATGACAAATTAGGGAGTCCAAAAAGGAGCCACAGGATTTACCTGAATGTAAAAAAGAGTCTAAAAAAGTATGCAATTTGGGGTTTAGCAAATGAGCAAAATGTGAAAAGAACTCAACTTTGAAACCATCCGGTCCTGGGGCTTTGTCTTTCTTAAGTGTCTGTAATGCAGTGAGGAGTTCCTTTTGTTGTAAATCGGACTCCAAGAGTATGAACTCTGATCGAATAACAGAAGGTTGAGAAATGTGATGCTCTGAGGGAGGTATTCCGGATGTGTATAAGGTCCTATAAAATTGGAGAAATTAATTTAAAATATCTTTTTTTTAAACTTTTAGTAAAACTTTATTTCGACCGAAAGGCCATAAAAGCAATTATACAAGTCCCCATTTACAGATATGAACATGATTAAAATATTAGATAAAAACAACTAAAAACATTTTATGTCTGTCCAAGTCCATCAATCTCCTGGAGCAGCTAGACTGTTTGACACAATAATGTTAACATATATCACAGTCTATTTTGTTAATTAATTTACAGATAAAAACACTAAAAGGACATTTTTGTCAACCACGTTCATTATAGATGTATCAGCAACTAAAATTAATACAGTGCAGAAGACTCTCAACTTGTATTAAAGTGCTATGTGCATGTGCAGCTAGAGTTGCGGCAGGGCCATAATATTTAATAAATAGCAACCATCAGGATATTTAATACAAAAGTGCAAAAATGTATCATTAACTATGGACATTGGCCTACACCCATGCTAGCCAAATTATCATGTGCTGGGCAACAAAGAAACAACGTGCGGCTAACCTGCACATCCTTATGTTGTACAAACTATTGCACTTTAAAATTTTACCGTTAATGATCACAATATTGTGGGGGACATCTTAAGTAAACTCTTCATGTGCACCACATGGAGAGCAAGAAACCTGCGACCGAAAAAACTATATGTAGGCTGGCATTGTATTTCAAAATCCTGTAAGCCTCTACACAATTCCTGGTTCCTAGATTTCTGCAGATCTGTTTAAGTCATAGTTTCTAGCTTTCTTGTACCCAGGGCAAGAGAATAATAGTGTTGTTCGGTTTCAACTCCAATATTACATGCTGGGCAGACCGAGCATTCTGAACCAGCCTATTTGGACGTGAAGGCACGCAAGGGGAGTACCCCATGCCTGAATTGCAGGTATAACTTCCTATCCGTTGCCAGTTTAATGTAATCCAGAGCCGGCTCTAGTCTATACTGGTCTTTAATCTCCAGGAACGCTATAGTGAGTCTGCCAGTTGTCCAACTCCCCTGTATCGTGGTCAATTAATGCTCCCAGTTGAGATCCTTTAACATCTTCTTTGACACAATAGGGTAACTTGTTTCTGGACTAGACCACATATGACCCACTTCCATGGATACAAGCATGTTTCGTATGTAAGATAACCATGGTATTCTTCCTTAGTTCTTCTTTAAAGCTAGCCAGTTCTGGGGTGGCCCAAAGACGATGCCAGAAAAGAAGGTGTCTAAGGGAAACAATCTCTGAAATTGGTCTCACCCCCAAATCTAGTCTTAGTGGAATAAGGGGGAAACTACGGGGGAGACCGAATAGTTGTCTTACAAAAGAATTTTCAGCCTGAGTAAGGCTGTTAGAATTGCCATACTCCCAGAGTTCCCCCCCGTAAACAGAAGCTACTCTTGCTTGGGTCTTATATATTTCCAAAACTGGGCCAACTGGTTTGTGGCCAGAGTTTCGAAATACTTTGGTCAAACCCCCCGTTGTCTGGGCTAGTTTCGGACTGTATTATTTGATTTGTGCACCCCAGTCCATTTTATCGGTGATCGTTAAGCCAAGGTACTCAAAAACCGGTACCCTTTCTAGTGGGGTACCATACAGGCCTGGATTTGGTCGGGTACATTTTCCTGGGTTAAAGACCCCTTTCCTTACAGAAAAGGACAAATTGATTGAGAATCCTCTGTATGCCCATGGGGGATTTAGAAATTAGCAAATAAAATTTCAATATTTGATGTTCATCCATAATGGAATCTATATCGAGTTTGTTATGTTTAACTTTCAAGTAGATGTCTACATTTTTTATAGAAAATGTTTCTTTGTGAGACACTTGTATTAATAGTATGCAACAGTGCTCTGTGGAGTCGTTCCTTGTACCAAAGGGGTGTTTTGAGGAGCCCTGAGCCTTGACATAAAATAAAGCACGACTGAGTTACTGGGGATAGTTTCTAAAACATGAGCAGAACATAAAGTCACTTTTGTTATAGCTAATAACAGTAAGCCTTTTATTTAAAGACGCATTTAAAAGTATTACACATCATAAAGTAAAGGTCACTTAGTGGACAACTAAGTCCATTACTTCATCTGCTTTTCACTACACAAGTGACCTTTACTTTATGTTAAATACGAGTCATTTGTCTTTTGTATGCATTGGTTTGGACTTTTATTCAAATGAATTGTATGAATAATTTCTTAAGTTCTTGTTCATTTGAAAGCATTATGAACAGTTTTCACTGTTAAAATGTACCCTAATAATTTCTGCTTGAAAAATATATAAATGAGATATTTTTGATAAAAAAAATATCCTGTGTTGCTTTTATCTTATTGAATAGTTTTTCTGTCTAATTGTTAGACTCAAATTTGAAACTGCTCAGATACCAATTGGGTTGGAACAGATAAATATAGACAGCAAGGTGTAAATCTGTTATCTGCTGTTTGAAAGCAGCATCAGGATTGGCCTGAATGCTGTCAACTTGCACTCCCAGGGAGACTGGGAGCCTGTGCCTTCTCTCCCCAGCCCCAGCAACGCAGCTGGGGCTGGAGAGAGCTTCAGTGCGCATGACTGTTTGGCTGGCCTGAGACGGCAGTCCAAACCATTATGCGGACTGTAACAGTGCTCACCACTCCCTCACCAGCAGTGTCATCCCTCTGGACCCATCCCAAAACTGGTCAGAGTAGAGGGGCCGGGTCCAGGGGGATTAAAATAAAACGACCATAAAACAGGTTTAAAATCGATTTTATTATTGTTTTATTGTTTTATTTGAGGGTGGTGTCACGGGGGTGGTGCTCCGCCGCCCTAATGGAGGGGCCGCCGCTGTGTCAAACCTGCCATGGCCAGTTCAAAGTTAAACAGCCATTTATAAATCTCTGAGTAACTGCAACCTTTTGTGCCTTTCTTAACCACTATTAAAAAGGGTGCCAAATAACTTTGGAAAGACACTTGGGATGCCAGAAGACATATTCATTTATGTCTTTTAACAGATGCAATGCTCTTGACCGTTCCTTTATGTGTGCATGTGTTGGTATTTAATTATGTTTCACGTTTAGGTGTTGTTAGCTTATTGGGGTAAATATCATGAGGTCATAAGCATTGCATTTGGGGTGCAAGTTGTAGTTTGTATATCTTTTGTGCAAGTTATAAATTGCAGTCCTAACCATACTTTGCAAATGTCAGCATTTGTTCAGTTTTTATTGGCAACCACAGATTTTTTCATTTAATATCTAAGATTATTTTTTAATGTATGTTAACAATTTGTGACCAAAGCTATTCATAACCATAACCTTTGTTTTTTCACTGAATGTTTGCAGTTTTTTATCCCATACCCAAGTGTTCGGATGGATAAGTCCTCTGCATGGTAACACATGTATCCCTGCTAACCCTGGGCGAAGTACTACGCTACGCTCGCGTAGCTTGCGAAGTTTGCGCTACTTCTCACTACGTGAATTGCACGTAGCACAGTGCAAACACGCGTAGCATAGCATAGCGGTAATTTTTTGCTTGCTCGCGGTCCTCAACGCCAAGTTGGCGACCGCGAGCGAGCAAAATGACACCCCGGCGAGACTTTTTTCTCGTTCGCGATCAGCAACATCAAGTTGCTGATCGCGATCATATAAAATAAACCTTCTGGCGAGATTCTCAACGCGGGGAGGTCAGATTTATCATTGCGAGTGGTTGCGTATGCTCGCGACCGCTCGCGATGAGAAACTACCAGTTTGCATTGACAAAGCTTTTACCCGAGTAGAAATCTACTCGGGCGGCAGAAAACGACCGCTTGCACTGTGCAAGATGCGGTTTGCACTGATTACACAGTGCTGACAAGCATCCAGCACTGTGCAATCATTGCGAACAGCATTTTGCACAGTACACTTCGCAGTTCGTGTAGCTCACGTAGTGCGAAGTGCACTTCGCGCAGCTACGCGAAGTGCACCCCTAATGCTGATTTTTTTGCCAATAGACAAACACAGATCATGTATGTGTGCCATGACATAGGTATGTCTCATGGATCATGATCTTTTTGGACAGGGAGGGGTGCCCAAAGCGCTACCCTCATAGTGGTGGAAGGCAACCACCTTCAGGTATCAGAGCGCTTTACTTGAGCACCAGTTGCATTACAGACGGGCATATTATTTTTTTTATTAGGCACAAAGAGATTAAGTGATTTGGCCGAATCACAGCTTCAAGGTCGAACGCCCTAGCTATTATGCCACCCTCTCTCCAATATATAAATGGGCAGCACTATGAAAATAAACCACTCAATTTAAGCACAAGACTATCGTTCGGTGTCCGGACCTGTTTCTGTGCTCAATCTGCACTGGGATTGAGTTTGGATATATATACATATCTATATATATCTATATCCCGGTCGGGAGGAGCCCCACCACGCAACGAGTGGTTTCATGCTGCAGCTAATGGAGAGCAGCGTGATGTTTGCAGGAATGGTCGTTTTGCAGGAGGGTATCTACAACGCAGGAAAGAGGATGGTAATTTCCTGGCCCACTGTGGTGTTATTTTTGAAATAATGAGACATTGTGCGAGCAGCGCACTGCAGCGTGATAACATTGGACTTCAAGCACCAGCAAGCACTGGGGTGCTAACGCTTATCAGGGCAGGTGCAGACGATTTAAGGAACTCCCATGCTCGGCGCATTGTCAAGTAAGCCTCTGAGGAAGTGCTCCACGAGCATGAAACGCGTCAGGCTTTTACTTTTTACAGGACTTCTGTTTTCTTCCTAGCGCTGTAAATAAAAAACGAAAATTTAACCTACCTGTCTGGAGGCTCTTCAAGGTTGGGTAACCTGAGTTTTGGATATATATATATATATATATATATATATATATATATATATATATATATATATATATATATATATATATATAAGTCAGGAAGTGGTGGGAGGCCACCAGTCTTCAGGGTTATATCTAGGTGGACAGGGTCCCTAGGGGACTGCGTGTTTACACCGTCCCCTCGTATGAAAACCCCGACCCCCAACTCCTGACTGACTGGGCGGAGCATACCGCCCACTATTGCAAAGGAACTTTGGGACTGCTTGTTAAATATGCGTGGATTGACCGCGATAAAACCTTGGCAGAAATTAAACAGATGGAGGAGGATTTACGTAAGGAGGAAGACGATAAGAAAGTCACCGAAGCCTTGGACCAAATGAAACCCAGATTATTGAGATACGAGCAAAAGATCAAGATGCGTAAACAGGAAAAGTTCCAGAGGGACGAAAGAGATTACGCGCAGGGCAGAGTATTAACCTACGCTAAAAAATTTGATGTCCCGAGGAAAGAACTGAGTTCTAAAGTAGTGCCAACAACGACAATCGAAACATCAGAGTCTGATCTGACGGGGAATGAATCAAGTGATGACCAAGCCACACTGGGAGCGAGTGTTGGAGGCAAACAAACCCCTTTTCAGTCAGAATTCCAAGTCATTCGACAGTCATGGCTAAGGGGAGGAAAGAACAAGCCCCCGGAACCAAACATAAGCGCAGGAAGACAAGGAGATCTGGCGGTGGCAGAAAAGCCAAAAAGTGTGACTTGGACCAACCGCAGAAGGAACAACAGGAGGTAATTGGAACTAATAATCTCACAGTGGTGAATTTAACACATAAACCACTGACGGACGCGGAACAAAAAGTACTAAGTCTTGGCCTGACCTTCTGCCCTGATACACACCTGGAATACACCCAGACCAGGATTGATCTGTTTAGTTTCATGAGAAAATTGAAACTTCATAAGTATTTCAAAATTAGGACTCATTTGACAAAAAGCAAAAAACAAACAGCGAGGCTAACAGCAACAGACAGACTAACTGTGAAGGATCTTACAGGAATTGAAACACTTGAAGATCTTAGAAACGAAACGATGGCGAATACATCAAGCAGCCAAGAAATAGTGGAACGAGCCTTGGAGGTTGGGATTGAACAGGACAGGGAAGAAAGCCCATATAAACCATCTTCCACCTTCAATCCACAAATACCATTTGATGCCCTGGACACATTTTCGGATGCAATGATCAAAGACCTGCAACATTTTCGTAAAAACCAAAAAATGGAAAATGGTGATTTAAATCTTTCCTAGGAAGAAAAGTTGGCGTTAATGAAGTTGGCTAATGACCATACTATTATCATAAAGCCCTCTGACAAAGGGGGAAATGTCGTGGTGCAAACAAGGGATGAATACCATAAAGAGGCGATAAGGCAGCTATCAGATGGAAAAAGCTACGAAGTAACCACTTTCAAAGCATACCAACATAGTATCCAAGCATATGACGAACTGATAAGCAAGTGGTACAAAAAAGGAATGCTTGGAGATGAAGAACACTTATACCTCCGTAGCTCTAATCCAACCTGCCCGACCTTTTACCATACCCCCAAGTTACACAAAGACAATATACACCCCCCGGGAAGACCCATCGTTTCTTCAATGCAAGGACTGACGGAACATGTTTCCAAGTTTCTTGATTTTTTCCTGGCAAGTCTTGTAAAGAAGTTAACCTCCTACGTGAAAGACACTAAGGACTTTTTAACAAAAATCCAAAATGTGCAATGGCAACCTGACTATCTACTTGTCGTCCTAGACATAACAAGTCTTTACACTTGTATCGAACATTCAAAGGGAATTGAGGCAGTTAATGTATATCTGCAAAAAAGACAACTGAGATATGCTCAGCACAACTGCATGTTATTAGAATTTTTACAATTCTGTTTGAACAATAACATTTTTCTCTTTGAAACCACCTACTACAAACAAGTGTCTGGTACGGCGATGGGTACCTGCTTCGCCCCCAGCTATGCGAACTTGTTCGTTGGCTGGTGGGAGGAGCAGGTGCCCAGAACCTACAGTGACGATCTGTCAGATGGTAGAGTGATTAGATGGCATCGATATATCGATGATTTATTTATCATTTGGCAAGGAACTGAAGAGACTGCCCTGAAGTACATCGCAAGTTTGAACAACAACAACTTAAATCTGCACTTTACTGGAACCATTAGTCCATGCTCTGTGGACTATTTGGACCTTAAGGTACAGATTATAGGGGGTCAGATTGAAACATCTTTGTATCGCAAAATCACTGCTGGCAATTCGATACTTCACGCGACCAGCAGTCACCCACCTAAATTAGTGCAAAGTATCCCCTATGGGGAACTATTAAGATTAAAAAGGAACTGCACGCGCGATTGTGACTTTGATCAGGCTGCCTCGGAATGTATAGCTAGGTTTGCCATTCGTGGGTATAATCCCACTTCACTGAACAAAACACTGTGTAAAGTGAAAGCCATGACTAGGGAGAGTTTGCTGGGTGAAAGGGAAGACAAAAAATCTGTAACCGGCAAATTTAGACTAATCACCCCTTATTCATCAGAAGCAAATCATTTGAAATCTATGCTTAGAAAAAATTGGCACATTTTAAAAGCAGACAGTGTCATTGGTGAGGATGTCCCCAATTTTCCCCTAGTCACATTCAGAAAATCCAGGTCTATCCGTGACAAACTGGTACACAGCCATCTCGAAAAAATACCTCCAAAAACTAACACCTTAAAGCACATGAGAGGCTTCTTTCCATGTCATAAGTGTAAAGCTTGCAGTAACAGCAAAAGAACCCTTACATACACCATCCAAGATACCGGCAGGGTGAAAAAGATCAGCAAGTTCATTTACCTGCAGTACACCATATGTTGTGTACTGTCTAGTGTGCCCCTGTGGGCTCCAGTATATTGGAAGTACAGTACATCCGTTTAAAATCAGGATACTGGAGCAAATGAGGGCCATTGATAAAGTGGATCAAGCATACCCCGTGGCAAGGCACTTCGCAGACAAGCATAATGGTGACCGTAACCAGCTACAGTGCTATGACCTAGGCCTAGTCCCTGATAACATCAGAGGGGGGGACAGACTTAGAAAACTGCGTAGGTTGGAGTCAAGATATATCATTGATCTCCATACCAAAACGCCTTGGGGTCTGAACAGTGGCGAAGACATGATGGTACACATAGGTATATGAATAAACCACAACATGCGTAACAACTGACATATAACCTGTGATGTGTAGAGTCTTGGATAGAGTTTCAAATCTGAATATATGCATATGGCAACCATACCAGTGACAAATTCTTAAAACTGAGTGCGCACACTTGTATATATGTATATATATGTATATAGGGCTTCATCTTTTGGATTTAGATGTAATGGAACTGTAAATAATTTATGGTAGTCATAAGTAACCTTGGTTTCCTCTTTCAGGAGTATGATCAATAGATGAATTCGATTTCAAGTGTTTTGTTGTAAATAATAACTATGAAATATGAACTTAAAAACGATATATGTAAAAAAATGTGTAGAGATATGGTAAAGAACATTTGGTTGATTTATTATGGATTTGGTTAAACAATTTTGAACATTGGTAGGGAAGGAGAATTGCCGATACACGTCCCAATTCTTGTGTTCGTAACATAGGTCAAACCGATAGTAAGCACTATAAAAGTGTTTGTGATGTTGTTATAAATTTTGAGCAAATCACCTATCTGAATGACTTATACTAAGGGTGGAAAGACATGTTTTGAGAAAGACAAAACGAGGAAACATGCATGTAATATAACTTTATTTGTAAATATGTACCACTCTAAGATGGCGCTGGTTATTGCCAGTTGGCCTGTAGTCCTTCTTCTACCTCACTAATTGTTTAAAAACAGGATGTTGTTTGAGGGTCATTGACATTGAGAAAGGCAAATTGCCGAAACGCGAGGGCGTCTGTCATGTCTAAATAAAGCAACCATTTGAAATATACCCCGGAGTGCGGAGAATTCTTTGTTTTCAAACGGAGGAATTGGAGCAGTAATATATATATATATATATATATATATATATATATATATATATATATATATATATATATTACCTACTGGCGGTCGCCAGTAGGTATATATAGTTAGGATTTTTTCTCTATGGGTTTTTTGAAAATTCTATGTCTAATAACTTTGGCGTTTGTGGACGGAATTGGCTGAAATTTTCAGGAAAATGGCACATTTTGTTTCTGAGCAGCCCTTGAAAATTTGGGGGGGGTTCGTCCAGTGGGGGCCGAGAAAAAAGGGGGGTCCCAAAACGCGTTTTTCCCATGTTAATTTCCATAGGGCGGTTGGCCTCACTTTTAGCCCGAACGGCTGAATGGATTTGCACGAAACTTGGCAAAATTGTAGGGACTGGTAGCCCGATGTGCCTTTTGTAGGTCTCAATATATGTGCTCCAGTGGATTTTGAGAAATTAACGTTTAAAAAAAGATATATATCTGTAACAGCGGACTGGGCAGCGGCCCAGGACGCGTACTTTTCGCGCAACGGAGCTTTGTGAAGCGAAGCTGATTGGTTCTCCGGCGTCTGTCAACATTCCAAACAGTCCGTAGCGGCCGCCATCTTGTCTCTCGGTAGGATCGAGAGACAAGAGGAGGTCAAAACAAAGGGGGAAATAACTATAAGGGGGCATAGTAGATCCTCGCTGACCCCCTAGGTTTGATGTGGAGGTTTTAAAAGGGCCCCGCGGGGCAAAAAAAAAAAATAATAATAATAATCGAACGGCTGAATGGATTTGCACGAAACTTGGCAAAATTGTAGGGACTGGTAGCCCGATGTGCCTTTGCTAGGTCTCAATATATGTGCTTCAGTGGATTTTGAGAAATTAACGTTCAAAAAAAGATATATATCTGTAACAGCGCACCGCTTCGCGTACTTTTCGCGTTACGGAGCTTTGCGAAGCGAAGCTGATTGGCTCTCCGGTGTCTGTAAACATTCCAAACAGTACGTAGCGGCCGCCATCTTGTCTCTCGGTAGGATCGAGAGACAAGAGGAGGCCAAAGCGAAGGGGCAAATGACCATAAGGGGGCATAGTAGATCCTCGCTGACCCCCTAGGTTTGATGTGGAGGTTTTAAAAGGGCCCCGCGGGGCAAAAAAAAAAAATAATAATAATAATCGAACGGCTGAATGGATTTGCACGAAACTTGGTAAAATATTAGGGACTGGTAGCCCGATGTGCCTTTGCTATGTCTCAATATATGTGCTTCAGTGCATTTTGAGAAATTAACGTTCAAAAACAAGATATATATCTGTAACAGCGCTCCGCTTCGCGGAGATAAAATTATATCTGTATTACCTAGCTGTTGCTAACACCAGTTAGCGACGGCTAGTAGGAGATAGCGACCATCTTGGGTCCCACTTTGCATGTGAGTGATATTTATCACTAATGACATGCAAAGTGGGCATGCCAAGATGTTAGCGACTGGAAACAGTCGCTAACATCGCTATCTCCTAGGGACTGGTAGCCCGATGTGCCTTTGCTATGTCTCAATATATGTGCTTCAGTGCATTTTGAGAAATTAACGTTCAAAAACAAGATATATATCTGTAACAGCGCTCCGCTTCGCGGAGATAAAATTATATCTGTATTACCTAGCTGTTGCTAACACCAGTTAGCGACGGCTAGTAGGAGATAGCGACCATCTTGGGTCCCACTTTGCATGTGAGTGATATTTATCACTAATGACATGCAAAGTGGGCATGCCAAGATGTTAGCGACTGGAAACAGTCGCTAACATCGCTATCTCCTATTATCAACTTTTGGAAATATTCGAGATAAGCGCGAATATCTCCAAAAAGTAACAGCTGCCCTGAGCAGTTCTTAGCCATGTTATCCAATGGGAGGTGGATAACATGGCTAAGAGCATTAGCTCGGTAATGCATGAATATCGCTGAGTTTTCAGCGATATTAATGCATTGCGGTCGTTTTTTATCGTATTTGCGATAAACCTTGATAATAGCAAGGTTTATCTGCGATAATTTCTGACGGTAAAAAAATCTTTGCAATGCATCGTTAGGGATAAATATCGCTTAACTTTGGTAATATGCCCCAACGTCTGTTAACGTTCGATTCGAAGGAAATCAGGAATTGTTGAAAAACATTGTGTGCGCCATCTTGTCTTTTTTCAAATGCCACACTTTTGTCGTGCACGGCAGCCATTTTAGATGCCTTGACCAGACCCACTCTGTGCACGCTGTCGATCCTTAGCATGGCTCCCCACCCTCGCAAGCATCTCACCCAGGCAGTGGTCACCCCCGCTCTCTGTCTTATGCATGGGTAATAAACCTCCCCCCATCTGCGCTGCTCTTCCCTGAGAATCACACCCTGTGCCCGCCCGACACCTCCCTTTCGCCCTATTCACTACCGCACCCTCTGACACTCCTTTTCCTCTGTGTCCGATTGTCCAGGCCGGTCCTAGGCTATCAGCTAGCCCTGCAGATGTAGTTTATGGCCACAGCTGTAAAGAATCACCCCTCTTCAAAGGAGTTATAGTAGATCAAGGCCCACACTCGATGAGATCCGTCACAGCAGAAGCGTTGCTATTATCTGAAAACCATCCTGTATTGTGATTGGGGAGGGGACCGAGCGTGAAGCGGAAGATTCCAGGGATGACTCTTTGTACATCAAAGTTTTTACAATTATGTGTCACATTAAAAATATATAGCACTCCGACAAAGTAGTAAGATTATAAAACTTTAATAATTTATAAATATATACAAGAAAACAAAAATAGTAATAACATATAAACATTTTTAGGGAAAAACAACGAAGTAGCGGTCGGCTGTGCGAATAGTCCCAACGCAGCACAACGTCCAGATTTCCGGCGTGGGGCGTCGCGGGGGGTGGGTCATCAGTAGCAAACTGTTGTGCGAATAGTTCCAAGGCAGCAGAACGCGCCGAAATCTAGATGACACGAAAGTGATGTCTAGTAAGTTGCCACCCAGCAAATAACGGCGTGGGGCGTCGCGGGGGGTGGGTCATCAGTAGCAAACTGTTGTGCGAATAGTTCCAAGGCAGCAGAACGATGGCACCAAGGTGATGTCCAGTAAGTTGCCGCACTGGTTTTGGTATCCTACAATGCTGCTCCGAATAACGGCGTGGGGCGCCCCGGGGGAGGCGGCGTGAACGGGCCTCTCCAGGTGGAGTCTCATCTGTTTTAGTGGGGCGCCCCTTTACCGTTTCAGTTGCCATTCCGTCCGCTTTTGGTCCACTGTGTCAAAATCCGCCATTCAGCTGAGTTGCGCCCACTCTTGCGGTGCAGCGATAGGCGGCTGCCACAGGACTCTCAAAATGGCGGCAGGCTGTTTCCTTTTTGGGCGTGGTCCACTGAAATGGCCCTGGGACACCTTGGAAATCGGACGCTTGTCTGCTAGGTCTTGGACCCCATTCTCGAAAGCGTCCCCTCCGCCTTGAGAATTCATCAAAAGTTTTGGGGGCCCCGACTCCTGCAGGCTTCTGGTGGGGAGCGGCTGCCATGATTGCTCGCGGAATGACCACGACGGAGCTACGAGATGGTGGTGCTCTCATGCTGACGCCAGTTTAGTCTGAAACATCCAGAAACAAGGTGGGGCTTTCATCGTTTGGGGGAAAAAAAAAGTTTTCATCCAATGAAAAGTGTTGTTTTTAGGTCATATGATCAAGCCTTCCATCATTAGGAAACCAAAAGTAAAATGAACCAATGAAAAGTTTTATAAACAAGTCACATGACCTGTTATGCGGCATAGGGTATAAAATGCGGAGAAAATACGTTGGCACGTGAGGCGGCGTCAGTAGCGGACCGATGTGCGAATAGGCCGAAGGCAATACAACGCGCCAAGATCCGGATGGCACCGAGGTGGTGTCCAGCAAGTTGCAGCACTGGTGTGGCCATCCTACAATGCTGAAAGTCGGCGTGGGGCGCCCCGTTGGCCTGTGAGTTTGCGTCAGTAGCGGACCGATGTGCGAATAGGCCGAAGGCAGCACAACGCGCCAAGATCCGGATGGCACCGAGGTGGTGTCTAGTAAGTTGTCGCACTTCTGTGGCCATCCTACAATGTTGAAAGTCGGCGTGGGGCGCCCCGTTGGCCTGTGAGATGGCGTCAGTAGCGGACCGATGTGCGAATGGGGCCAAAGGCAGCGCAACAATATTTTCTGACTGACACCACAAGGCGCTGAGATGCCAAGATCCGGATGGCACCGAGGTGATGTCTAAGTTGCGGACTGATGTGCGAATGGGGCCAAAGGCAGCGTAACAATATTTTTTGTATGGAAGATACCACTAGGCGTTGAGATGCCAAGATTCGGATGGCACTGAGGTGATGTCTAGCAAGTTGGTGTGGTCATCCTACAATGCTGAAACTCGGCGTGGGTCGCCCCATTAGCCTGTGAGATGGCGTCAGTAGCGGACCGATGTGCGAATAGGCCGAAGGCAGCACAACGCGCCAAGATCCGGATGTCACCGTGGTGGTTTCATAGTTGAGAGGCACTTCATCTGCAGTGGGGCGCCGAGATCCGGATGGCACCGAGGTGATGTCTAGCAAGTTGCTGTACTGGTGTGGTCATCCTACAATGCTGAAACTCGGCGTGGGTCGCCCCATTAGCCTGTGAGATGGCGTCAGTAGCGGACCGATGTGCGAATAGGCCGAAGGCAGCACAACGCGCCAAGATCCGGATGTCACCGTGGTGGTTTCATAGTTGAGAGGCACTTCATCTGCAGTGGGGCGCCGAGATCCGGATGGCACCGAGGTGATGTCTAGCAAGTTGCTGTACTGGTGTGGTTATTCTACAATGCTGAAACTCGGCGTGGGGCGCCCCATTAGCCTGTGAGATGGCGTCAGTAGCGGACCGATGTGCGAATGGGGCCAAAGGCAGCGCAACAATATTTTCTGAAGAGAAGACACCAAAAGGTGCTGACATTCCAAGATCCGGATGGCACCGAGGTGGTGTCTAGCAAGCTATGCAGTTGAGTTGTGTGCGCACTTGCGGCGAATAGGTCGAAGGCAGCATAACAATGTTTTCTGAATAGGAGACACCACAAGGCGTTGAGATTCGGTTACCACCGAGGTGATGTCTAGCAAGTTGCCGCACTGGTGTGGCCATCCTACAATACTGCTCCGAATAACGGCGTGGGGTGCCCGAAGGGGGGGGGAGCCGGCGTGAATGGGCCTTCCTAGGTGGAGGCTCGTCTGCTGTAGTGGGGCGCCCCTTTACCGTTTCAGTTGCCATTCAGCTGAGTTTCGGCTGCTCTTGATGCTACAGCGACAGGCGGCTGCAAGAGGACTCTCAAAATGGCGGCCTGTTCTTTGGATTTGGGCCTGGTCCACTAAAATGGCCCTGGGACACCTTAGAACTCGGACGCTCGATTTTTTTTTCCTTTTCTGTACATGCAAAAAAAGGTAAATGCCCGGTACGTTACACGCTTCATCTGCCACGATGAACTCTCCAGAGGAACCGAAAAAAAATATAGTTGTGGTAACTATACCATGCATCGTCATATGGAGAGGTGGCACCAATTAATTATAGTGCTGCATAAAAGAGAGATTTGGAGGAGAACCCCTGACCTGCTAGTACATTCATCAAAGAAGTGGCACTGAGAGCTTCAGAGGCAAGGGAAACGGTCCCAAATATTTAGAAGAACTTTGGAAAGATTAAAATGACATGTTTAGATTGTGGCAAATTAATTTCATGTGGACAGATGAGTGTTACTCTAATAAATACAGCATATGAACATCATCATAGTCGATGGTTGGTAGAGACATTTTGACTATATCCTGGACCTGCCCGTCCTCGCCCAAAATGGCGCCGGAATAAATGGGACTCGTAACTCCTTGTTGTGTACTGGTTGCAGAACCTTGAAATCACGAGATACGTATGCAGTTTTGAAGCACATGGCGGGCGGGGACGAGAATTGATTGAATATTTCGACATCCCTATTGATATTAAGTTCTGATGTGTTATTGATTACTGTACTGTTGAAAGTTCGAATTAACGTCACCCATGGTACTTGCCCGCAAATGTATATCTAGATAATTTTATTGTAACTGGCCCTGTCGTATTTTAATTATAAAATGTACGTCCACCGATTCCGTAACTGTTAGACACCTTAGTTCTTGCAACCTAATGGCCCGCCCGTTACGTTCCTCTACAGTGTAAATGTCTATTCATCATATACGATTACAGTTTGCTCTGTGGCAGGCCCACGTGGTTATAGGCTCGTATTTGTATAATGAAATTTTCACAATAAAGGTTTTTAAAAGAAAACATGGTAGTAGTATATACATTGGTAAAGTTTTTAATAATAGTGACTGTTTTAGAATCATTAAAAGGCAAGTGAAATAAAGCAGACCAATTACATGAAAGGTAAAAGGTATAATACGAAGGAACGCAGTAAAGATAAATGGTCAAGGGCTGTTGTGTTTTCTATTCCTGCAACATAAAGTGATCGATAAGAATCTCATATTCAGGCGTATCGGCGACTAAGACAGCAGGTCGACCCTCTTTTGCTCAACGGCTCCGTCATGGGACGAAGAAACGCTCTTTTTCTCGAAAAAAGAATATATTTTACTTGCAGGACAGTTGTAAAATTTCCGGGAAAGTACATTAGCCTGGAACATTATAACATATATTTAAGAAAAAATAATGTTCGGAAGTAATGAAAAGCGTAATTTTTAGGTCATATGACCAAGCCTTTCATCATTACAATAAGAAAAGTAAAATGAACCAATGAAAAGTTTTATTAACAAGTCACATGACTTGTTATGCTTACGTTACGCGCTGCGCGCCCCGGATGACTTCCGGATGCGCTAACGCGGCGCGTCATATGACGCATTACGCGACAACGCAGGTACAGAATATAGTCAAAATGTCTCCACCAACCAGCGGTCGGAACACAACCCCTTTCAGCAGGCTAAATAGTTCTGTTAAATGACAACAGAAGGGACAGGCAACAAGAACCATCAGTCAAAGAGGGGAGGGCTAGTTCTTCTCTACCGGGTTACATTGGGGCGCTACCGGAACTGATCGAATTGGTAGTCTACAGTGTTTCTGGATGTTTCAGACTGAAGCTGGGGTTAGCATGAGAGCAGCACAATTTCGTAGCTCCGTCGTGGTCATTCCGCAACCAATCATGGCAGCCGTTCTTTATCGTTATTTTGGGCGGGGTGGGTGGCGGAGCCAAGCTGTTTTGCAGCCATCATTGTGTGGAGTTCAGTTCATCTCACTAGTTTTGTATTTGTCATGAGGGGTTGTTCCTAATGTTTCTATTTTAGCGAGGTCAAAAAGAGATCCCATTAGTGGCCTACTGATTTTGCTCGATTCCTTTTCTTTTTTTTTACACGATTTTTCGTTATCTGCAAAGACTAAACAGAGTATTGCGACTCTGTGTTTGTTTGTAAATAGAGAATGAACCAAAGAGAACTAATTCTAAAACAGTAAATACTTGGATAACAATCAATCAAATGGAGAGAGAAGCAGGCACGACGGATTACAATGGGGGCAAAGGCCTGCGTTAACTACCTTTCACTATCTGCAAAGAGAGAGTACTCCTAATAGAAATGAGGGGGGGGGGCACCATTCAAAGCAGATCAGTGTGCATAAACACGAAAATGTTTTCACTTACCACGTACTTGACATTCGACAGCTTATGATATTTGCTATTAAAAAACCATTGAAATTCACTGAAAAAACCATAGGTTATAGACCATATATAGTTAGGAATTAGCATTTACAAAACCTTGAAAATTCACTGAAAAAACCATAGGTTATAGACCATATATAGTTAGGAATTAGCATTTAAAAAACCTTATTTTACTCACACAAAACCATTGAAATTCCATATATAGTTAGTTGCACTAACTATATATCGCGCACCCGCAATCCACTGCTGATCATGTCACATATTACATCATTCATGACATGGTCAGTGACATCACTGATGACATCACTGATGACATCTCAAATGACATCACTGATGACATCACTGATGACATCTCATTTGACATCATTCTTGTGCTAATACGATAAACCTCTTCAGACTCTAATATAACCTTAGATACACTCAGTGTATACAGACACTCACACACTGCCACTCATCCATGGAGTTACTCACACACCCAGTCAGTCATGCAAAGAAACAATCTCACCTCCATTTCTTCAACTATACAGTTAAACACACCTTACTTATTGAAACATATACTAACACATATTTACTCTCTTATACAATCCCTGATACAAGTTCACAATGATCGATACAACTACTCACTCATTCAGTGGCTCTCATGCACAGTTATTTATATATGCCAACTCTCACATGTACTGTGTTTTACATATGTACTTACTATGACATGTAGCATTGAGATATCCATTCACTCATCAATACACTCATGCACACAGTCAACTGCCCATGTAGCTGTTTCCACATGCACTCTTGAACTCATACACCTAGTGAATAAACTGCTCACACATCTATGCATAGAGTCACACACCTTCCAGCCACCCCTACACAAACTCAATCTCCCATAGAAATACTTGGGCAACCAATTAATAACACATATAGCCTCTCGTATAGCTAATGATCAACACATGCAGCAGTTTACAGAACAACAGACATAATGATGCACAAATTAAGACAGTTTAGTCACTAACCCATGCATTCAGTGAGACACATTTAATCACTCACTCATACAGTCAGTCACGCACCTACTAAATCCTTCATCCAGACACTTATACATCCACTCATTCTTCAATATGTAAAACATATTTAAACTTTACAAAAACACACAGACACTAGATGATGTCATCAGTGATGTCATGTGAGATGTCATCAGTGATGTCATTTGAGATGTCATCAGTGATGTCATCAGTGATGTCACTGACCATGTCATGAATGATGTAATATGTGACATGATCAGCAGTGGATTGCGGGTGCGCGATATATAGTTAGTGCAACTAACTATATATGGAATTTCAATGGTTTTGTGTGAGTAAAATAAGGTTTTTTAAATGCTAATTCCTAACTATATATGGTCTATAACCTATGGTTTTTTCAGTGAATATATATATATATATATATATATATATATATATATTCACTGAAAAAACCATAGGTTATAGACCATATATAGTTAGGAATTAGCATTTACAAAACCTTATTTTACTCACACAAAACCATTGAAATGCGCATATATAGTTAGTTGCACTAACTATATATCGCGCACCCGCAATCCACTGCTGATCATGTCACATATTACATCATTCATGACATGGTCAGTGACATCACTGATGACATCACTGATGACATCTCAAATGACATCACTGATGACATCACTGATGACATCTCACATGACATCACTGATGACATCACTGATGACAGCTCATTTGACATTACTGATCACATCACTGATGACATCTCATTTGACATTACTGTTCACATCACTGTTGACATCATTCATGTGATAATACAATGAACCTCTTCAGACTCTAATATAACCTTAGATACACTCAGTGTAAACAGACACTCACAGACTGTCACTCATCGATGGAGTTACTCACACACCTAGTCAGTCATGCAAAGAATCAATCACACCTCCATTTCCTCAACTATACAGTTATAAACACCTTACTTATTCAAACATATACTAACACATATTTACTCTCTTATACAATCCCTGATACAAGTTCACAATGATCCATACAGCCACTCACACATTCACTGGCTCTTATGCACAGTTATTTATATATGTCAACTCTCACATGTACTGTGTTTTACATATGTACTTACTTTGACATGTAGCACTGAGATATCCATTCACTCACCAATACACTCATGCACACAGTCAACCGCCCATACAGCTGTTTCCACATGCACTTTTGAACCCATACATCTAGTGAATCAACTGCTCACACATCTATGCACAGAGTCATACACCTCCCAGCCACCCACACACTCACTCAGTCTCCCATACAAATACTTGGGCAACCAATCAATAACCCATATAGTTACTCATATAGCTACTGATCAACACATGCAGCAGTTTACAGAACAACAGACATAATGATGCACAAATTAAAACAGTTTAGTCACTAACCCATGCACTCAGTGAGACACATTTAATCACTCACTCATACAGTCAGTCATGCACCTACTAAATCCTTCATCCAGACACTTATACATCCACTCATTCTTCAATATGTAAGACATATTTTAACTTTACAGAAACATACAGTCACTGGATGTTGTCATGAGTGATGTCATCAGTGATGTCATTTGAGATGTCATCAGTGATGTCATCAGTGATGTCACTGACCATGTCATGAATGATGTAATATGTGACATGATCAGCAGTGGATTGCGGGTGCGCGATATATAGTTAGAGCAACTAACTATATATGCGAATTTCAATGGTTTTGTGTGAGTAAAATAAGGTTTTGTAAATGCTAATTCCTAACTATATATGGTCTATAACCTATGTTTTTTTCAGTGAATTTTCAAGGTTTTGTAAATGCTAATTCCTAACTATATATGGTCTATAACCTATGGTTTTTTCAGTGAATTTCAAGGGTTTTTTAATAGCAAATATCAAAAGCTGTAAAATGTATTCTTCTTTTAAAGGAAAAATATATTTTATATGTATTTAATATAATTTTTTTATGTATATAAATTTTTTGAGGGAACAAATTTATCAACTATCATGCTGAAGAAGAGTGTGGGGAAAAAAACAAAGAGGAGGACTAAGAGGAAAGAACAATCAGTTCAAAAATACAATTGCTTTAAAGCATGAAGTACTTTTCCACACATTTACATTTAAATAACCCATATTAGAACATACAAAATATCTTCAGAGGAGACGGTGTACATTGAATTTTAGACTCTTCATTGGTACCTACATGTTGGTACTTACATCACCCACACAACACAACAGCTCTATTCAGAGCTACCCTACCTCAAAGCACTCTAAAATATTATTTTACTATTTCCCTTGGTTTTCCCCTTGTTACGCTTTCCGGAACGCTACCCGGTGCGCGGACCGGGCACTAACCGTGCGAAAATTGGAAAAAAACGTTTTTTTTTTACATATATGGGCCTCCTCAGCCACCCTCAGAAAACCTAGGGGGTCAGGATATGTCTCCAGTGCCCCCTTATACCCATTCCCAACATTGTTTATCCTCCATCTTGTGACTAAATTCATCCGAAACACAAGATGGCGGACTCCCGTTACGCTACCGGTTATCGGTTATTTTATTTTTTTGCCCCGCGGGGCCCTTTAATAGCCCCCACATCAATCCTAGGGGGTCAGGAGGGGTCTACCTTGCCCCCTTTCATTCATTTCCCCCTTCGTTTATTTCCACCTCTTGTCTCTCGATCCTACCGAGAGACAAGATGGCGGCCGCCCCGGACTGTTTAGAATGTTGACAGTCACCGGAGAGCCAATCCGCTTCTCCTCGCGAAGTTCCGTTACGCGTCTGGTACGCGAACCGGGGCGCTAACCGGGACGCTGTCACAGATATATATATTTTTTGAACGTTAATTTCTCAAAATTCACTGGAGCACATATCTTGAGACCTAGCAAAGGCACATCGGGCAAACAGTCTCTACAATTTTGCAAAGTTTCATAGAAATCCATTCGGCCGTTCGAGCTAAAAGTGAGTCCAACCGCCCTATGGAAAACTCCATGTTAAAAACACGTTTTGGGACCCCCCTTTTTTCTCGGCCCCCGCTTGACAAAACCCCCCAAACTTTCAGGGGGCGCTCAGAAACGAAATGTGCCATTTTCCTGACAATTTCAGCCAATTCCGTCCATCAACGCCAAAGTTATTCAACATAGAATTTTCAGAAATCCCTATGCAAAAAAATCCTAACTATATATACCTACTGGCGACCGCCAGTAGGTAATATATATATATATATATATATATATATATATATATATATATATATAACATTTCTATGGCAAAATGAAACCCCTCTTTTTGTTCCTTTTCAAATTAAATGTTATTAAGTGTTACCACTTTATTCTAATCAAGATGACTTCAGGTGTGCCATACTTTTGTCATAAGTAAGACTGTTAGCGTTCTAGTTGTTCTTTAGAACACTCTGGGACATTCTGTCATTGGGCTATAGTTGGGCTACATCTGGCTGATATTTGGGCTACATTTGGGCTCTTTTGTCTCTGGTGGCCATCTTGGGAGACTGCATATCAGAATTTTTTTAATGAAATATAAGAGGATTTGAGAAGTCACTCAAAATGTGCCCTAATTTTTCTTTCTTCAGCACTAATCATAATTTCTATGGCAAAATGAACCCCCTCGTTTTGTTCCTTTGCAAATTAAATGTTTTCAGTGTTAACACTTTATTCCAATCAAGATGACTTCAGGTGTGCCATACTTTTGTCATAAGTAAGACTGTTAGCGCTCTAGTTGTTCTTTAGAACACTCTGGGACATTCTGCCACTGGGCTATAGTTGGGCCACATCTGGCTGATATTTGGGCTACATATGGTTTTTTCTGTCTCTGGTGGCCATCTTTGGGCTACATTGGGCTACATTGGGCTACATTGGGCTACATTGGGCTACATTTGGGCTCTAACATATATATAGCCCAATGTAGCCCAATATATATTTTTCAAGTTAATTTTCGTAAAAACCACTGGAGCATATATCTTGAGACATAGCAAAGGCACATCGGGCTACCAGTCCCTACAATTTTGCCAAATTTTGTGGAAATCCATTCAGCCGTTCGAGTTAAAAGTGAGTCCAACCGCCCTATGGAAAACTCAATGTTAAAAACACGTTTTGGGACCCCCCGTTTTTCTCGGCCCCCGCTTGACGAAACCCCCCCCAAACTTTCAGGGGACGCTCAGAAACAAAATGTGCCATGTTCCTGAAAATTTCAGCCAATTCCGTCCATCAACGCCAAAGTTATTCAACATAGAATTTTCAGAAATCCCTATTCAAAAAAATCCTAACTATATATACCTACTGGCGACCGCCAGTAGGTAATATATATATATATATATATATATAACATTTCTATGGCAAAATGAAACCCCTCATTTTGTTCCTTTTCAAATTAAATGTATTAAGTGTTACCACTTTTTTCCAATCAAGATGACTTCAGGTGTGCCATACTTTTGTCATAAGTAAGACTGTTAGCGTTCTAGTTGTTCTTTAGAACACTCTGGGACATTCTGTCATTGGGCTATAGTTGGGCTACATCTGGCTGATATTTGGGCTACATTTGGGCTCTTTTGTCTCTGGTGGCCATCTTGGGAGACTGCATATCAGAATCTTTTTAATGAAATATAAGAGGATTTGAGAAGTCACTCAAAATGTGCCCTAATTTTTCTTTCTTCAGCACTAATCATAATTTCTATGGCAAAATGAACCCCCTCATTTTGTTCCTTTGCAAATTAAATGTTTTCAGTGTTAACACTTTATTCCAATCAAGATGACTTCAGGTGTGCCATACTTTTGTCATAAGTAAGACTGTTAGCGCTCTAGTTGTTCTTTAGAACACTCTGGGACATTCTGTCACTGGGCTATAGTTGGGCTACATCAGGCTGATATTTGGGCTACATTTGTTTTTTTTTGTCTCTGGTGGCCATCTTTGGGCTACATTGGGCTACATTTGGGCTCTAACATATATATAGCCCAATGTAGCCCAATATATATTTTTCAAAGTTAATTTTCGTAAAAACCACTGGAGCATATATCTTGAGACATAGCAAAGGCACATCGGGCTACCAGTCCCTACAATTTTGCCAAGTTTTGTGGAAATCCATTCGGCCGTTCGAGTTAAAAGTGAGTCCAACCGCCCTATGGAAAACTCAATGTTAAAAACACGTTTTGGGACCCCCCGTTTTTCTCGCCCCCCGCTTGACGAAACCCCCCCAAACTTTCAGGGGACGCTCAGAAACGAAATGTGCCATGTTCCTGAAAATGTCAGCCAATTCCGTCCATCAACGCCAAAGTTATTCAACATAGAATTTTCAGAAATCCCTATTCAAAAAAATCGTAACTATATATACCTACTGGCGACCGCCAGTAGGTAATATTATATATATATATATATATATATATATATATATATATATATATATATATATATATATATATATATATATATATATATAACATTTCTATGGCAAAATGAAACCCCTCATTTTGTTCCTTTTCAAATTAAATGTATTAAGTGTTACCACTTTATTCCAATCAAGATGACTTCAGGTGTGCCATACTTTTGTCATAAGTAAGACTGTTAGCGTTCTAGTTGTTCTTTAGAACACTCTGGGACATTCTGTCATTGGGCTATAGTTGGGCTACATCTGGCTGATATTCGAGCTACATTTGGGCTCTTTTGTCTCTGGTGGCCATCTTGGGAGACTGCATATCAGAATTTTTTTTATGAAATATAAGAAGATTTGAGAAGTCACTCAAAATGTGCCCTAATTTTTCTTTCTTCAGCACTAATCATAATTTCTATGGCAAAATGAACCCCCTCATTTTGTTCCTTTGCAAATTAAATGTTTTAAATGTTAACACTTTATTCCAATCAAGATGACTTCAGGTGTGCCATACTTTGTCATAAGTAAGACTGTTAGCGCTCTAGTTGTTCTTTAGAACACTCTGGGACATTCTGTCACTGGGCTATAGTTGGGCTACATCTGGCTGTTTTTGGGCTACATTTGTTTTTTTTTGTCTCTGGTGGCCATCTTTGGGCTACATTGGGCTTCATTGGGCTACATTGGGCTACATTGGGCTACATTTGGGCTCTAACATATATATAGCCCAATGTAGCGCAATATATATTTTTCAAAGTTAATTTTCGTAAAAACCACTGGAGCATATATCTTGAGACATAGCAAAGGCACATCGGGCTACCAGTCTCTACAATTTTGCAGAATTTTGTGGAAATCCATTCAGCCGTTCGAGTTAAAAGTGAGTCCAACCGCCCTATGGAAAACTCAATGTTAAAAACACGTTTTGGGACCCCCCTTTTTTCTCGGCCCCCGCTTGACGAAACCCCCCCAAACTTTAAGGGGACGCTCAGAAACAAAATGTGCCATGTTCCTGAAAATTTCAGCCAATTCCGCCCATCAACGCCAAAGTTATTCAACATAGAATTTTCAGAAATCCCTATTCAAAAAAATCCTAACTATATATACCTACTGGCGACCGCCAGTAGGTAATATATATATATATATATATATATATATATATATATATATATATATTACCTACTGGCGGTCGCCAGTAGGTATATATAGTTAGGATTTTTTCTCTATGGGTTTTTTGAAAATTCTATGTCTAATAACTTTGCCGTTTGTGGACGGAATTGGCTGAAATTTTCAGGAAAATGGCACATTTTGTTTCTGAGCAGCCTTTGAAAATTTGGGGGGGGTTCGTCAAGGGGGGGCCGAGAAAAAAGGGGGGTCCCAAAACGCGTTTTTCCCATGTTAATTTCCATAGGGCGGTTGGCCTCACTTTTAGCCCGAACGGCTGAATGGATTTGCACGAAACTTGGCAAAATTGTAGGGACTGGTAGCCCGATGTGCCTTTTGTAGGTCTCAATATATGTGCTCCAGTGGATTTTGAGAAATTAACGTTTAAAAAAAGATATATATCTGTAAGCGCGGACCAGGCAGCGGTCTGGTTCGCGGACTTTTCGCGCAACGGAGCTTTGTGAAGCGAAGCTGATTGGTTCTCCGGAGTCTGTCAACATTCCAAACAGTCCGTAGCGGCCGCCATCTTGTCTCTCGGTAGGATCGAGAGACAAGAGGAGGCGAAAGCGAAGGGGCAAATGACCATAAGGGGGAATAGTAGATCCTCGCTGACCCCCTAGGTTTGATGTGGAGGTTTTAAAAGGGCCCCGCGGGGCAAAAAAAAAAATAATAATAATAATCGAACGGCTGAATGGATTTGCACGAAACTTGGCAAAATTGTAGGGACTGGTAGCCCGATGTGCCTTTGCTAGGTCTCAATATATGTGCTCCAGTGGATTTTGAGAAATTAACGTTCAAAAAAAGATATATATCTGTAACAGCGCTCCGCTTCGCGTACTTTTCGCGTTACGGAGCTTTGCGAAGCGAAGCTGATTGGCTCTCCGGTGTCTGTAAACATTCCAAACAGTACGTAGCGGCCGCCATCTTGTCTCTCGGTAGGATCGAGAGACAAGAGGAGGCCAAAGCGAAGGGGCAAATGACCATAAGGGGGCATAGTAGCTCCTCGCTGACCCCCTAGGTTTGATGTGGAGGTTTTAAAAGGGCCCCGCGGGGCAAAAAAAAAAAATAATAATAATAATCGAACGGCTGATGACCATAAGGGGGCATAGTAGATCCTCGCTGACCCCCTAGGTTTGATGTGGAGGTTTTAAAAGGGCCCCGCGGGGCAAAAAAAAAAATAATAATAATAATCGAACGGCTGAATGGATTTGCACGAAACTTGGTAAAATATTAGGGACTGGTAGCCCGATGTGCCTTTGCTATGTCTCAATATATGTGCTTCAGTGCATTTTGAGAAATTAACGTTCAAAAACAAGATATATATCTGTAACAGCGCTCCGCTTCGCGGAGATAAAATTATATCTGTATTACCTAGCTGTTGCTAACACCAGTTAGCGACGGCTAGTAGGAGATAGCGACCATCTTGGGTCCCACTTTGCATGTGAGTGATATTTATCACTAATGACATGCAAAGTGGGCATGCCAAGATGTTAGCGACTGGAAACAGTCGCTAACATCGCTATCTCCTATTATCAACTTTTGGAAATATTCGAGATAAGCGCGAATATCTCCAAAAAGTAACAGCTGCCCTGAGCAGTTCTTAGCCATGTTATCCAATGGGAGGTGGATAACATGGCTAAGAGCATTAGCTCGGTAATGCATGAATATCGCGGAGTTTTCAGCGATATTAATGCATTGCGCTCGTTTTTTATCGTATTTGCGATAAACCTTGATAATAGCAAGGTTTATCTGCGATAATTTCTGACGGTAAAAAAATCTTTGCAATGCATCGTTAGGGATAAATATCGCTTAACTTTGGTAATATGCCCCAACGTCTGTTAACGTTCGATTCGAAGGAAATCAGGAATTGTTGAAAAACATTTGTGTGCGCCATCTTGTCTTTTTTCAAATGCCACACTTTTGTCGTGCACGGCAGCCATTTTAGATGCCTTGACCAGATCCACTCTGTGCACGCTGTCGATCCTTAGCATGGCTCCCCACCCTCGCAAGCATCTCCCCCAGGCAGTGGTCACCCCCGCTCTCTGTTTTATGCATGGGTAATAAACCTCCCCCCATCTGCGCTGTTCTTCCCTGAGAATCACACCCTGTGCCCGCCCGACACCTCCCTTTCGCCCTATTCACTACCGCACCCTCTGACACTCCTTTTCCTCTGTGTCCGATTGTCCAGGCCGGTCCTAGGCTATCAGCTAGCCCTGCAGATGTAGTTTATGGCCACAGCTGTAAAGAATCACCCGTCTTCAAAGGAGTTATAGTAGATCAAGGCCCACACTCAATGAGATCCGTCACAGCAGAAGCGTTGCTATTATCTGAAAACCATCCTGTATTGTGATTGGGGAGGGGACCGAGCGTGAAGCGGAAGATTCCAGGGATGACTCTTTGTACATCAAAGTTTTTACAATTATGTGTCACATTAAAAATATATAGCACTCCGACAAAGTAGTAAGATTATAAAACTTTAATAATTTATAAATATATACAAGAAAACAAAAATAGTAATAACATATAAACATTTTTAGAGAAAAACAACGAAGTAGCGGTCGGCTGTGCGAATAGTCCCAACGCAGCACAACGTCCAGATTTCCGGCGTGGGGCGTCGCGGGGGGTGGGTCATCAGTAGCAAACTGTTGTGCGAATAGTTCCAAGGCAGCAGAACGCGCCGAAATCTAGATGACACGAAAGTGATGTCTAGTAAGTTGCCACCCAGCAAATAACGGCGTGGGGCGTCGCGGGGGGTGGGTCATCAGTAGCAAACTGTTGTGCGAATAGTTCCAAGGCAGCAGAACGATGGCACCAAGGTGATGTCCAGTAAGTTGCCGCACTGGTTTTGGTATCCTACAATGCTGCTCCGAATAACGGCGTGGAGCGCCCCGGGGGAGGCGGCGTGAACGGGCCTCTCCAGGTGGAGTCTCATCTGTTTTAGTGGGGCGCCCCTTTACCGTTTCAGTTGCCATTCCGTCCGCTTTTGGTCCACTGTGTCAAAATCCGCCATTCAGCTGAGTTGCGCCCACTCTTGCGGTGCAGCGATAGGCGGCTGTCACAGGACTCTCAAAATGGCGGCAGGCTGTTTCCTTTTTGGGCCTGGTCCACTGAAATGGCCCTGGGACACCTTGGAAATCGGACGCTTGTCTGCTAGGTCTTGGACCCCATTCTCGAAAGCGTCCCCTCCGCCTTGAGAATTCATCAAAAGTTTTGGGGGCTCCGACTCCTGCAGGCTTCTGGTGGGGAGCGGCTGCCATGATTGCTCGCGGAATGACCACGACTGAGCTACGAGATGGTGGTGCTTTCATGCTGACGCCAGCTTCATTCTGAAACATCCAGAAACAAGGTGGGGCTTTCATCGTTTGGGGGAAAAAAAAGTTTTCATCCAATGAAAAGTGTTGTTTTTTAGGTCATATGATCAAGCCTTCCATCATTAGGAAACCAAAAGTAAAATGAACCAATGAAAAGTTTTATAAACAAGTCACATGACCTGTTATGCGGCATAGGGTATAAAATGCGGAGAAAATACGTTGGCACGTGAGGCGGCGTCAGTAGCGGACCGATGTGCGAATAGGCCGAAGGCAATACAACGCGCCAAGATCCGGATGGCACCGAGGTGGTGTCATAGTTGAGAGTTCTGAGCAGCGGTTGTAACACTGTCTGAAGCTTATTTGCAGCTGCTGCAGCTTCACTACGCGCCAAGATCCGGATGGCACCGAGGTGGTGTGTAGGAAGTTGCCGCACTGGTGTGGCCATCCTACAATGCTGAAAGTCGGCGTGGGGCGCCCCGTTGGCCTGTGAGTTTGCGTCAGTAGCGGACCGATGTGCGAATAGGCCGAAGGCAGCACAACGCGCCAAGATCCGGATGGCACCGAGGTGGTGTCTAGTAAGTTGTCGCACTTCTGTGGCCATCCTACAATGTTGAAAGTCGGCGTGGGGCGCCCCGTTGGCCTGTGAGATGGTGTCAGTAGCGGACTGATGTGTGAATGGGGCCAAAGGCAGCGCAACAATATTTTCTACTATATTTCCGGTGTAGAAGACACCACAAGGCGCTGAGATGCCAAGATCCGGATGGCACCGAGGTGGTGTGTAGCAAGTTGCCGCACTGGTGTGGCCATCCTACAATGCTGAAAGTCGGCGTGGGGCGCCCCGTTGGCCTGTGAGATGGCGTCAGTAGCGGACCGATGTGCGAATAGGCCGAAGGCAGCACAACAATATTTTCTGACTGACACCACAAGGCGCTGAGATGCCAAGATCCGGATGGCACCGAGGTGATGTCTAAGTTGCGGACTGATGTGCGAATGGGGCCAAAGGCAGCGTAACAATATTTTTTGTATGGAAGATACCACTGGGCGTTGAGATGCCAAGATTCGGATGGCACTGAGGTGATGTCTAGCAAGTTGGTGTGGTCATCCTACAATGCTGAAACTCGGCGTGGGTCACCCCATTAGCCTGTGAGATGGCGTCAGTAGCGGACCGATGTGCGAATAGGCCGAAGGCAGCACAACGCGCCAAGATCCGGATGTCACCGTGGTGGTTTCATAGTTGAGAGGCACTTCATCTGCAGTGGGGCGCCGAGATCCGGATGGCACCGAGGTGATGTCTAGCAAGTTGCTGTACTGGTGTGGTCATCCTACAATGCTGAAACTCGGCGTGGGTCGCCCCATTAGCCTGTGAGATGGCGTCAGTAGCGGACCGATGTGCGAATAGGCCGAAGGCAGCACAACGCGCCAAGATCCGGATGTCACCGTGGTGGTTTCATAGTTGAGAGGCACTTCATCTGCAGTGGGGCGCCGAGATCCGGATGGCACCGAGGTGATGTCTAGCAAGTTGCTGTACTGGTGTGGTCATCCTACAATGCTGAAACTCGGCGTGGGTCGCCCCATTAGCCTGTGAGATGGCGTCAGTAGCGGACCGATGTGCGAATAGGCCGAAGGCAGCACAACGCGCCAAGATCCGGATGTCACCGTGGTGGTTTCATAGTTGAGAGGCACTTCATCTGCAGTGGGGCGCCGAGATCCGGATGGCACCGAGGTGATGTCTAGCAAGTTGCTGTACTTGTGTGGTCATCCTACAATGCTGAAACTCGGCGTGGGTCGCCCCATTAGCCTGTGAGATAGCTGTTCTTTGGATTTGGGCCTGGTCCACCAAAATGGCCCTGGGACACCTTAGAACTCGGACGCTCGATTTTTTTTTCCTTTCCTGTACATGCAAAAAAAGGTAAATGCCCGGTACGTTACACGCTTCATCTGCCACGATGAACTCTCCAGAGGAACCGAAAAAAAATATAGTTGTGGTAACTATACCATGCATCGTCATATGGAGAGGTGGCACCAATTAATTATAGTGCTGCATAAAAGAGAGATTTGGAGGAGAACCCCTGACCTGCTAGTACATTCATCAAAGAAGTGGCACTGAGAGCTTCAGAGGCAAGGGAAACGGTCCCAAATATTTAGAAGAACTTTGGAAAGATTAAAATGACATGTTTAGATTGTGGCAAATTAATTTCATGTGGACAGATGAGTGTTACTCTAATAAATACAGCATATGAACATCATCATAGTCGATGGTTGGTAGAGACATTTTGACTATATCCTGGACCTGCCCGTCCTCGCCCAAAATGGCGCCAGAATAAATGGGACTCGTAACTCCTTGTTGTGTACTGGTTGCAGAACCTTGAAATCACGAGATACGTATGCAGTTTTGAAGCACATGGCGGGCGGGGACGAGAATTGATTGAATATTTCGACATCCCTATTGATATTAAGTTCTGATGTGTTATTGATTACTGTACTGTTGAAAGTTCGAATTAACGTCACCCATGGTACTTGCCCGCAAATGTATATCTAGATAATTTTATTGTAACTGGCCCTGTCGTATTTTAATTATAAAATGTACGTCCACCGATTCCGTAACTGTTAGACACCTTAGTTCTTGCAACCTAATGGCCCGCCCGTTACGTTCCTCTACAGTGTAAATGTCTATTCATCATATACGATTACAGTTTGCTCCGTGGCCGGCCCACGTGGTTATAGGCTCGTATTTGTATAATGAAATTTTCACAATAAAGGTTTTTAAAAGAAAACATGGTAGTAGTATATACATTGGTAAAGTTTTTAATAATAGTCACTGTTTTAGAATCATTAAAAGGCAAGTGAAATAAAGCAGACCAATTACATGAAGGGTAAAAGGTATAATACGAAGGAACGCAGTAAAGATAAATGGTCAAGGGCTGTTGTGTTTTCTATTCCTGCAACATAAAGTGATCGATAAGAATCTCATATTCAGGCGTATCGGCGACTAAGACAGCAGGTCGACCCTCTTTTGCTCAACGGCTCCGTCATGGGACGAAGAAACGCTCTTTTTCTCGAAAAAAGAATATATTTTACTTGCAGGACAGTTGTAAAATTTCCGGGAAAGTACATTAGCCTGGAACATTATAACATATATTTAAGAAAAAATAATGTTCGGAAGTAATGAAAAGCGTAATTTTTAGGTCATATGACCAAGCCTTTCATCATTACAATAAGAAAAGTAAAATGAACCAATGAAAAGTTTTATTAACAAGTCACATGACTTGTTATGCTTACGTTACGCGCTGCGCGCCCCGGATGACTTCCGGATGCGCTAACGCGGCGCGTCATATGACGCATTACGCGACAACGCAGGTACAGAATATAGTCAAAATGTCTCCACCAACCAGCGGTCGGAACACAACCCCTTTCAGCAGGCTAAATAGTTCTGTTAAATGACAACAGAAGGGACAGGCAACAAGAACCATCAGTCAAAGAGGGGAGGGCTAGTTCTTCTCTACCGGGTTACATTGGGGCGCTACCGGAACTGATCGAATTGGTAGTCTACAGTGTTTCTGGATGTTTCAGACTGAAGCTGGGGTTAGCATGAGAGCAGCACCATTTCGTAGCTCCGTCGTGGTCATTCCGCAACCAATCATGGCAGCCGTTCTTTATCGTTATTTTGGGCGGGGTGGGTGGCGGAGCCGAGCTGTTTTGCAGCCATCATTGTGTGGAGTTCAGTTCATCTCACTAGTTTTGTATTTGTCATGAGGGGTTGTTCCTAATGTTTCTATTTTAGCGAGGTCAAAAAGAGATCCCATTAGTGGCCTACTGATTTTGCTCGATTCCTTTTCTTTTTTTTTACACGATTTTTCGTTATCTGCAAAGACTAAACAGAGTATTGCGACTCTGTGTTTGTTTGTAAATAGAGAATGAACCAAAGAGAACTAATTCTAAAACAGTAAATACTTGGATAACAATGAATCAAATGGAGAGAGAAGCAGGCACGACGGATTACAATGGGGGCAAAGACCTGCGTTAACTACCTTTCACTATCTGCAAAGAGAGAGTACTCCTAATAGAAATGAGGGGGGGGGGCACCATTCAAAGCAGATCAGTGTGCATAAACACGAAAATGTTTTCACTTACCACGTACTTGACATTCGACAGCTTATGATATTTGCTATTAAAAAACCATTGAAATTCACTGAAAAAACCATAGGTTATAGACCATATATAGTTAGGAATTAGCATTTACAAAACCTTGAAAATTCACTGAAAAAACCATAGGTTATAGACCATATATAGTTAGGAATTAGCATTTAAAAAACCTTATTTTACTCACACAAAACCATTGAAATTCCATATATAGTTAGTTGCACTAACTATATATCGCGCACCTGCAATCCACTGCTGATGATGTCACATATTACATCATTCATGACATGGTCAGTGACATCACTGATGACATCACTGATGACATCTCAAATGACATCACTGATGACATCACTAATGACATCTCATTTGACATCATTCTTGTGCTAATACGATAAACCTCTTCAGACTCTAATATAATCTTAGATACACTCAGTGTATACAGACACTCACACACTTCCACTCATCCATGGAGTTACTCACACACCCAGTCAGTCATGCAAAGAAACAATCTCATCTCCATTTCTTCAACTATACAGTTAAACACACCTTACTTATTGAAACATATACTAACACATATTTACTCTCTTATACAATCCCTGATACAAGTTCACAATGATCGATACAACCACTCACTCATTCGGTGGCTCTCATGCACAGTTATTTATATATGCCAACTCTCACATGTACTGTGTTTTACATATGTACTTACTATGACATGTAGCATTGAGATATCCATTTACTCATCAATACACTCATGCACACAGTCAACTGCCCATGTAGCTGTTTCCACATGCACTCTTGAACTCATACACCTAGTGAATAAACTGTTCACACATCTATGCATAGAGTCACACACCTTTCAGCCACCCCCACACAAACTCAATCTCCCATAGAAATACTTGGGCAAGCAATTAATAACACATATAGCCTCTCGTATAGCTAATGATCAACACATGCAGCAGTTTACAGAACAACAGACATAATGATGCACAAATTAAGACAGTTTAGTCACTAACCCATGCATTCAGTGAGACACATTTAATCACTCACTCATACAGTCAGTCACGCACCTACTAAATCCTTCATCCAGACACTTATACATCCACTCATTCTTCAATATGTAAGATATATTTTAACTTTACAGAAACATACAGTCACTGGATGTTGTCATCAGTGATGTCATCAGTGATGTCATTTGAGATGTCATCAGTGATGTCATCAGTGATGTCACTGACCATGTCATGAATGATGTAATATGTGACATCATCAGCAGTGGATTGCAGGTGCGCGATATATAGTTAGTGCAACTAACTATATATGGAATTTCAATGGTTTTGTGTGAGTAAAATAAGGTTTTTTAAATGCTAATTCCTAACTATATATGGTCTATAACCTATGGTTTTTTCAGTGAATTTTCAAGGTTTTGTAAATGCTAATTCCTAACTATATATGGTCTATAACCTATGGTTTTTTCAGTGAATATATATATATATATAACATTTCTATGGCAAAATGAAACCCCTCATTTTGTTCCTTTTCAAATTAAATGTATTAAGTGTTACCACTTTATTCCAATCAAGATGACTTCAGGTGTGCCATACTTTTGTCATAAGTAAGACTGTTAGCGTTCTAGTTGTTCTTTAGAACACTCTGGGACATTCTGTCATTGGGCTATAGTTGGGCTACATCTGGCTGATATTTGGGCTACATTTGGGCTCTTTTGTCTTTGGTGGCCATCTTGGGAGACTGCATATCAGAATTTTTTTAATGAAATATAAGAGGATTTGAGAAGTCACTCAAAATGTGCCCTATTTTTTCTTTCTACAGCACTAATCATAATTTCTATGGCAAAATGAACCCCCTCATTTTGTTCCTTTGCAAATTAAATGTTTTAAGTGTTAACACTTTATTCCAATCAAGATGACTTCAGGTGTGCCATACTTTTGTCATAAGTAAGACTGGTAGCGCTCTAGTTGTTCTTTAGAACACTCTGGGACATTCTGTCACTGGGCTATAGTTGGGCTACATCTGGCTGATATTTGGGCTACTTTGGAATCTTTTTATTCGTCGCATTTTAAAGTAGTTGTCACGTTCTTTTGTTATTTGCACCTTACCCTCTGTGCAATCAGCTGCTCTTGGCGCCTCTGTCAGCCCCTGGACACAGCCTCGCTGTGCTTACTACGGGCTTCTCTGGCTGTTGATTGCACCTGGCCTCTCCCACCGGCAGCCGATTAGACGCTGCTCGGCGGGGCCGCCATCTTAGGTCAGGAGCGGGATCAGGGTTAGCAGTCCTGTGTTTCGTCCCTCCCGCCCTACCGCCCTCGGGCACCACAAAATGGAGCTCCCATCCCGGAGGCGCAGCGGACGGGCGCAGCGGGCGCGGAGCCGAAGGCGCGCCAAAGGCAAGCCCGTCTTCGCCCGTCCGCGCCCGACCGGGTCCAGGGGCCAGGACCCCTGGTCCTTCTATTGTATACCCAGCTAATACACTCAGGGATATGCAATACATCAATACTCCCCTACTGCCAGGGGTGCGGGAGCGTATTGCCTACCTGGAGATTGCTAGCAAGCCACCTATTTCTGGCTCTCAGCTTGACATCGGTACCCCCCGTCCCTGATCCATAGCCCCCTCATGTACATTGAACAATGACACCCACCTCAGGGTACTTTACCTTAATACCCGTTCTATGGTGAAGCACCAGCTCGATTTGTTTCTGCTACTCAGCATGGACAAACCTGACGTTCTGCTCCTAACTGAGACCTGGCTTACGTCAGATTCTCACCCGGATATTCTGGCAGCTCTTCCCCCGGACTATTACATCCTCAATGTTAACCGCCCATTGAGTCGTCCCGGAGGGGGGGTAGCAGCCATTATACATAAGAACTTCAGATTCCTCACCTCTGCCTCGCTCACCCTACCTGGGGTAGATAACATAGTCATCAGTCTGGAAACCACTGGGGGTGCCTTGGCGATTGTACTTCTTTACCGCCCCCCCCAGCCGATGCCATCATTCCCTCTGTGTCTGAGTGAGCAGGTAGCCGGTCTGCTCGTCCACCATTCCCGAGTTGCGGTATTCGGCGATTTTAACTACTGGTTCGACGATGACCAAGCCGGGCCCCATGCTACTGAACTCTTTGAAACCTTCGCAAACCTTAATCTGTCCCAACATATTTCCTCCCCTACCCATATTAAGGGCCATATCTTGGACCATATCTGGACTCACAATCTTGTCCTGTCCGGCCCAGTCATTTCCCCCTGCCTCTGGTCAGACCACCATCTGATCGAGGTCACCATCGTGATTAAAGGGAAACTTAAGGCTCCCTCTCACCCTGGGGGTTTGTGTTATAAATGGAATTCCTTCGATTCTCAGGGATTCCTTGATCATTTGACCAATACCCGTCCTATCATTCACCCTGATTCAGATATTGACTCCATGTCGGATGGGATAACCACCTGGCTGTCATCAGACAGCGATAAATACGCTCCTCTCACTAGATTTGCTCATACTAGATATGGCAACTCTCATCGCTGGTTTTCAGAGGAGTTGAAAGTACAAAAACTCCAATTGCGCCATTTAGAACGCATTTGGAGACGGGGCTATTCCAAGGAGGATCGCATTAAGTTTGTGAGGGCCCGCAACGAATACAAAAATGCCATCACTAAGGCCAAGGCCTCACATATCTCGGAAAGACTGGACACAGCCAGTGACAAATCTAAAGAAATTTTTAAAATCCTGAATGACTTTTTATCTGACCATAGGATACTTCCATCTCAGGGCCCCACCCAGGAAACTTGTGACTTGCTCAATTCATATTTCATTCAAAAAATTGTAAATATTAAGAATGCCATCCCTTTCTCCTCCCCTGTTTACCCCCATGATCACTCCCCCCTCAATCCCTGTTCCTTTGGTCAGTTTCCACCGATCACTATTAGCACCCTCTCCGAGCTTACCACCCGTGTCAAATCTGGATCCCCCAAAGACTGTTGCCCTCCCCGAGTTCTTGGGACAACCTTCTCTGCTCTCCCTAACTGCATCCTCCCCCTCCTAAACACATCCCTCAGCTCCGGTACAGTTCCCAGGGCATTCAAGGAAGCCATATTGGTCCCCCTGCTGAAGAAAACAGGAGCTGACCCTGCCAACCCTGCCAATTATAGGCCCATTTCCCTCTTGCCGTACACCTCTAAACTTCTGGAGGCATATGTTACCTCCTGTCTCTCAGCATTCATTGAGAGCTCCAATTTCTTGGAACTGAACCAAGCTGGGTTCAGACCGGCGCACTCCACCGAAGCAGTCATTTTAAAAGTCCTGGACACCCTTCGAGGGAATGCCGACATAGGGTCCCCCCAGGCATTGGTCCTTTTGGATTTATCAGCCGCGTTCGACACGGTGGATCATGACATTCTCCTCCACCGTGTCGGACAAGCTGGCATCCAGGGACCTGCCTGGGAATGGATTAAGTCTTTTCTTTCGGATAGAGCCCAAACAGTCCACCTTGGCCCTTTTTCTGCTACCCAGGTTCCTATTACCTGTGGAGTCCCGCAGGGATCCTCCCTTTCCCCTTTATTGTTTAATTTATACCTCCGTCCCCTGATCCATTCACTGAGTACCTGGAACTGCACTGTCCTCAACTATGCTGATGATATGCAGATAGTCTTTCCTCTAGATTCCCCTGATGCCGTATCCAACTTCCAGGCAGTAATGCTGCATATCCAACAATGGATGATCACCAACCAGCTCAAATTAAATCCTGAGAAGACGGAACTTATCCTACCTGGTACCAGTCCCTCATATTGGGGCCCTCATTTCTGGCCAAATGAGCTCGGTATTCCACCCAACCCGTCCAAATCGGTAAAAAGTTTGGGAGTCACCATCGACACTGACCTTTCTTTTACAACTCATGTTGGCACTATTATCTCTGCCAGCATGTTTCAGTTACGAAAAATTCATAAGATCTCCCACTTAATCTCCCAGGAATCCTTGGTACAGATCGTTATTTCCCTCGTTCTTTCTCGCCTGCATTTTTCCAATTCTATCCACTGGGGGCTGCCTAAGTCCCTTCTTCGCCGCCTTCAGTTGGTGCAGAACCAGGCAGCCAGACTTATTTACAAAACCCCCAAATGGCAATCTGCCAGACCTCTTCTGGCAAAACTGCACTGGTTACCTGTCGAACAGCGAGCCGCCTTTAAAATTGGTTGCCTGGTATACAAGGCCCGGCAGTCTAAAGGCCCGGCCTTTTTGGAATCCCTCCTCAAATCTTACTGCCCGGCCCTCAATCTTCGCTCTGCCCACCTTCACCTCCTTGCTATTCCGAAGGTTAAATTGAAAAAGCAGGGTGGTCGCAGACTCAGTTTTCTGGCACCTAAACAGTGGAACTCCCTCCCTCTTCATATCAAAACCTCCGACTCCTTGTTGAGCTTCCGAAAGAGCCTAAAAACTTGGCTCTTTTCATACCTTATGTAAGCCACCATTTCCACCCTCAATCTTAATCATAGCGCCAGGAAACCTTCGGTGTCAGTGCGCTTTATAAATACAGCATAAGATAAGATAAGATACATTTGTTTTTTTTGTCTCTGGTGGCCATCTTTGGGCTACATTGGGCTACATTGGGCTACATTGGGCTACATTTGGGCTCTAACATATATATAGCCCAATGTAGCCCAATATATATTTTTCAAAGTTAATTTTCGTAAAAACCACTGGAGCATATATCTTGAGACATAGCAAAGGCACATCGGGCCCTATGGAAAACTCAATGTTAAAAACACGTTTTGGGACCCCCCTTTTTCTCTGCCCCCGCTTGACGAAACCCCCCCAAACTTTCAGGGGACGCTCAGAAACAAAATGTGCCATTTTGATGAAAGGTTCAGCAAATTCCGTCCATCAACGCCAAAGTTATTCAACATAGAATTTTCCGAAATCCCTATTCAAAAAAATCCTAACTATATATACCTACTGGCGACCGCCAGTAGGTAATATATATATATATATAGAGTAGTGTGGCTCACTGGTTAGAGGCAGGCCTGAGAGCAGAAGTCAGCCGGGACCAGGGTTCAATTCCCGACGCGGCAGGGTCGTGGACCTTGGTCAGCGGACTCAATAATTCTCGCTTCAGTGCTTACTATAATCAGGGGTTCCACTCGGCAACTCTGGGCATTAGCTTGCCTAATCTCCACAACGGCCCCACCAATTCCGGGGATGCCTGGCTCCACCTTGGGGACTCCCAGCAAGGGACCATCCCACAGGGAAAGCCAGGACGGGTTCCCCAGAGTTATACAGCGCCGGGACGCCCCGTTGCTGGGGCAGCTGTGCGCTTTACAAGTATACTACATTTACATATATATATATATTATACGTCCTTGGGTATTTTTGTTCTGGAGCATGTGATTGTATGTGTGCTTGTGTTTTCGATAGTTTCTGTATGTGTGCTTGTGTGTGTGTGCATGTCTGCGTGTTTGAGAGTGTGAGTGCATTTGTGTGTGCTTGTGCATGTCTGTGCATGTGATGGTGTTTTGCGTGTGCATGTATTTGTGTGTTTTTGTATTAGAGCATGGAATTTTATGTGTGCTTGTGTTCTTGGATGTTTTCTGTCTATGGGCTTGTGTGTGTGCGTCAGTGCGCATATGAGAGTGTTTGCTCACATTTGTGTGTGCTTGTGCATGTCTGTGCGTGTGATGGTGTGTGCACGCTGGATTTGTTATTCTCTGGCGGCCGCTGTCCTAGATATTGACTTTAATTGCCAGACGCCTGACCATAAGATGGCCACCAGTGTACCAGTGTACAGTACAGTCCCCTGCCCGACCCCAATGATGGCTTCCATAGTGGTCCCCTACACGTTTTTACTTCCCTGGGACATCAATTGGACATTGACCAGGCCTTGAACCTATCCCCTAACCTGCCTACACATCAGGACTTGGAACCTGCAGAACTTACCCCAGACTGTGGAGACTTAGCGATTTGGCTGATGCCCGGTGGAGCTACCATATAGCTAAAGAGGAGATGGGTTGTGGACTCCCCCCCTGCCGTCACCTACCCAGCCGGACCTTGGGCAGATTTTCCCCTCGTCTCTACATCCTATCTTCCTCCTACCCCTTTACCCTAACCCCTTACCCTTCCTTGCTCCATTCACCTTGTCCCCTATGTTCTTTAAATGCTTTTCTTGATACTTATGTAACTTTTAACTGATGTAAATTGCAACATTATTGTTCCTCATGTAAAACGCTCTGATTCCTTCGGGTCTAGCCAGCGCTATATAATAACTCATAATTTAAATTTGTTCCCATTTAGTACTCTTTCTCTCTTTGTCTACCTTCCTAGCTCCTAGCTCCTATCCCCTCTCCCCTGAATTCGTTCACCTATCTTGCTAGTCTACCTAGCCCCCTGTCCTTTGTGCCCTTTGACTAAGCACTCATTCTCCCCTTGTTGGGGAAGGGTCCAATATTTATACTCTGGAGTCTCAGCGAACCTGCTGACAGAGTCCACTGCGCCAAGGGAGCCACTCACAGCTGAGGTATGGTATGGCACCCCTTGCCAAAGCACTCCCTCTCCCCTTTTTGGGGAAGGATCCAGTATGTAGGCCTTGGAGTCTCAGAGACCCCTCTGAGAGAGTCCACTGCGTAAAGGGAGCCTCCAGCAACTGAGATAGGGAAGTGATACCACTTCCCCTGGGATCACAGCTTACTGGACTTTGGACATTGCTTTGACTCGTCTACCGGTTTGTGTCCCTGTTGCCCTTCCCCTCCTTTTTCCATGCGGTGTCCTTCACCCTCCCATCCTCTTTTCCACCTTCATTACCTGTCTACTTCCCCAGCTCCTTCCCCCTCCCCTGAATCTTTCCCCTTGCTTGCTTTTCCCCTTACATATTTGTGCTTATTTTTATCTCGACCTTAAAAGTAACTATGTTGCCATGCTCTAATAAATGTGTAAACTTTGTAACGATGTAACCTGTAACTATGATCTGATGCTCCTGTAAAGCACTCTGATACCTCTGGGTCTAGCCAGCGCTATATAAAACCTTTAAAATAAAAAAATATATATATATGTATGTTTTTATTGATTTCATAAGTATATATATGTATATATATCTCTCCACAAAAGGATCCCTTCGTCAGCGCGCTCTAGCAGTGGGTGCTTGGCATGGAAGCCGGATCCTGGCCTCAATATTCAATTTTTGAACGAAGAATTGCACAGCACTCCGAAGTGAAGATGTATTAAATCATTTATTTCAAAAGAACCCATGTGTAGGAGAGTAGGGTCTGCTATCCTATGGTCACCCCACATTTTTGCTTTTTGCTTCACTGGTTTTAGACTACTGAGGCTGTGGGCCTGCTAATCAGACCCCCAGCCTGCTGCTCTCTCTCTAAATTACTGATACGTGTGCTATAGGTACATACCACAATTGGAAATGGACTCCTTGTCAGCCCCTGTACTATGCACTATAGGTGCCCAGGGCATAGGTGCCACCAAGGCCTACCAGGGGCTGCAGCATATATTTTGCCACCCCTGGCTGGTTCTTAAATTGACACAACTGGCTGAGCACTCAGCTGGGGCAAGGTGGTGTAATCACCCCTTGCTTAGATATAGTATACCTATATCTAAACCTATATCTGGACACATATAAACCTGTGAGCCACTCCTATGGCAGGCCTTAGCAATCCTGGAGGCAGAGTGCGTGGTTTAATGTGAGATGGAGCTCTAGCATGAGCTGAGCCTGTCTGCAGCCGTCGGAAACAAATCCCTAAGCTGTTTCAGGATAATGCCATACCATATACTCTTAAGTGCATTATAATCCTCGCGGTTATATAGCAACTCTGGTTTGGCTTTATCAAAACATGTTGTGTAAGGTGTCATACGATTTGGAATACTATCCCCTCGCCAGTTCTGGCGACGGGGATAGCATTCCACCCCTCTAGAGGGGTAAGACATGTTACTTTACTTAAATGCGGTTAATTTCTAAAAGGGCCTCAGATCCACAAAATGGATGCTTCTGCCACAGACACGAGTCTGACCCCCTGAAGCTGACCGAAACTCAGCCCAACGGGCCTGGAAAAAGGGTTTCCTGTCGCAGGGCGGTGTTACAACCCCCCAGACAGGAGATAGTGGATTGTAGCAGGGAGGTTTGAAAGAAACTAGACAGTACCTGGGGAGCACAAGGCTGCCCCTTGCATAATCCGGCCAAACCGGTTCTGGGGCACTCCAGCCCCCGTCCCAGCGCGGCCAGGATCAAAGGAAGGGGGTGTATCCACCCACTTCCTGGGTCCCACCCATAGGAGGGGACCTAGCAGGTAATCCAGCCCCCCAGATTCGAATAAGAGTGGGAGCAGTGCCAATGCACTTCAGATTATCCTGATGAAACATAAGAAACGAAACTCTGGACCCTTCGACATCCTACTCGACGTACAAGACTGAAGAATCTCCCTTGTGGTCAAGGAGTGACCACCCTGTGCAAACAGGCACCATCCAGCCATCGACGTCTGCTTTGTTGCAGTTCCCGCCGGAACTCGAGCGACAGAGATCAACGAGATTAAGCTTGCCTGCCTTCCAACAGCCCGATCCACTGTCCCTGCAGAGCTGAGACCCGCGGAGGTGACCGGAAGCGTGGGGCACGCCATCTTGAATTGACCACGAGACGCTGACCGTGCAGCCCACGAGTGACCCTCGAAGCTGTACACCGGGGTTTGAGAAGCCCCCACCCTGAGCCACTCTTGCACTGAAGTTCAGTCCTCCACACTCGACGAGTGCTGCGTGGGGCCCTTCTGCTTCTTTTGGCTCAACGCGTTGGCCCGGTCCCTTGCCAGCTGGCTTGTGGCCCCTGTGCCGACGAAACTTGAAATACGACTTGCGATTCTGGTTGCTCCAGACTTGCACCAGCTCCCCTGAAAAGGAGCCCCCACTCTGACCCTCCTGGTTTGAGTGAGAAGCAATCTCCCGGTTTCGCGTGGATTGCTTTTGCCAAGTGTTGTTTGCTCCAATCTTGAAGCCAACAGCGCCGACGGTGAGAACCTGCGTGGGACAGATCGTGACCCGCTCCTGGAAGTCGTAGATGCCCCCGAGCCCATGTGACAGCAGAGAGAAGCTCCTCAACAACCACCTGATTGCGCCCGACATTGCCTGGTTCCATCCTGGTTCCACCCTGGTCACTGCTGAGTGACCCAGACTCTGTCCCCTCTGCTTTCAGGTACTTTTTGACTTGAGTCCACCCTTGGACTCCACCGGACACTTCTCTTTCACCCTGCCTGCAGCCCTTTCAGCTCCAAGCACCAAGAGCCTGCGTGACGAAACCCGACTCAACTTCGACCCTGTGCACCTACTTCCTGTGGGTGAGGTAACATTGCAACGCCGGTGTTACCACACTGGTAAACACCTCTAGGGTCTGTGTCTAAAGTTTTGTTCCTCTAGGTTCAGCGGAAGTGTCCTTAAACTCTAACTTTGTAACTTTTACGCACCATTGGTAAACATTGATGCATGCGTGCACTTTCTGCACTGCACCCGAATCCCGCGGGCTTTTCCCGACTTCAGCATTGCTAGTTCCGACTGCTCCCAGCGATTCCCTAGGCCCTAGGCCTAACCACTGATCGATTGGTATCTCTTATACCATTTTTTTAGTATATGGTTTGAGTGGCCCCTAGGCCTCATCCAAAATTGTGCAACTTTCTATGTTATACTGTGCTTTTGATTTAACGCTTGTGCCCCTTTATTCATAAAGAATACTGGGGATTGTTTTTAGTAATAAATACATATATTTTTATAATATATACTTGTGTGGTGTCCTTTCATTTGATATTACAGTATTGTATGTGGTAAAACAGCTCGCTTAACACGACCTCTTAAGTTAAGCCTTTAAGGCTGCTTAGTCCATGCTACCCATAGGGTAGCTTGTCTAATAAGGTTGACTTACAACCAGACACCATAAGGGTTGTTTGGACTGATACAAGGTGGTTCCAGAATTGGAAACATCATATATCAGGCCAACTTCTCACACCAACCAACGCGTTTCAGCCTCCTCGGCTTTGCTCACGGTTAGTGAGTTTTCTCTTTCTACACTATTTAAGCTCAGTCAGCCGTTATGTGGCATTCTGGGCATTGTAGTGTTTTTAAAGAACGAAAGTCATAAAACATTAAATGAAAGAAAAGAATTAATTAACATTCACTGTTCTGTCTGGAGGTGGTTTCCATTAAATATGTGATGCGATACTGGTTGTATGTTAGTACGTATATACAGTTGATTCTAACATTCTCATCATTCTCAGTAGATCACAATGTCAATATATAGCTGAGTGTAGTACTCATTTATCTATACTGTGAGTATAGTACTCTCCATTTACTACATATCATTTTTTCAGAATCTCAGATATTACTACATTTTTAAATCACAGGCATTTTTCAAATATTTTCAGGTTCCTACTGTTCTATCAGTTCAGATCTCATTATTCTAAGTGTGTATAAAGTTCCTCATCATAGTTCATCCCCCTCGGGGTCTTAGTTTTAAATCTCACAATATATTTAGATTCCAATTGACAGAGTTTTCTCGTTCTATTACCACCCGTTCATTTAAGGTCACTGTTTTTATGCCATAATAGCACATTGATCGCCAGTCCCCTTTCTGGCAGATCATCATGTGTTTGGCAGTCGCATATGATGAATCTTTATTTTTCACTGCTCGGATGTGTTCCAAAATGCGTTTACGCAGGGTACATATCGTACTTCCTATGTATTTGCTACCACAATTGCATTAAATAACATATATCACATATTGTGATGTGCATCTGATCTTCTCATTCAAGACAATGATGTTCCCATTAGGTTCCGTGATCGACTTTTGGTTTTTACCAATTTTACAGGCTTTGCAAGAGTTGCATTTATGGAATCCATTTTGTTGTTTTGATAACCAATTATTTTCTTCTTGTTGCGAAAAATGGCTTTTTACCAGCATATCTTTCAATGATTTGGTCTTTCGATATGTCACCGTTGGTTTGGATCCCAATAGTTTTCCTATGTCAGGGTCTTTTTCGATTAAATGCCAATATTTTTTCAGTTTTCCCATGATTTTACCACTTTCTTTACTGTACGTTGTGATAAAGCGTGGTTTCTGTTCTTCGGTTTTTGTCTTTGGTATCAAGATCTCTTCTCTTGTTTTTTGATCTATTCTCTTTTTGCGTTGTTTCAGAGTGTAAACTTTGTATCCTCTTGATCTCAATCTGTCCATAGTTTCATCGATTTTGTTCTCTGCATCCTCAGTTTTTGAGCAGTTCCGCTTCATTCTCATAAATTCTCCATATGGGATGCTGGCGATTAATGGTTTTGGATGGAAACTTGTCCCGTGCAATATGCTATTGGTCGAAGTCTCTTTACGGTAGAGTGTTGAATGTATTGCATCATTTTCTATATAAATCAATGTATCCAGGAAAGCAATTTGTGTTCTGCTTGTATTACCTGTAAAAGATAGACCTATCTGGTTGTTATTTAATTTTTGGAAGTAGCTCTTAAACTCTTGTTCTGTGCCGTTCCAAATTAAAAACAGGTCATCAATGTAACAAACCCATAGTATTGTTTTATCCAAGTACTCTTGATATTCCGTGTCCCACGCCACCAACCTCTCCCACCATCCCATTGTGATATTGGCGTTGTTGGGAGAAAATGATATTCCCATGGCTGTTCCACAGTTTTGTTGAAATAGTTCTTTATTGAAATAGAAAATGTTGTTTTTTAGGCATATTTCAATCATTGAGAGTAACATTTGTGTATGTTTCATCTCTGTGATTTTCCTTTGTTGCAAAAAGTATTTACAGGCTTGTAGTCCTATATCACGTCGAATAGATGTGTATAAAGAAACCACATCAATAGTTATTAGCAAAAATTGATTGTTCCATGTTATTCCATTTAAGATCCTCAAAAAGTCCCCTGTATCACGGATATAGGAACTCATATTCTGTGCAATTGGAGCTAAAAATTGGTCCACATACTGAGATAGATTTTCATACAAAGAGTCGCATGAAGATACAATTGGTCTCCCTGGTTGTTGGTGGAGGGTCTTGTGCCCTTTAGGTAAAAAGTAGATAGTAGGAATTACTGGAAACTCTTTCGATAGAAATTTTAGTTCTTCATCATCAATCAATTTATCATTGTGCCATTTCATCAAATTGGAATTCAAATCAAATGTCATCTTGTTTATTGGATTATTCTGCATTTTTTGATAGTTATCTGTGTTTTCCAATTGTCTATATGCTTCTTGTACATAATCCACAGTATTTAAAAGTACAATATTGCCCCCTTTGTCTGCGGGTTTTATTGTTAATTCTTTGTCCTCCATTAGATGTTCTATGGCTTCCCGCTCTTTTTTATTGAGGTTTTCTTTTCGATTTTTATTACTGATGTAAGTCATTTTTTCCAGTTCTTCTGTTATTGCCTTGCTAAATTGGTCAATTCTGTTCCCAGGAGGCAATATCGGGCAGAATTTAGATTTCTTTTTTAGGCCACTTTTTACTTTTTGATTAGTGTCGATTTCCAGATGTTCCAATACTTCTTCTTCAGTCATTTCATAATCCTCCAAATTATATAGTAGATCAAACATTGTTTTTAAGTCTTGTGCTTGGTCAATACTGATTGTTGGTTCAGTTTCAGATTCTTCTGTTGGTATTGGTGATTCTGTGGAGGTTCCTTTATTCTTGTTTGCATGGATTTTGGCTAATTTTAATTTCCTAATATATTTGTATAGGTCAATTCTTACTTCCGTGTAATTAAAATGGCTTTCCGGACAGAAGGATAATCCTTTGTTTAGTGCACTCTCTTCATCCGTTGTTAGAATATGTTTTGATAAGTTTATGATCAGATTTTTATTTACTTGCGATTGCGCAATGGATAATGCCTTTTTGCATTTTGATCGTCTTATTTTTCTGGTGCTGGGGATGATTTTTCCCCTCTTCCTCTGCCTCTTTCTGTGTTTCTGCCACGTCCTCTCCCTCGTGACATTGTTTGGTCCATGTACATTAGATGCATTTCCTCTAAAAAATTCACCTTTGGAATACTGCTTGTTTCATTTGATGTTTCCGGCTCACTCACTTCTGAGTCACTTGCGCTCGTGCTATTTGGTGTAAACTTTTGCATTGGATAGTTCTTTTTTAACTTATCAAATCGTTTTGCAAAGGTTAGAATTCGACCATGTTTATAATCTAATTCATCCCTCCTAAATTTGCGGTTTTTTCGTTCTTGAATTTCAACTTCATATTTTTCTAACCTCGCTTCCATTTCCTTGCGCAATTGTATTATGTTGGTTTGATCAGTATGATCTTGCACTTTAGTTTCTAATTCCTCAAGTTGTGCAGTCAAATCCGTGAGGTCAATTTTGGCATGTTTGATTAGTATGCGCATCATATTGATTGAACATTCCATATTATTTTCTGCACATTCTTGTAAAAGCGCCACTTTTGTTTCTGGATGAGTGGGCATGGTAAAGATGCGCAGCCCCCTTGGGATTCTTTTGACCTCTATATAATTTTCTAATGCCAAAATTTCCCAACTTCGGTTCGGGAAGTGAATCGAGGTGAGTTACAAGTGTAAACAAAAGTAACGCATGTAACTCGAAGTGGCTAAATGCATGTTTAAAGGGAAGCATACCGAACACGTAACAAAGGGTCGGTTCTTTAAACAAGCAGGCGGAAGTGAAGGTTGTCCCTGTTGAAAGCATAAAAAACTGTGCAATACGAACCCAAAGAGATTGAGTAACTGTCCAGATAATGGAGGAACGGAGAGGGAAACGCTTAGCCACAGCAGCAACATTGTTTCAGGCAACCGCAAGTATCAGTGAGACTAGAAATGAAGAAACAAACCCTGAAAATGTAACGAGCACTACGATCAAACAACTATTTAATCAACTAGAAAAGTTATACCGCAAGGAAATCAATAAAAGTTGGGAAATTTTGGCATTAGAAAACTATATAGAGGTCAAAAGAATCCCAAGGGGGCTACGCATCTTTACCATGCCCACTCATCCAGAAACAAAAGTGGCGCTTTGACAAGAATGGACAGAAAATAATATGGAATGTTCAATCAATATGATGCGCATACTAATCAAACATGCCAAAATTGACCTCACGGATTTGACTGCACAACTTGAGGAATTAGAAACTAAAGTGCAAGATCATACTGATCAAACCAACATAATACAATTGCACAAGGAAATGGAAGCGAGGTTAGAAAAATATGAAGTTGAAATTCAAGAACGAAAAAAACGCAAATTTAGGAGGGATGAATTAGATTATAAACATGGTCGAATTCTAAACTTTGCAAAACGATTTGCGAAGTTAAAAAAGAACTATCCAATGCAAAAGTTTACACCAAATAGCACGAGCGCAAGTGACTCAGAAGTGAGTGAGCCAGAAACATCAAATGAAACAAGCAGTATTCCAAAGGTGAATTTTTTTAGTATTAAATATCTTTTATTGAGCATGTCAACACAGAACAATCATCAAACAAATGTGGGCGGTTGCCAAGCAGTTCGTTAAAAACTAGGGTTCGAGTACAGTGGAGGGAGTCCAGAACGATACTGCATTTCCAAAAGCAAAATTATACACAGCAAGCCGCCTACAACCCATCACGGGCCGGCCGCGTTTCAAACATTGCAGTACTATCTGAAGACCGCACCCGTTCCTTCTATATACCTTCACCTCTGTTCGCCTTTGCGGCTCGGAGCCCGCCCCAGATGCCGTACATCGCTGGTGATCGACACACTCTTCAAACAACAAACCCCACACCCCTCCCCGCACCCCATGAGCCTAATCCTCCCCGTCCCCAACTCCCCCTCTACCCCGTTGAACCCCCCCAACAGACCCGACCCCCCCGTATCCCCCCTCACCCTCCCCCCTTGGTCCATGGTCACGTTCCAGTTGGTGTTACAACATCGTCTAGTAATCTAACGGGCGGATTTTGCGCCCTTCCCTTCTTGGTCCGTCTCTGTCAGCCTCAACAGTCTAAGGTATCTCGGTCAGGTTACCTCCACGAACTGCGAGGACAGGAGGGCCAGAAACGGCTGCCAAAGTTCAGCATATTTAGCTCCCTCTCCCGATTTATACAGCGAAAGCCTTTCCATACCCAGGACCATCCACAGTCGATGGAGCCAGCCCTGGTGCGTGGGAGTAAGAGCCGAGCGCCAATGTGCCAGGATATTTTGTAGCGCCGAGCCTATCGCTATGGCCATCAAGCGTCCCCGTCTTGATCGCAGGGGGTAGGTCAGTGCATTGGGGAGCCCCAGAATGACGTATGAGGGGAAGCGTGGAATTTCGGTGTCAAAGTGGGCGTCTACGTCATCCAGTACCTGGTGCCAATAGTCCTGCACAACTCTACAGTCTCAAAGTATGTGTTTGAGGGTACCTAGTTGTCCGCATCCCTGCCAGCATAAGGGGTCCTTGCTACTGTCCATTTCGTACAGCCGCTCTGGGGTGTAATACCAATAAGTCACTACCTTCGTGAGAGTGTCCGTGAGCCCCATATGGTAGGCTGAGTGTCGTGCTCTATAATATATCCCTTCCCACTCCTTGTGTGTGAAGGACCTCCCCAGATCTCTCTCCCAGCGTGTCCTACTCGCGCTGTAAGTGTACCTGTGTTCGTGAGTGAGCTTTTTGTATAGGTCAGAGATCAGCTGCTTGTCGGACTTGCGCGTAATCAACCAGTATTCGAAATCCGTCAGTCGCCTGTCCGCCTCCGATCTCACCGTCGTACTAAGGGCCCAGTGTCTAACCTGAAAGTAGCGGAGCCTCTCGGATTCTGGGAGGCCGATTTCCTGGCGGAGCTGCGGAAAGGGAACTATTCCTTCGGGACCGTACACGTGGCAGAGGGAGCGACATCCAGTCAATTTCCAGCGTTCGAAGGCCCTCCCATCCATCCCCGGTTGAAAGTCAGGGTTATCAAGGATGGGAGTGAGTGGTGATGGCAAGGTGGTGAGGCCGCGTGCATCCCCCACCCGGTCCCAAATCTCCAGCGGGACTCGGGTGATGAAGGACGCGTAAAGGTTGTGGGGCCTATGGACCTTGTGCATGAACGGGATCTCTTGCAGTGTCCTTCCAGCGACCGCTTGGTCCTGGAACAGCCAGTGCTTCCCTGACTCCCATTGGACCCACTCCGCCAGGAAACGTAGCTGCGCTGCCTGAAAGTATGTGGCTAGGTTCGGAATCCCAATCCCTCCGTGCTCTGGGGCAAGCATCGCTATCTGGGCTTTCAGGCGCGGCTTCTTACCATTCCATATAAATTGTGAGAGCTCTGATTGCATCAACTTGATCCAGCCTTTAGGGGGAGCGAGGGGAATAGTGCGGAAGATGTAAAGTATCTGGGGGAGAACAGTCATTTTGATCGCTGCTACCCTGCCCAGCCACGACAGCAGGTAATATTTCCACTGTCCCAACTCCCGCCTGACCGTCCGTCGCAGGTGAGTATAGTTCACCTCCACAGTGGTCTGTAAGGAGGGACCTAGTTTGACACCGAGATACGGAACTGCATCTGTTGCCCACTGCAAGGGGAATTTGTCCTGTAGCTCAGTGCGGGCGTTCGACGACAGAGACAGATCAAGGGCCACTGACTTTGTCATGTTGACTTTAAAGCCCGACACGCTGCCAAACCTCTCTAGGGCGGCCATGCAGGCAGGGAGAGAGTTCCATGGCTCAGCAAGAGACAACAAGACGTCATTGGCGTAGACACTTACGACGTGTTCATCCGCCCCAAATTTAATCCCCTTAACTTCCGGGTCAGTTCGGATTAGCTGTGCCAGCGGCTCCATGTAGAGGGCAAATAATAGAGGGGATAGTGGGCACCCCTGCCTGGTGCCTCTTTCGATCCTGAATCGGGGGCAGGACAGACCATTAACCCGGACCGTGGCCGAAGGGAATTTATAGCAGTTCATCACTCTGGTCTGGAACTTGGGTCCCATTCCAGCCTTCACTAACACCTTCTCAAGGTAGGGCCAGTGCACCCTGTCAAAGGCCTTCTCCGCATCGATGGCTAACATCATATATTCGCCCTGTGTGCGGGACGCTTTCTTAATGAGGTGGAGGGCCCGTTTGGTGTTATCGGAGGTCTGTCGTCCCGGAATAAAGCCAGACTGATCCGGCTGAATGAGGTCCCCCATACAAGGGCCCAGTCTGGAGGCGAGGATCCCGGTGTAGAGCTTAAGGTCCACATTTAGGAGGGAGATGGGCCTGAATGCCCCGCAGTCAGTGTGGTCCTTTCCCGGTTTGGGAATAACCGCAATGGATGCCTCGAGTAGGTCCCCAGGGATCCCCCCCTCCTCCGCGAATGAAGTAAAGAGTCCGGCCAGTAGCGGTGCCAGTTGGGCGCAGAAGGTTTTGTAGAAGGACACCGGGAAACCATCTGGTCCCGGCGCCGGATGTATGACGTTACAACGCATACTTTTACCACGCATACCATTACAACGCGGTTTTTACCACGCATACCATTACAACGCATAGCGCTTTGGGGTGCTGGATAGTGAATAGTTTAATTTACTATTCCAACTCCAGTCCCCGTGGACACTAGGGAAGGTTATTGGATAGTAAATTAACCTATTCCCTATCCTAGAGCGCCCCCCAGCGCAATGCGTTGTAATGGTATGCGTGGTAAAAACCGCGTTGTAATGGTAGTGCGTGGTAAAAAATGCGTGGTAAAGGTTGTATACCCCCGGCGCCTTGCCAAGTTTGAGTCGGGAAATCGCCGAAATAACTTCCTCTATGCGGATATCCTTCTCTAGTCCCTCAGATTGCTCCTGAGTGAGGGTCGGTAACGGGATCGACTCCAGGAAGGCCATTTCCGCCTCCGGGTCGGGTGGGGCCGCCTCATATAGAGTAGCATAGAAGTCGCTAAAAGCACCTGATATCGCCCGATCTCCGGTGACACCGGTGCCATCTTTCCCCTTCAGTTCCCTGACCTCCCGTTTCTGGGTGATCGTGCGTAGCTTATGCGCCAGCAGCCGCCCGCATCTGTCTCCACCTGTGTAGTATGCATGCTTCAGCCTCAAAGCTGCATACTCTGCCCTGTCCATGTCTAGCGCCGCCAGCTGCTGGCGAGCAGCCTTCAATTGACGCCAAATCCTCGGGGCCCCTGTCCTCCTGTGGATTTGTTCTAGTTCCCTCGTCTTCTGGGTTAGCTCATCCCTCTTGACCTGACGTTCTATGTTCTCCGCTGATGAGATCGAGATAAACTCACCCCGCAATACGGCTTTGAGCGCAGCCCACTGAGTGGCAAGCGTGGTGTCCCCGTTGCTATTATGTGACAAATAGTCCTTTATGGCTCCTTGAATCCTGGAGACTGCCTCTTTTTTGGAGAGCAGTGAGTCCCGTAATCGCCACACCCTGCCCGCCCTCGGGCCCGTCGGCCCAGCGAGAGAGACCATGACTGGGGCGTGATCTGAGAGGGACGCTGTACCGATCTCTGCACTGGTGATGAGCGACTGCGCAGCTGTGGAGACAAGCAGGTAATCTAGTCGCACATATGTTTTGTGTGCTGCTGAGAAATGCGTGTAGTCAGTCTCACCTGGATGAAGCCCGCGCCATATGTCCACTAGCCCCAGTTCCTTCAGTCGGGCCAGACCCGCTGCCGATAAAGCACCCACCTGACTAGAGCGCTGGCAGGACCGATCCCGTAAGTTGTCAAAAACCAAGTTCAAATCCCCACCCAACAGGAGGTGGCGGTCTATGGTATCAGTGGCCTCCGTGAGCGCATTTTGCAGAAACTTTTCCTGGCCTTCATTGGGCCCGTAGATCGAGCCAATCGTGTAGGTCAGATCTCCTAATGCAAACCTGTAAACCAGCAGTCTTCCCCTGATTTCCGCTATCTTACCCAGCACCTTTCCCTTAAATGTGCATGCCACCAGGATTGTCACCCCCGCCTCTTTCTCTGTGCAGGAGGAAAAGAATTGCAATGGAAACTTGCTAGATTGGAGGCGGTGGCAGTCTCTTGCAAGCAGGTGCGTCTCCTGTAGGAGGCAGATATCTGCCTTGGACTGCTCTAAGAGCAAGATGACTGCTTTGCGTTTCACAGGATTATTCAACCCCCTCACGTTCAGAGTAAGAATCACTAAATCTACTGGAGACATTCAAGGAAAGAAGTCCGACAAGTAGCTATTACAGTAGCAACCACAGTGCCCCATCCGGGAGACCAACCCTCCTCCTCCCACCTCCACCATCCCCCCACCCCGGGGAAGCAGACACACCACACCACCATTGGACCATGAACCACATTCCCACCACATCTCCCACCCACCACCCCGCTCCAAAAAACTCACCCCAACTCAAACTCCCCCCCTCCCCCACCCCCAACTGCAAATTGTCATTGTCTCTCATCCAAGGATGAATAGGAAGAAAAGAGAAAGTAAGATAGTCTTACTAATCTGTTCGGGAGCATCCTCCCGCCAACGGCCACGCGGCCAGTACGTACAGCCAGATCACCAGGAGTCGTTGAAGCTCTCATTCCATGGGGCCGGTGCTGTTGTCCGTTGCCACTGCCTCCACCGCAGCGCGTTGTCCCGCCTCGATCTCCGTCGCCGGCGGCTTCTTGACTTGCCTCCTCCTGCGCTGTTGAGTCCATTGCGGCCTTTTCCCCTCCGTCTCCGGAGCAGATCCTTGGGTCCCCGCATCGTCTGTAGGTGCTTCTATCCCCAGCAAAGTGCAGGCCTCAGAACTGATCGGAGTTGGTGTTGCTTGTTGCCCACTTTGAAGATTAGGCGGAAGGGGTGGCCCCAGCTGTACGGAATGTTATTTTGCTGCAGGTGGGTCGTAACCGGCTTGAAGAGTCTCCGCTTGTGCAGTGTAAGCGCCGCCAAGTCTTGAAAAAGCAGCGGAGACGTGCCCTGGAACGAGATCGGGTGATTCCGGCGCGCTTTCTGCAGTATCCCCTCCTCGGTGCGGTAGTCCTGAACACACACCAGTATGTCTGGGGGGGGCGCCGTTGCTGCGCGGGGCGGGCCGGTCCTATGGGCCCGGTCTAGCTGTAGAGGGGAGTCTAGTGGCGTCTCCAGGACATGATTAAAGAGCTCTCTGGCATATTGAAACACGTCCTGAGTGGCGTCTGACGTGGCCACATTACGAATCCGGATGTTATGGCGTCTAGAGCGGTTTTCCAAATCTTCCAGGTGAAGTTGTAGGTCGACGTGTTGATCGTGCAGTCGGATAATTTCCTGTTGTTGGGTGGAAAGTTCTACCTCTCGTTCGTCGCTCTTGGCCTCCAGGTCTGCCACTCTTTCCCCTATGCCATCCATCTCGCGCCGCACTTCTCGAATTTCGCTGGTGAATTCCGTCCTAAAGGTCTGGATATCATCGTGCAGCGAAGCGAAGAGGGACTCCAGAAAGGCCTTCGTTATGGGCTCTGCTCCAGCGTCCGAGGCCTGCTCCACTGTCTTCAAGGCCGGAGCCGTTGCCCCTTTCTGTAGGGGAGAGTGCGACTTGGCGAACATCTCCTTCACTGTCTTGCCCCTGGGCGGTCTGCCCGCGGACATCCCCACCGCCTCGCCGTCGGACCAGCCGGTGCCCTAAGACCTAATATACGGTCCGGTGTCTCTCGCCCCTCAACTCGTCTGTAGAGCGGTCACGGGCCTCTCCGGGCTTAGACGCTTTCTCCAGTGCCCCCGCACGATTGCCTCCGTGCAGCTCCCTGCTATACGTAGTGGCAGACCGCCACGTGTCCGATCCGACCTCGAGTCGGGAGCCACCACCGCTCCGCCCTGGTGTGCCTCTCCTTACTTTATTCGACCAGTCTGTGTTATCCGCACTTAGCGCCCAGGCCTCTCGGGCCGGTGGAATCCGGGAATGGGAGTCTCTGTGCTGCCACTGGCCTTTGCTCGGAGTCACCACCCTCCGCCGTCCTCCAAGAGCAACGCACGATCCACCGGGCCCCAGGCTGGCAGGACGCCAAGCGGCTCCGCAGGCCCCTGCGAGGGGTGCACCCTGCAATATGCTGCTGGAAGACCCCTTCTCCGGTCTCGGCGCCGCGTCTCCGGTGCTAGCGCAGGGCTCCCCCACCAGGGCGTCCTGCTCCTCACCTCCACTCCGGACCTGCTTTGGGCACCCTCCGTGTCGCCTCCTTCCAGGCCTCAGGATCTGCAGTGCCCTCAACTGGCTGGCGGCGATGCACGCTGCTCACTGTGTCCCGCGGGCCGCCACTGCCGAACACAGCCCGTTTCGGGGACGCTACTCTGGGCCTCCAGAGCACGGCCCCTCGTTGGTGCGTCAGCGCGGGCCCTACTGCCTCCTCAGTGATGCGGGGGTGGGCTCCACACGGCCTCCGGGTTCCAGGCGGCCCGCCCTGGTCGCTGGAGCGCTGTGGTCGCTCGGGGTTGGTCAGGCAAGGACAACTCACCCGCCGCCACCAAACTGCCAGGGGGCCGTATCCCCGATCCGGCCAGGCCGCTGCTCCAGTGCCGCGGGGGGATGGGCGGCCCGCGGTCTCCGCGGTTCAGGCAGTTCGCCGCACTCCACCTGCCTCGGCGTGCTGCTGCCGCACCCCCAGTGGATTTCCTGGTGTCGTAGATGCTCGCTACGGCTCCGACCGCCCAGGGACCCCGTATCACGGGTCCCGGTACGTCCGAACCGGTGCTGAAATTCGGCCGCCGGCGGGAGCTAAGGATTTATTCGACCGCTCTCGCCGCCATCTTTACTCAACACCAGGTGAATTTTTTTAGAGGAAATGCATCTAATGTACATGGACCAAACAATGTCACGAGGGAGAGGACGTGGCAGAAACACAGAAAAAGGCCGAGGAAGAGGGGAAAAATCATCCCCAGCACCAGAAAAATCAGACGATCAAAATGCAAAAAGGCATTATTCATTGCGCAATCGCAAGTAAATAAAAATCTGATCATAAACTTATCAAAACATATTGTAACAACGGATTATCCTTCTGTCCGGAAAGCCATTTTAATTACACGGAAGTAAGAATTGACCTATACAAATATATTACGAAATTAAAATTGGCCAAAATCCATGCAAACAAGAATAAAGGAACCTCCACAGAATCACCAATACCAACAGAAGAATCTGAAACTGAACCAACAATCAGTATTGACCAAGCACAAGACTTAAAAACAATGTTTGATCTACTATATAATTTGGAGGATGATGAAATGACTGAAGAAGAAGTATTGGAACATCTGGAAATCGACACCAATCAAAAAGTAAAAAGTGGCCTGAAAAAGAAATCTAAATTCTGCCTGATATTGTCGCCTGGGAACAGAATTGACCAATTTAGCGAGGCAATAACAGAAGAACTGGAAAAAATGACTTACATCAGTAATAAAAATCGAAAAGAAACCCTCAATAAAAAAGAGCGGGAAGCCATAGAACATCTAATGGAGGACAAAGAATTAACAATAAAACCCGCAGACAAAGGGGGCAATATTGTACTTTTAAATACTGTGGATTATGTACAAGAAGCATATAGACAATTGGAAAACACAGATAACTATCAAAAAATGCAGAATAATCCAATAAACAAGATGACATTGGATTTGAATTCCAATTTGATGAAATGGCACAATGATAAATTGATTGATGATGAGGAACTAAAATTTCTATCCAAAGAGTTTCCAGTAATTCCTACTATCTACTTTTTACCTAAAGTGCACAAGACCCTCCACCAACCACGAGGGAGACCAATTGTATCTTCATGTGACTCTTTGTATGAAAATCTATCTCAGTATGTGGACCAATTTTTAGCTCCAATTGCACAGAATATGAGTTCCTATATCCGTGATACAGGGGACTTTTTGAGGATCTTAAATGGAATAACATGGAACAATCAATTTTTGCTAATAACTATTGATGTGGTTTCTTTATACACATCTATTCGACATGATATAGGACTACAAGCCTGTAAATACTTTTTGCAACAAAGGAAAATCACAGAGATGAAACATACACGAATGTTACTCTCAATGATTGAAATATGCCTAAAAAACAACATTTTCTATTTCAATAAAGAATTATTTCAACAAAACTGTGGAACAGCCATGGGAATATCATTTTCTCCCAACTACGCCAATATCACAATGGGATGGTGGGAGAGGTTGGTGGCGTGGGACACGGAATATCAAGAGTACTTGGATAAAACAATACTATGGGTTCCTTACATTGATGACCTGTTTTTAATTTGGAACGGCACAGAACAAGAGTTTAAGAGCTACTTCCAAAAATTAAATAACAACCAGATAGGTCTATCTTTTACATGTAATACAAGCAGAACACAAATTGCTTTCCTGGATACATTGATTTATATAGAAAATGATGCAATACATTCAACACTCTACCGTAAAGAGACTTCGACCAATAGCATATTGCACGGGACAAGTTTCCATCCAAAACCATTAATCGCCAGCATCCCATATGGCGAATTTATGAGAATGAAGCGGAACTGCTCAAAAACTGAGGATGCGGAGAACAAAATCGATGAGACTATGGACAGATTGAGATCAAGAGGATACAAAGATTACACTCTGAAACAATGCAAAAAGAGAATAGATAAAAAAACAAGAGAAGAGGTCTTGATACCAAAGACAAAGACAAAAACCGAAGAACAGAAACCACGCTTTATCACAACGTACAGTAAAGAAAGTGGTAAAATCATGGGAAAACTGAAAAAATATTGGCATTTAATCGAAAAAGACCCTGACATAGGAAAACTATTGGGATCTAAACCAACGGTGACATATCGAAAGACCAAATCATTGAAAGATATGCTGATAAAAAGCCATTTTTCACAACAAGAAGAAAATAGTTGGTTATCAAAACAACAAAATGGATTCCATAAATGCAACTCTTGCAAAGCCTGTAAAATTGGTAAAAACCAAAAGTCGATCACGGAACCTAATGGGAACATCATTGTCTTGAATGAGAAGATCACATACACATCACAATATGTGATATATGTTATTGAATGCAATTGTGCTAGTAAATACATAGGAAGTACGATATGTACCCTGCGTAAACGCATTTTGGAACACATCCGAGCAGTGAAAAATAAAGATTCATCATATGCGACTGCCAAACACATGATGATCTGCCAGAAAGGGGACTGGCGATCAATGTGCTATTATGGCATAAAAACAGTGACCTTAAATGAATGGGATGGTAATAGAACGAGAAAACTCCATCAATTGGAATCTAAATATATTGTGAGACTTAAAACTAAGACCCCGAGGGGGATGAACTATGATGAGGAACTTTATACACACTTAGAATAATGAGATCTGAACTGATAGAACAGTAGGTACCAGAAAATATTTGAAAAATGCCTGTGATTTAAAAATGATATGTAGTAAATGGAGAGTACTATACTCTGTCACAGTATAGATAAATGAGTACTACACTCAGCAATATATTGACATTGTGATCTACTGAGTATGATCAGAATGTTAGAATCAACTGTATATATGTACTAACATACAACCAGAATCGCATCACATATTTAATGGAAACCGCCTCCATTGACAGAACAGTGAATGTTAACGAATTCTTTTCTTTCATTTACTGTTTATGACTTTCGTTCTTTAAAAACACTACAATTCCCAGAATGCCACATAACGGCTGACTGAGCATAAATAGTGTAGAAAGAGAAAACTCACTAACCGTGAGCAAAGCCGAGGAGGCTGAAACGCGTTGGTTGGGTTCGTTTGAAATAAATGATTTAATACATCGTCACTTCGGAGTGCTGTGCAATTCTTCATTCAAAAATATGTATATATATATATATATATATATATATATATATATATATATATATATATACATACATACATAATATATTTGTGAATGTGTTAATATGGGAAGTATGCATTATGTTTCCTACGTCTGTAGAGAAATTGCACAACATAATCATGTTTTATGTCCATGTGAACTTACTGTGAGCAGGATTGAATTCAGCCAAAATGTGTTGATAATTGCTGCCATAACGTAATCACAACTGACTCACTCTGGGGAATATTACTGCTAGTTTGCTGACTCCTACGTATTTGGAACTCGTCTGCATGTATGGTCGGTTTTTCATTAACACACAGTACAGCACTAGCACTGTTAGGGCACAGTGATGAACTAGGCATCTAGGCCTACATAATACTATACACACACGACCCCTGTCTCCTTCTGCTAAGGCCATTGCTGATATCGCTCTACAGCTACAACTGATAGATGTATGGAGAGCTGGATCCAGGGGAAACAACCTTTACAACGCAACTTTTACAACGCACTACCATTACAACGAAACTTTTACCACGCAAAAACTTTTACAACGCATACCATTACAACGCATGTTTTTACAACGCAAGTACTTTTACAACGCATGCCATTACAACGTAAGTATTGGTAAGTATATAATTATATTTAATATTTTATATATTTTTTTTTTTTTACGTTTTTGGGTAAAGGGGTATTTTTAGGGTTTAGGGTCAGTTTTCAGTTTTTGGGTAAAGGGGTATTTTTAGGGTTCAGGGTCAGTTTTCAGTTTTTGGGTAAAGGGGTATTTTTAGGGTTCAGGGTCAGTTTTCAGTTTTTGGGTAAAGGGGTATTTTTAGGGTTTAGGGTCAGTTTTCAGTTTTTGGGTAAAGGGGTATTTTTAGGGTTCAGGGTCAGTTTTCAGTTTTTGGGTAAAGGGGTATTTTTAGGGTTCAGGGTCAGTTTTCAGTTTTTGGGTACAGGGGTATTTTTAGGGTTCAGGGTCAGTTTTCAGTTTTTGGGGTACAGGGGTATTTTTAGGGTTCAGGGACAGTTTTCAGTTTTTGGGGGTACAGGGGTATTTTTAGGGTTCAGGGACAGTTTTGGGGTTTTGGGGTACAGGGGTATTTTTAGGGTTCTGGGTTAATTTGGGTTTTTGGGGTACAGGGGTACAGGGTAAAAACAAATTAAATTAATTAAATTAAATTAAATTAAATTATATTAATTACAATTAATTAAAAAAAAATATATTATATACTTACCAATACTTACGTTGTAATGGCATGCGTTGTAAAAGTACTTGCGTTGTAAAAACATGCGTTGTAATGGTATGCGGTGTAAAAGTTTTTGCGTTGTAAAAAATTCGTTGTAACGGTATGCGTTGTAAAAGTATGCGTTGTAACGTCATACATCCGGATCCAGTGTTAGGGGTGGATTCACACACTATTCGGCGCACCACGACATTCATACACGCTTATTTCGCAGACAATGCTGCCCAAGGTACAGGACTGGTCAGTCCTGGCCTGTTCTTTTTTGGATGACTCCCCCATTCTGCTGGCTATTTCGGTCCCTTTGCGAGGTCCCCCTCCTTTCCTGTGGAGATTTGCTCCGTATTCGCTATTAGACACAGTCTTTAAATCCGAGCTACATGACACAATCCCTGAGTTTTCGCCATCATTATCGGCTCTGTACACTCCTTTGCTATGGTTTGGGAGTCGTTCAAGGTCTACATATGCGACGTTACCATTAGTAAGCACCCGGGGGTCCTTCGCTCTATTAGGAACATGCTTGCAATGTTAGAATCCCGTATGGCTAAAATGGAGGCTGAACTGGCCCTCAGAAATGATCCGGAGTTGCGGGAACAGCTAAAGGTCACAATTGAGGAATACCATGCCGAGGCGGATAGTGAAGTCAGGCACATGGGCAAATATGCTATAGCTAGATCCTATGGAGAGGCCGACAGGCTGGGTTTGGTGCTGACTGCCCTGGCTCGCCGCCAATTGGAGACTGGGAGTCTGGTAGAACTGGTTGATGAGGTGGGCTATATTCTGACTGAGGAGGCTGATATTAACAGCCAGTACCATAGATATTATCAAGAGCTATACAGCTCCATGGTCACCCCTACTGATGCTGACATATTACAGTATCTTGAGTATATTAAGCTCCCTTGGCTGCAAAATTGGCATTGTGAATTCTTATTGCGCCCTATTGAAGCAGCAGAGATACGACTGGGGAGTGTAGTGCCCCTGGACAGGATGGCCTAACTGTGTCCTTCTACAAAGATTTTTGCAACCTTCTGATTTCCCCTCTGACTACCCTGTTCCACGAGATGGGAGCGGCTGGAATAATGCCTCCTTCCATTCATGAGGCCCTTATCATAACATTGTTAAAACCTGATAAATGTTCCTATTATTGCCCATTTTCCTTACGTAATGTGGACACAAAACTATTCGCTAAAATACTGTCTAATTGTCTGTCTCTGTTGCTGCCCCAACTGGTGGGCCCGGAGCAGGCCAGATTTATTCCAGGTCGTACGCTGTCGTAAATCTTCAGACAGTGTTTGGCGCTCTTCAGCATGTCCGTCAGGAAGTTAAATGCAAAAAGAACAATTGATGGACAGAATGCAGAGCAATGTCATACATTCACCCCAGTAGAAAGATCTGGGCCTAAATCCATCGTTTTTTTGCTCACCATGCCATTACAGTTTGGACCCAGCCATATGCAAATCAGTTTTAACTCTGCGCCCAATGGAAACAGTCAAGCCCGAACTGCCAGGCCAGGTCCTTCCTGGACTGGAAACAAGCACCCTAGGACCAGTTTCAGGCTTTCAGCCCTCATCAGCCAGGAAAGCTTGACTCCAGTGGCATGGAGAGCACGGAACCCGTCCCACTGAGGGTGACAAATGCAAAAAGAACAATTGATGGACAGAATGCAGAACAATGTCATACATTCACCCCAGTACAAAGATCTGGGCCTAAATCCATTGTTTTTTTGCTCCCCATACCATTCCAGTTTGGACCCAGCCTATCCTGGTTGATGAGGGCTGGAAGCCCGAAATCGGTCCAAGGATGCTTGTTTCCGGTCCAGGGAGGACCTGGCTTGGCAGTTCGAGCTGGACTGTTCCCATGAGGCACAGGGTTAAGACTGATTTGCATACAGCCAGGTCTAAACTAGGGTGGCATGGTGAGCAAAAGAATGATGGATTTAACCCAGATCACTTGGCTGGGGGTGAATGTTTTGATTTGTTCTGCATTCCGTCCATCAATTGTGTGTCTTTTGCCGTCAGGAAGTTAAGGCAGCGGCGTTCTTTCTAGACGCCGAAAAGGCCTTTGATTCAATCAAATGAATGTTTATGCTAGCGGTACTGCGCCTTATGGGTGTCGGCGAGGTCTTCTTGCAATTAATATTGGTGCTTTATAACGCACCCATAGCCCAGGTGCGCACTGGAGATGCAGTTTCTGCCCTAATTCAGGTCTCATGGGGCACCCGCCAGGGGTGTCCCCTAGCCCCACTATTATATGCAGTGGCAGCTGAGCCCCTATGAGGGCGCTGCAGGAATATCACGGACATAGGGGGCTTCGCTTCCCTAAATACAATTCAATTGTTTCAGCCAACGCTGATGATATGCTCTTGTATATCTGCGATCCAGAGGTCCATCTTGCCCCTGTGATTCGAGATGTGTTGCACTTTGGTGGGCTATCGGGATTAAAGATTAACTGGGATAAGTCCATAATTTTTCGGTTAGCTCCAGCCGCGGTTCCCAGGCCCGGACTGGCCGTTGCGGGCACCGGGCAATACCCCGGTGTGCCGCAAGGGTGGGGCCGTTTTTGGGCCCCTGGGGGCCTGTTTTTGTTACAGTGCCGTTTTTGCGGCATATCTGCGAAATTCGGGCCTGTAACAAAAATGGCCGAAACCGGCCCTAGCAGAGCTCGGTCGCACCCCCAACCCCACCCCCCGGGGGCCGTCCGAGCACTTTGCCAGGGCATGTTTTGGTTCCCAGTCCGGCCCTGATGGTGCCAACCCCTCTTGACTTCCAGCTCAAATGGAAAACCGACCCGGTTTGTTACCTGGCTATCCAAGTTCACTCCGATGCTGACCTAGTGATTAAGGTGAACTACGGCAGGGCTACTGGCAAGCTGAGCGACGAAATAGATGAATGGATATGGCTCCCAATCTCGCTGGTGGGTAGGGTGTCTTTAATGAAAATGGTGGTACTCCCTCGCTTTCTCTTTCTCTTTGTCAATATAGCCATAGTGGTGCCTCAGCATCTATTTAGAGAGCTATGCACTCTGACGAACAAGCTAGCATGGGTGGGCAAGACTCCGCAGGTGGCTTTGGATACTCTCATGTTACCATATACCTCTGGGGATTGGGCGTGCCAGATTTAGAACTTTATTACCGGATAGCGCAGGCCTTGCATGCCCATAGCTTGGTTAACGGCCCACATGACGTACCTCACCTCCAATTGGCCGGCTGGCACGGCCCATTGCCACGCTTCTTGACTAAAGCACCATTAAGATGATATGGGGTACTAGACTCGGTGAACTCCACAGTCCATGCTTGGCACATGCTTCTTAAGATGTATAGTGGCGCTCAATTATATTCCCCTGTTTGAGAGTGGAGTGGTGTCAGTGGTTCGCTCTTAGTTCTGAGCGAGGGACTCTTCACTCGTTACACAGTTTGCACATACACGAGAAGGGTGACTTATTAAAAAACGGGCGGGTGGGAACGTGGGATGAAGTGACTACTGGCATGGAGGAACCTTCTATGAACACGCAATTCTATTTCTTTAGGACCCGACACGCTATGCACGCTATACTGGGAAACAAGCTCTCAGTGCCTCTGGAGATCCCTCCCTTGTCCATACTGTTGCGCTCACAATCACTTGTTAACCCCTTCGACGCTCATGACGAGCCCAGCTCGTCATGTAGGGCCCATTGATTTCAATGGAAAGTCAATGGACCTACATGCATACCCCTTAGCAGCCAAGTGGTTACGTTGGTTTCTCGTCTTTACGCCTCAGCAATACTCACTAAGACAACTCCTTTCACAAAGGCACGGCTGGCTTGGCAGGTGGACATTGGGGTTCCACTCACGTGAAGTTACACGGGGCCGCGTCGGCCGTTGGACAAGCGCAGCACTACGAAGGTAGTGCTTGCGACGTCCAATGGCCGACGGCAGTACTTAAGGGGTTAAACAGGGTTCATCATACTCCACAGCGCCCACATAGGTTTGGATTGTGTGAAACTGATAACTGTGAAAGGTGTACCATGCGGGCACCGTTTTTTTCAACTAGATTGGCAGTGCCCCCAAGTGAAGGGTTTTTGGATAAACATTTCTAAAGTATTGAATGATCTTATGGGTCTCTTCAGACCCCCTATTGGCATTGCTAGGCTACGCAGAGCCCCTCCAGAAGAATGTTTGTAAACTGGTAGCTATTGGTCTTCTCCTAGCAAAACGTAGAGTTGCAATGAGATGGATGCGGGGTCCTGTACCTACTATTGCAGAGTGAGAAATTATACGGTGTACTGTAATACCCAATCAGATGTCTATAACGAATTGCTTCCACCTCGCAGCCATCCGAAAAGTTTCTGGGGTCTATTTACACAATACCAATTGGCACGGCAAAATACTAATGTTGACCAGGACTGATGCTATTTGTGCTGCCACTGTTGATTGCTGTGAATGCCTTCCTGGTACATTGTAGATATGTTGACATTGTCTCCAGTTGGTTTGGACTTGCCTTTTGGAATATTTCTCTGCAACCGCCGGCAGAATGTAAAATCGATGAATATTAGGTCACTGCTATGTACCTTTTTTATATACCACTGTCCTCATATGTGCATTCTTTTAATGGTGATTCTGTAATATGTGATCTTCTTTTCTTTTCTGTTGATATGATTGGTTTTTTTGTCTAAAAATAAATAAAAGCATTTTGAAAAAAAAAATTGTGTATACACACACTTTGGCAGGTGCACACACACACACACTCATTACACAGTGGTGGTTGCCTCTGTGAAGTTACAGTTAGGTCAGAATTTCTCTGTTTTGCTAATAACGTTTGCACTGTTGGACGAATCCGCATGAAACTTTAAAAAAACGGATACATTTTGGCTCCTTCATGGGACGTTTTCTGCTGATCTGTCAAGGAGGGTCCAAGAAAAGGGGGAGGTCGACGGGAGGAGGGTTCCAAATGTGTGATTTTCCATGTTAATTCCTACAAGAAATGTTTCCCTCTGATACAGAAAAAACAGATGAACGGAATTGCACAACATTTGGTAAAAAGTTAGAACTTTACTCAGAAAGGCCAGGGAGCATTTTCTCAAGTCAATAATTTTGGTGCGCGGGTACTGGTACTGAATGATATGATTGGTTGGGTGTAACACAGAAGGAAATCTTGTGGCAGCTATTACAGGACTCAGCACCTGGTACCACAGCCCCCAGCAAAGCCACCCATGTTGTGCCCTACTACTGGTACTGTGGCGCCAAATAAAACATTTAAAAAAAGAATGTCAAGGGTCTGGCCAACTGCCATTGTGCAGGCCGAAGACTATGTACTGCGGTGTTGGGTGTCCATCGGGTGCTGCGGCCAACCCTCTGTTGCACACATTTAAAGGACATGCGCAATAGGTGGCCACAGGGAGGTTGATGCAGGCCGTGGCCAGAGTGTGAGAAACGTTTAACTCACTAGACAAGGAATTCTTTTAAATATCTTCTGTATTACCCTTTAGAAATGCCTATCAGACAAATTACTTTTTGCCCAATCAGTTATGAAATATTGTGCTGGGAAATGCACCGCTTTTGTTAAAATATTTCTGAGGTGGAGGTGGGGGTGAGGCAAACATGATGGAGCAGAGGAATTACTCCATTCATACAATTTGTCTGGAGCGGCTCCTCTGTATTGGTGGAGGAGCGTTGCCCCACTGCTGGAACCAGCAAACCATGTAAAATAAAATTGATTATAAAGCAGTTATAAAACTACTTTATTCTCACTTTATTTCACTCCAGAGCCGAGCCAAGTCTTGAGGAGGTCAGCAGGAGGAGTGCTGGGCTCATAGCACTGCCAGTGCGCATGTCGCTTTGGACACTGGTCCCCGGCCCGCCAAACCAACATGAGTACTTTGATATATCCAGGCTATTGCTTGGAGATATCGGCAGGCTCAGGAGCACAGGCTCCCAGTACCTGGTGGAGCGTGCAGCCAGCCCGCTCTGCCCAATCCCGATGCTTCTCCCATGCTGGGTAATACGCATGAGAGTAGCGCATGGATTGGCTCAGGGGACTCTGGAAGCCTGTGCGAGCATTGGAGCTGGCGAGGCGGCAGACGTCAGGCTGAAGGTAAGTTTTGTTTGGTTTTTTTTTTATTTTTTTTATTTCTTAATTCTTTATTGATAAAAAAAATATAAGTGGAATATACATTGGCAGTTTGTTTCTTTTTATATATACAGTACATTTGTGAATGCGCGCACCTAAACAGCAGAGAAGAGAGAGACCTACTAGACCTACTCCTCACAGCGGCCCTAAAAATAATCCTGACCAACTGGAAGAACACTGCCAAAGCAAACTTTAAAACGTGGATTAATTGGGTCACCTTCCTGAGGGGAGCAGACAACATCACAGGCAACTTCTCTAAAGAGCACAACGCCAAAGTACACATGTGGGGCCCACTCGACGAGCATCTGAGGAAGACCCAGTAACCATAACCACAAGTGAGGCATACTACAAGCATCTGAGGCAGAACCCCCCCCCCCCTCCATACTGTCGCAAAACAAGAAAATAACCAACACATGGGAAACACTCCTAGGCAGGCAACTAAATGAAAAAGAACGGGCAAAAATGTGGGGCTCAGCGACAACAAACAAAATCACCCCACAACTAGCGCAAACCAAATTCTGGCTCCTCCACAGGGCCTACTGGACACCCTCGAAGCTCCACAAAGTTTTGTTTGTTTTATTTTTTATCCTCCACCCCCTCCCAACAGATTTCTCCTGCCTGCGTTTCTACTGCAATTTGTGGAAGTTCTTCCAAATCTGTGTTAAATCTGGGAGACCCTGGTAATCTCCATGGGGCAGATTTACAAGCCCGTTGCGCCACTTTTGCGTCATTTTCCCATGTTAAAAATGACGAAAAAGTGGCGCATTGTAAATCTGCCCCCTAGTATGTTTTCTTGTAATTACAAATATAATTCACCCATCATCTAATTTGAAGTAAGTTATAGAAAATATCTTACTTACACACTTTCTAAAATACAAGAGCAAGTTGGTCAGCACTGTACAGAAAATATTCCTGTGCCTCTCCTGGTCTGGTTTAAACATAAGCACTTGTTTTTGTAATGCTACTAAGTGTTTTTGTATCCCTTTCATTCCAGCCAACAATCATCATCATTTTGCATTTGGTTTTATTTTTTGGGTAGGATTCTTATTTTCGTCTATTTCGGGATCAGAACATGTGATGCTCACAAGTACTGAGAAGTTGCCAACACAAGATTTGTTCCTCGGGAGGCCACCACCCACCAGGAGATGGGAGGCCTCTAACCTTTTCATTAAGTACTCATAATATGATCTTTGTTGTGCTCGCACTGGAAATTTTTTGTGCAACTTCAACTTTTTTAAGCACTATTTTGACAGTCATTTTGCGTACAAATGCATTACCCTCGGAAACCCTTCTGGCTGGTGCATTATTGCTTCCCTGGACTGTATAAAGAATCAATAAATCTGACTGCATGTGGCAAACCTTCAGTCTTTGAGAAAGCCTCTTTGCTTCTGCCATCAATGGCCCCATTCACCTCAATGCCGTCTCACTTATTACCATCAAAATGGTCTGATTACCATGTAATCTTCTGGTCGAAAAGCCTCAGGTCTTAATCATCTAGCCCATTACACAGTGACAGGGCCCCTTTAATGAAACAGACAAAACAGTTGATTGACAGCTATGATCCCACCCGGCTATGCTTGTCACAATACGGCTAGGATTATGATTGATTGGAATATCCTGGTGGCGTTCGCATTACTCCATCTTGGTCCTGTGCAGCCATTTTGTTCTTACCTTCCATGTAAGGTCATGGGTTAGATTAGGTTTGTACCAAAATAAGATCCTCTTTCAATGTTTGCAATCCTTTGTGAAAAAAAAAAAAAAGAAGACATTGTTTGGTATCATTTGAATAAAACTACATTGAACAATGCTTTTTTGTCAATTAGCTGGCTTTTCAAATTTAAATTCAAGTTAATTGCTGTTTATAGCCCTTGCACGATGTATCACATTTAAATTACACTTGCAAATTACTCACCTATCTATGTTTAAAATCACGTAGAATAATTGTGTCTTTCAAAATGTACAAAAGGCAAAACGTAGGAATGCATGTGTACCTCATATCTCAATGTAACTGAATACATTTTAAATGTAATTACAGTGGTACTGAAAAGAGAAAATGCAAGGGCAATTAGTGCCCTTTATATCCTTCTTTCTATGGCACCAGGCGAGGCACATCGATACCATGTAATTTCCACTAAGTACCGTCAAAAGACTCCTGAATTGTCTGGACTCTTGCCATGTCCAGCGATGCTACAAAACTGGAGGGAACTCTCCTGCAAAGCACATCTACCTAACCACATCACCCTCCCTGTGAGCTCCTCCCCCACCACTCTAAAGACCTGCTGACGTAGAACGACGCAGACTCAGGCATATTGTCAAGGAGAGGCCCGAGTGGACTATGAAACTGGGGCTAGGAACACACTGCCACATGGAAGACACAAGTGTGTAATGTTGGGCACAGTCTAGTAGTTGGGATGGGAGGAGTTTCGGGACTGGGGAAGAGGCAGAGTGAGAACAGGAAAGGGGCAGATAGAGTAGGGACAGGCACGAGGAAGGAAGCAGATAATAAAGCTCCTCTAAAGATAATTGCTTTGTATGTCATTATTCATGTCAAGACATGACAACTGGCGACGAGGGTGGGATGGAAAGGTAATCATCCCCAGAACCCAAGAAGAAGCGTCCTGTCCCTGGGCACCCCGAAGAAAGGAAAGTTCTTCTGCAGGACACGTGTGCCCCGAGGAAGCCGCCACCTACAGCACTAGGCCAGCGGTAAATGAGCTGCCCCACGATCTGGCGATCGTGTAGAGCCCCAGTGAAACAGCACGAGTGCAGCGCTGCCTTTCTGGCACCCGATGCGCTAATTCGCGCCAAAAGAAATTGCGAGTGCGCCCTGTGGACTGTGCCCCCAGAGAAGGTACTGAGAGCCCACCTCAGTCCTCCTGAAGTGTCCTGAAGGAGTGGAGGAGCGCCAGACGAAGCCAGCGACACGTGGAGGCGCCGGAAGAAAGTACCGACATCGGGTCTCACCCCCGATGCGTGAGGAACGGAACGCGGCAGACGAACAAAATCGGAGCTCGCTCCTGGCCTACCTGGACGGTGAAAGTGGCTTGGACGTGGAAGCTGAGTTGCCAATCTCTGCTGTGTGAACAAGAGACTCTCGGTGAGTGCCCCATGAGACCGAGTGAGCTGCAGAATGACTGAGGAGTCAAACCTCGTGGGTGATGTGTGGCGGCCATCTTAGAGTCAGGCAGCTGTGCAGGACATCCCCTGTGAAGTGCATGAGCGGCCATTTTGAAGTCAGGCATCTCACGTATGAAGCTAGGACAAGCAGTTCAAAAATCCAAACAAGCATTGACCAATACAAAACAAGCACTGGTGAGTGCAAGGACAAGCAATAATTGCCAGATAAGCATTGGCGAGTGCAAAAGTGAGCACCCTTGAAGAACACGAGTGTGTTGTTACCACGTTAGTCCAGCCATGTCAACTTCACCCACTCGAAACGGAGGTGGTGCAGCCGCGGCCGTAGCTGCCCCTGCCGCGCCCATCATTTCGCATTTACGCCCCCCCGGAACCATTGACGCTAGTGGCGGGCGGAAGCATGGGACCTCGGTGGCAGGAGTGGCTGGAAGATTTTGAAGATTACCTAGAAGGGTCGAAAGTCACAGGAGACAGAGACAAACTAATTGCACTCCGCAATCTTGTTGGCAAAGAGATTGGGAAGGTGATCAAAGAACTACCGACAGATGATAAAGGGACATATGATAAAGTACGTGATGCACTCAACAAAAAGTTTGTACATAAAAGAAATGTGGACTACGAGAGGTACGTGTTTCATCAGGCACGCCAAGATAAAGAGGAAATGATGAGCACTTTCATCTCACGACTGCGTCGACTATCACAGTATTGCAATTTTGACTCCTTTTCAACTGACGATGCCATCCGATTGAAAGTCATTGATGGCTGTCACTCAGAGACCCTTCGCAGGCGACTGCTGAGAAAGAGTCATAACCTCAACGAGATTGAGGAGATGACGAGAGTGCATGACCAGGCAGAAGAGCACGCGAAAATCATGGAGACAGGACGGGGCGAGAAAAAGGAGCAGGTGTACTGGACTCAAAGCTCTGGCCCTCAGAGAAGATCTGGCGACCACCAGAGAAGGTCTCGTCCAGCGTCTAGACACACACATCGGAGTCATCAATGCCACGAATCAAGAAGGAGAGGAAAGAGATCGAGCTACACCACGAAGCCAGAACGTCCAAGGAAATGCTATCAATGTGGGTACGATTTCCCACATACAGACCATTTCGAGGCCATGTGTGGAGTGTACAACACGGAGAGAAAGAGTGAGAAAACCAGATCTCGGACGGATGAAAGGCGACACCACGCAAAGGCCGTGCAAGACAGGGCAGTGTCGTCTTCTGGCTCGTCACATTCCAGCAGAGGGTCTCACAGCTCCCATCAGACCAGAAGATCATTGTCAAGGGAATCGAGGTCAAGTTCTCGAGAGACGACATACACCGACGAATACGTCTGCATGGTGGCTGACCCGGATCAACTAAAAAAATATCCTCCGCTGGATATTGAAGTGGGGACTCATGCCACCAAATTTGTACTTGACAGTGGGGCATCGTTAAACTACATGCCCGTGACTGAATACAACAAGATGAGACCGCAGCCTGCGTTGAGCCCTGCTCACGTCAGAGTGTTCACCTGGATGGCGAAAAAAACACTTCACTGTCTGGGCAAGTTCGCAACGACGCTCAAACATGAGTCCACGGCAATTCAAGCATATATTCACGTCATTCATGGACCGGAGGCTGATTGTCTCCTCAGTTTGCCCACGGCGGAGAGACTCAGACTGGTCGAAATATTATACCGAGTACATGACAATCCAGATATTGTCCGGAAGTTTCCCAAGCTCTTCCATGGACTTGGCAAAATGAACAAGTGCCTGATTCGCCTACACATAAACGACCAAGTGCGACCTATTGCTCAACACCCACGGCGAGTACCTTTTCACCTACAGCAGGCAGTGGAGGATGAGATTCAGGAACTGCTTCAGGCGGACATTATTGAGAAAATGGATGGTCCCACACCATGGGTGTCCCCAGTTGTGATCGTCCCCAAAAAGGGTACCCCTGAGAAAGTGAGATTATGTGTGGACATGAGGCTTCCCAACACAGCAATAGAACGGGAACGACATCCAGGGCCTCACCTGAGCGACATGATAGCGGCATTAAATGGAACCAGGGTGTTCTCAAAGTTAGATCTCAACAAGGGATATCATCAGTTAGAGTTACATGAAAAATCGAGATACATCACAACATTCGCAACTCATCTGGGCTTATTCTGCTACAAAAGACTAAGTTTCGGAATCTCTTCCGCAGCGGAAATTTTTCAAGAAGTGATACGCCAAACCATCAGGCATATCCCGAACTCCCTGAATTACAGTGACGATATACTGGTGTATGGATCAAATACCCAAGAACATGATCAAGCCCTGGATCGAGTATGTAATGCACTCCTGGAAGCGAATTTAACGTTGAACAAAGACAAGTGCGAGTTCCACAAGTCAACGCTCAAGTTCTTTGGTCATGTCTTTTCAGGGGCTGGAATGAAGCCTGACCCCGAGAAGGTGACTGCGCTCAACACCACCAAGAGCCCTCAAGATGTCAGCGATGTCAGATCACTCCTGGGCATGGCCAGTTACTGCTCCAGATACATCAAGGACTATGCAACGATCAGTCACCCCCTTCGTGCTCTCACGAAACAAGGGCAACCGTTCGTGTGGAGCCCCTCGTGCGAGAGGGCCTTCCAAGAAATCAAGCAAGCAGTGGAATCAGCGGATAATCTGGCCTATTTCAACACAAAAAGGAAGACGGAAATAACTGTGGATGCCAGTCCTGTAGGTCTGGGCGCCATTTTAGCTCAATATGACAACGACACTGAGCGACGCCACATCGTGGCATACGCCAGCCGCAGCCTCTCTGATACTGAGAAGGCCTATTCTCAGCCTGAGAAAGAGAGCCTAGCAGTTGTGTGGGCATGTGAACATTTCCATGTATTCATCTTTGGCAAACATTTCACCATGATCACGGATCACCAGGCCCTTGTCACCATTTTTGGAAACCCCAAGGCCAAGATGCCACCCCGCATTGAGAGATGGGGTCTGAGATTGCAGGAGTACACCTTCACAATCATTCACAAACCCGGGAAGGGTGAGAATCCGGCGGACTACATGTCCAGACACCCACAGGCATCCCATGAATTGCGCTCATCGCTGGCTGAAGAGTACATACACTTCGTGGTAGGTGTAGCCCGACCGCCCGCAGTTCCTCTAGAAGCAATCAAGGATGCTACGGCCCAAGACAACATCCTCCAGAAAGTAATGCGCCGATTGCGCACACATCGATGGAGGCATGAGAGCGAGGACGAAATGAAAGACCCACAAATACATCAGGAAATGCAAGCCTTCCGTCATGTCAGGGATGAGTTGTCAACCACCTCACAGGGGCTCTTGTTGAGGGACCATCGGATAGTCATCCCGAGACAGCTACGTCAAGGAGTCGTTAACCTGGCACATGAAGGCCATAGAGGAGTAGTTGCCACCAAGAGAACATTAAGAGAGAGAGTTTGATTCCCGCAACTAGATCAAATAGTTGAGTCCACTTTGAAAGACTGTCCACAGTGCCAACTGGTAAAGTCAGGCGAGCCTCCAGCTCCTCTTCAGATGACTCCATTGCCGGAAGGAGTATGGCAGGAACTTGCCATGGACTTTTATGGCCCACTCCAATCTGGCCGATATGTGGTGGCAATCATGGATGAATATTCGCGATTCCCCATGGCTCAATTTGTATCGTCCACCAATGCCTCCAGCACAATAGCTGTACTGGACGAAGTGTTTGCTGCATGGGGCGTTCCTAAGGAACTCAAAACAGACAATGGCCCTCCTTTCAACAGCCATGAATTCAGTGACTTTGCGAAGCATCTAAATTTTCGACATAGAAAGGTTACCCCGTTGTGGCCCCAAGCCAATGGCACCATTGATAGATTCATGGCCACCCTGAAGAAGACTTTTCAACAGGCCACGCTAGAAAAGAAAGACCTACAGGTGGCTCTGAACGAAGTATTAAGGGCGTATCGAACCACTCCACACGCCACCACCGGAAAATGCCCTGCTACACTCATGCTAGGTCGACCCATCAGGACAAGGATCCCTACGTGGGAAGGAGCTCTGGCACCGGTGTCCCCGACACGCACTCATCAAGAAACAGCCAGGGCTGACTGTGCGGAGAAGAACAGAAAGAAAATATATGCCGATGCCAGACGGCATGCCAAGTCTCCCTCCTTGCAGACAGGAGATTGTGTCGTGGTCAAACAAGAGCAGACCAAGAAAACGGATTGTCGATTCAAAGATGAACCCCTCACTGTTACCCAGCACAAAGGCACCATGGTTACTGCTGAGTCGGAGCAGAGAAGAATCACCCGCAACGCATCTCATTTTCAGAAATGCACACCAGGTATGAAAGAAATACTTGAGAGAGACACAGTGCAACCAGAGGTTGGTGAATCAAGTCAACCAAGCCCAACCTTGAGGCTTGACCGGTCACAGGAAAATGCGCTGACAGATACCGGGACACGTCTCAGGCCACGAAGAGACATAATCAAGCCAAAGAGACTGATTGAGGAAATGGACTAGAAGCTGTCCCAGTTATTTGTTAACAAAGGGGGAGATGTAATGTTGTGCACAGTCTAGTAGTTGGGATGGGAGGAGTTTCGGGGCTGGGGGAAGAGGCGGAGTGAGAACAGGAAAGGGGCAGATAGAGTAGGGACAGGCACGAGGAAGGAAGCAGATAATAAAGCTCCTCTAAAGATAATTGCTTTGTATGTCATTATTCATGTCAAGACATGACAAAGTGCTTGGGCAAGGACGCATGGGCAGCATTATATTAAGATACTATCCCTAAGAGAGGGTTAGACAATACTAGAACATGGGTGCATTGAGGGACTCTGTAGAACAGGGAGATATGCATTTATACACTGGGGCCCGAGACTACAGCACCACACAGAGGGCATGATTCACAAAGGTAAACCTAGACCAAAAGTCTAAGGTTACGACTTTCGGTATTCACAAAAGTGTCTTTACGTCCGCACCGCTCGGGCAGAAAATCCTCCCCGTGTGTGGCGATATCAGAGTAAATTCCCTTTGTGAATAGTAGAGAAAGTTTCAGGGGGGTAGGCAGTGGTCCAGGAACCACTGCCAACTGAAAAGGCGGGATTTCCACTCTAGAGTTTGTTTACCATTCTCCAGAATCCCGTCACAGGTCGACTGAACCTTTTTACCTGTCATAGAGTGAATTAGGCAACCAATTTACCAATAACCAATGCTTATAACAATTCCCAATTATTTACCCAAAGGACCACTGACCAAGAATCGATTTTAAGGATTTATTACATAACAAAAAATAACTGCAGGTACAAGCACCTCAGCAAGAGGTTCAAAAGATAAACAGGCACTAATACAAACATAATCCTACGGAAGAGCCTCAAGCGGCTGATGAATAATACAAGGATCAATTCCAGAACCATCAAACTAAACAAGATTGCTATAACTTGAGTTCTGGTACTCATCGGACTAATAGACATAAGTTCAGGTTAATCTGTCCCTACACTATTCTGGGTGACATCCCTACTCAACTATAGCGCAACCTAACCAAAGGTGTCAGCAGTGGTCACTTCCAAAGAAGTTCACTCACTTCCCTCTACGACCAGAGATTCCTCAGTCATATCTAAGCTCTTCACCAAGACCAACCACTCTCTCTAGCTCCTCAGCCCATCTGCACTGCTTCCACCCTCGGGGCACTGTCCCTAATACGAAACCCCACAATGTGAACGACACGCCTTCAGGTACGCCCCTCTCAAAGGTGTTAACTTCCAAAACTTTCCAGTATGGCTCCGGTCCATCTTTGTCCAGCCGACGTCCTTGGGTCCCAGACTCTTCCTCGCTTCTAGTTACTTCTTCAAATTCCTGGTCTACTCCTCCATGTCTGGGTCTAGCATTTCTAACTCTCATGCACAATGGACCCTTCTACTCTACAATCTATTGGGTGACGCACCTGCAAAAGAATATACGCAAATAGCTCACAGCCTAATAATGTTGCAATATTTTCTAAAGCCTCTTTCATAAGCATTTCTATCGTTTATATGTTTTAGCAAGACGTTTCCATACAGGCCTGCGCCATTTCCATGAACTAGGCCTCTGCTAGAGTTTTAAGCCTCACGTTTACATTTGCAATTCTCTGGGTTCACTAGGCCTCCAACCTTAATGTCAAATGCATTTTTCTATTTTTACCTAAATATCGAGTACATAAAGCATGATTATACATTTCGATCAATCAATCTGGAAGTACATTAGTAAATCACTTAAACACTCTTATTAGTGAAAATTTCATTTTACAAGCATTTCTATATTGCAGCAAATCTGAATTTGCACTCTGTAACGTTGGTTCTGCACATTTTCTGATACCAATTTACTTTAGTACTTGTCATACATCGAATCTAAACATGATTAAAAGTCCTCTATATATACGGGTGCTGACTACTTGTACATATGCTGCACCCCTACAAATTTCACTGTAAATAGCGCTCTCTCAGTTCCCCCCTTTGATGACCCGTGTCATCACCACCCACACATCTTCCTTAGGGTAAGAACCAACTAAACTGAGCTTGTGGCCATTTTCCCTCGCTTGAACGATTCCAACGCTCTCAGACTGCGGTATTGACTATCCTGCAGCCTCTCCATTCGCATCTCTTGCGCTCTCATTGATCTCGCCAATCTATTGGACTTGTACCATTTGTACAATCTCACTAAACCCCACAATTCAATCACACAAGCCACTGCTATGATAAGGAGTTTCAGTACAAACCCAAGGAAACTCTTTCCTAAGTTGGCAAACCAGCTTCCAACTTTTCCAAATCCTTTGCCAACCGTCTCCCACGCATTCTCTTGTGTCAAATCTTTGATTTCATAATGGATTGCAGTGATATTGCTTATATATTTCTCCAGATCCTTAGAGTTGTCTGGAATGTAAGTACAGCATTCCTGGACCTTCAAACGCTTACAGACCCCGCCCTCTTTTGTTAGGATGACGTCAAGAGCAAGACGGTTCTGTAAAACCATTGTCCTGATCGACAACATCTCACCCTCAATCAACACCAAAGACTTGGCAGTATTCATTGACAATTCATCCACTACAGTTGCCAACCGCCGTATCTTAATGTCATTCAAAATAACACCCAACATAGGTATCGCTGCTCCAAACACATCCCCCACAATTGCTCCAGCACTTTCCCCTCGCTTTACCCTCCTTTGGGACCCTCCCTCTAAGAGTTCGAAATCCTCTGTATGATAAATCTTGGGAAAAATAATTGCTAGATAACATGTTCCATACCACTTCTCTGGCAATCTCACATACGCATTCCTTCCGCAGACAAAATACACAGTGGGGATCACCTGGACCACACTCTTCAGGAAGTCCTTTGTGTAGTACTCTAATGTGAAGGTATGTTCACATGTAGTATGACCCACATACACATTCTCATAATACGTCTGTGGTCGGTGAAGGCACAACTTCCCCTTCTGGACTTCATCTAAAGCTATTGGACCATAACTCCCTCGTGACTTATGCTGCTTCTCTTCTTCGGTCCAATCTACCTTGCCTTGCCCTGAATCTCGCAACTTTTTCTGTTTCGTGTACCTATCTTCTACTTGTTCAATGAACTTCTTCTCTGTCTCAGACAATAAACATGTCAAGTTGTGTCGGTGTGCATACGGGGTGTCTAGCTCTTGAGTGGGAATGAAAAAATACCCAAGTCTGTCTTCTGACTTATAATAATCCCATTTGTTCAAGTGCTTGTAATTCGGAACTTCGGGTAACACAGCATCATAATTTGAAAAGAAATATTCAAAGTGATTTCGCCCATAAAGGATACTAATCAGCAAACTACAAGATATGCCATATGTCAATGGAAGGTGATGGTACCTAATACCCTCATCTACTGAAGCTGGTAATTGCATGCACACATAACAGTCTTTCGCATCCATCGCCTCAATGTATTCGTACAACAACTTTGTATACGCATTCTGCCCAAAATTTCCTTTAGACAGATCAGTGTGTAGCCTACGACTTTCTGCAGCCAGTATGGCTTTCTCTCTTCGCTCTTTGTCTTCCTTCTGGCTAGGGGTGGTAGGTGTCGGCGTCCCCACAGCCTTCTCTACCTGTTCGTGTGGTGCAAAATAAGAAACTAAAAATACTATAGCTATAAGGAGTATCACTCCTCCTAAAAGAGTGCCTACTATGCACTTGGCTCTACGATTCGGGTTTCCAGGTGCCATGGTCTCAGCACAAAGTAGTTCGTTCTCGGAAAGCACCCAAAGTCTCTTTCTGTGCTATTTGAGTCTCTCGAACCACCTTGTAAAGCGGAAATCCCCGTTTCAGTTCTTCTTTTAGTTCAACATCGGACAACCTTAACCCTTCTCCGTCCTCTGTGGAAAGTCCCTAAATGTATTCTTCTTCCACTCGGCTCTAGGTTAAGTTCAACATTTATTTACAAAGTCTTTTCAAAGTAATTTCAAAGTTCAAAGTTCAAAAATTCAAAGTTCAAAGTTCTTAATAGTCTATGATTATACTTGATCCAACTGCCTGCAACACATAATCTAAAAGTTCCATGCGGAGCACAACTTCATCATAAATTGGCATGTCGGGAACAAATGTAGGAAAAATCAGTCTATCCAAGAGTAAATGACGTATCTTGCTCAGGAGAGGGGGATTGGGAATGGTGAGTGTCAGTTTACCTTCTATTTCAAGTCCAGGCACCAACAGTATCACCTCCAGCCTAACATTTGGGATCACACTGGTCAGCGCCACTGACCTCACCCTCCCGGACCTCAGTACCCCTGGCATTTGCGAATGGGTAGGTCCACTCTGGAGTGGCGTATCTTCGGCAAGGTACTCTCGCCCTCCTTGAACTTCTTGGACCGCCGTGTTCTGCTCCTTGTTCTCCCTCCTCCGGATCTGATTCTTCGGACAGAGGAGCAAGGTCTCTTTCGGAAGCCAATCGTACGTTCATTCGCCTCCGCCTCTCGGGCCAGTGAGCCTCTGCACCTCTTGTTCTTCTGCTTCTTGTTTGCACACCCTGTTCGTCTCCGCTGTCAAAGTTTTCTGCGCTCAGATCACCTTCTTCGCCACTTCCTCCCTCTAAGGCAGATCCAGTGTCACTGTTGTCGTGGTCGTTTCCTGCCTGATCAGGGGAGTCCCCGACTTCCACTGGCACCCCCACAGCTTGACTTGTCCCCTCTGATGAATCCTCTTCTTCGTTGTTATTTTCATCTACGAGAGGAGCTGTTCTTTCCACGGGTGCTGGGACTCGGCGGGTGTGAGAAGCATGGACCCAATTTGGCAATCCACCGCACTTCACCGCAGTCGTAGTCACCAAGATGAGTTGGAAAGGTCCTCTCCAGCGCACATCCAGGCAGCTCTTCCTTACGTGCTTCCGCACCAGGACCCAGTCACCAGGGCACAGGTCGTGACAAAGGTCGCTAGAAGCCGGGATTTCAGCAGCCTGCACCGTTTTGACCCCACCATTCCCATCAGGAGCTTCCCCATTCTTGGCTGACATTGGCGTGCCCCCCAACTCGGGATTGTATGGGGGTGGTCTCTCTGACAACATCCTTTCTATCAGGCCATCGTCTGTCTCACTGTCCTCATCGTCTGTATTTCGCCTCTGTGCGTCCAGTAACGGGTACAACCTATCCCCTTCAATGGTCTGTACCCTCCACCTCTTCTCCATGGCGTCCCATCTCGCATCTTGGACCGCCTTAACTGATCGTTTCACTCTTTCTCGTCGCCTATCTCTGCCCCTGTCATGGGCTGCCCTAATCCATGCATTTAGCGCTTCAAACTGTGTTGGTCTGGGCAAAGGTCGCAACGCAGCCATAATTGCTTTCAGCTGATACAACACTTCTAGTCTAAACATCCCGTACTTAGGGAAGGTCAATTCTTCATTTCCATCTGTCATCTTACACCAGTTATCGAGCCACAATATGGTATGCAACCCAACATTCGTAGCCATTAATGAGCTGGAGTATCCTCGGGTGGAGCCTCCTCCCCACCCCGAGGTTCTATTTTATTTTCGCCTTTGAAACATTTCCGCAACACTTTAAAACATTTCATGATGAAACCCACAACGTTTCCCTGTTCCACAGTGCTTATTTACTTCCTGATGACAATCCACCAATCTCAGCGTGGCTCCACACTAACCGCTCTATCCCAGCGCGGCTCTTTCTGATGTCACTCGCCTCCGTTTCGCAGCAGTTCCCCTCCTCTCTCCGTTTGTCTCGCGGTCTCGCATGCGTCCCAATCATACACTGGAATTGATTACTTCCGCCCAAGCAACCACTTCCTAGACTGTACGTCCACAGTCTGACTGTAATTGTCACCTCAACCGGCAAATGTCTGTCCGCTAACGGCTAGACAATCACCTCAACTGATAGGTTACAAACTCACGGCAACTTCCGACCAGCGTCCATTACCCACACACTCACACATTCATTCCCCCTATCTTGGTCCTGCGGGCGATCAATGGTACCTCATGACCCCCTTTACAATGGTCGACAATTACTTTGGATGTTCGATACACCCGGACCACTTAAACTCTCCTTGAGCTTAAGATTTTCACCGGTTGCACGCGCTCACAACCTGTCCTCATTCGCACTACAGGAATTCAACTCCGCAAGACAATACACATACAATACAACATAGCACCGCAATCTAACAACGCATGACCCTTTTCATACTCACTCTCCTCCGACCTGCTGCTTTCTGCTGCACTGTTACTCTCCATCAGTTGCCGTGGAACGCCATCCTCCATCCGCGATTCTCTGGACACTCATCCTTGGTTTCTATGGGCCTCGGGGAAATCTCAACCTACTTCTGGATTACCCTCGCTCTAGAAGGTAAACCATCCTACTCTGCTCCCAACTGAAAAGGCGGGATTTCCACTCTAGAGTTTGTTTACCATTCTCCAGAATCCCGTCACAGGTCGACTGAACCTTTTTACCTGTCATAGAGTGAATTAGGCAACCAATTTACCAATAACCAATGCTTATAACAATTCCCAATTATTTACCCAAAGGACCACTGACCAAGAATCGATTTTAAGGATTTATTACATAACCAAAAATAACTGCAGGTACAAGCACCTCAGCAAGAGGTTCAAAAGATAAACAGACACTAATACAAACATAATCCTACGGAAGAGCCTCAAGCGGCTGATGAATAATACAAGGATCAATTCCAGAACCATCAAACTAAACAAGATTGCTATAACTTGAGTTCTGGTACTCATCGGACTAATAGACATAAGTTCAGGTTAATCTGTCCCTACACTATTCTGGGTGACATCCCTACTCAACTATAGCCCAACCTAACCAAAGGTGTCAGCAGTGGTGACTTCCAAAGAAGTTCACTCACTTCCCTCTACGACCAGAGAATCCTCAGTCATATCTAAGCTCTTCACCAAGACCAACCACTCTCTCTAGCTCCTCAGCCCATCTGCACAGCTTCCACCCTCGGGGCACTGTCCCTAATACGAAACCCCACAATGTGAACGACACGCCTTCAGGTACGCCCCTCTCAAAGGTGTTAACTTCCAAAACTTTCCAGTATGGCTCCGGTCCATCTTTGTCCAGCCGACGTCCTTGGGTCCCAGACTCTTCCTCGCTTCTAGTTACTTCTTCAAATTCCTGGTCTACTCCTCCATGTCTGGGTCTAGCATTTCTAACTCTCATGCACAATGGACCCTTCTACTCTCAATCTATTGGGTGACACACCTGAAAAAGAATATACGCAAATAGCTCACAGCCTAATAATGTTGCAATATTTTCTAAAGCCTCTTTCATAAGCATTTCTATCGTTTATATGTTTTAGCAAGACATTTCCATACAGGCCTGTGCCATTTCCATGAACTAGGCCTCTGCTAGAGTTTTAGGCCTCACGTTTACATTTGCAATTCTCTGGGTTCACTAGGCCTCCAACCTTAATGTCAAATGCATTTTTCTATTTTTACCTAAATATCGAGTACATAAAGCATGATTATACATTTCGATCAATCAATCTGGAAGTACATTAGTAAATCACTTAAACACTCCTATTAGTGAAAATTTCATTTCACAAGCATTTCTATATTGCAGCAAATCTGAATTTGCACTCTGTAACGTTGGTTCTGCACATTTTCTGATACCAATTTACTTTAGTACTTGTCATACATCGAATCTAAACATGATTAAAAGTCCTCTATATATACGGGTGCTGACTACTTGTACATATGCTGCACCCCTACAAATTTCACTGTAAATAGCGCTCTCTCAATGCAACTCTCAGAGAAACTTTAAAACTCAGCTCCTGCTCTCTTGCCTCCGACACGAAGCAGGTAGCCAGGCTCCCTCCCCTAAGTCAATCACAATGCAGCAAGCAGCATTATGATTGGTCGGGAAACCGCCCAGCCAGGGGCTAATGGGTTGGCCATGTTCTCCATGCCGGCTATGCAGCCTTCATGGAGAAGGGCAGAGTATGCATGACTGGTTTGGGCGGACAAGAGGGCCTCAGGAGTGGGCAAACCACTCCTTTCCTGCCCTGCTCAAAGAGAAGAGCAGCCCGCCCACCCTGCCTACTCCCAATGCGCAAAGGAAACATGAAATGGTAATAACTTTTAGTTATTACCATTTTATGTTTTGGCTTTCTTGCACTGCGAAAAAGCAGTAGGGCGACGCTCCTCCGCCCTAGTGGAGGAGCCACCCCTGCTTTTACAGTACCTTCTTAAACAATGAGTAACCCCAATCAACTTGTGGCTGGGTGGTTGCTGGAAGAATTACATACTTTTGGGGTACCATGTTCGATATGGTGCCAGGCAAACTCTATGGGCTCCCCTTAGGAAAAATCTACTAGATGTTGGGCAGCAAGGGCTGGTCCAAGGAATTTTCATGCACTGTATTTTTATTGCATGAAAACCTTCATTGGTTACATTTTTAAAAATTATATTTCTGTTATTTTTGGTTGTAATACATGTAATGCTTCAGTTAAAGTCTACAGTCACTGCCTCTAAATTCAGGAGTTCTAGGAGAGAGGAGTATTGTTCAATCAAGGGGCACCATTTTGCAATGTCCTTTTTCTGTAGAACAATAAACTCACCTCCAGGTATCCAAACCTCCCATACAACAAATTGCTGTAGAATTCAACATGGCCAGTCCACACTCCTAAGGATGATAGCTTTAATTTAGTACACTTTTCACGCCACAGGAAAATCTAGGACTATGAGTGATTCTCCAGGGAATACATACAATTCTTGCCAAGGTTTTGGATCACTTTTTGAGCTGCAAGGATTGAATGTGAGATGCTCTAAGGAGTTAATAAAGGGGGTTTGAAAGTGATGATTTGAAGTTGGAGGTTAGAGCTTTGAGTCTCTCTATGTTAGGTAATTAGTTTATACTCAATGTCCACGAGGCCAGCTTTTACAATTAAAGACTTTCTGAGATGTGATTGATCCAGTGGATCAAAGCTCCTTGTGCTATTTAACGCATATATTTCACAGCCATACAATATTTCATATAGTGTGTTGTTCAGTAGCCAGTAGCGGCTGCTACCGGGCATCAGTGGTGGGCGGAGCAGGGTGTTAAAAAAAGAGAGAGAGAAACTGAAAAACAAAAAAAAACCTTGATGTAATGACGGCCGCATTTCCAGGAATAGGAAGCATCCAGGCTTCCAGACTCCTCTAGCCAATCACGACACAGCTGATAGCAGCATCGTGATTGGTCTGAGCGCCGTTGCTTTCCGCTCAGACGGAGAATGGGAGTCTTGGCAAGTTCCTCACCAGGTTGTGTATTACAGCCTGATGGAGAACAAGCACAGTGCCCAGGACTGTTTGGCCAGCCCGAGACGGCTGGCCAAGCAGTCATGCGCACTTGGGGAGTGCCAACACTCCTCCCCTGCTATGTGGATCGCTAGGAAAAAATAAAATGATAATAACCTAGCGTTATTATCATTTTGATTTTTTTTGTGGGGCGACGCTCCTCTGCCATAGCGGAAGAGCCGCCACTGTCAGTAAATTATTTCATGGAAGCCTATTTAAACCTCCTTGGGCACTATAGGGACTGTGTACACCTAAGATCCTTGACGCAAAGGTCTTCTTAGGATGATATCCACCTTTACTACAACTAATTTAGGTTTAAACTGAAAACATATTGGTGTGGCCCAACCACTGTGACTAGAGCATTCATCTGCTTTGAAAGGAAAAGCTGTGCCTTGGTCTCAGTGAAAAGCAACACCTCTCCAGTTGCTGCAAAGAACAGTAGGTCGTTTATGACTTTACAAGCTGTCACCTGACATTGTTGCCAAACCCACATAAACCAAGAGTAAAAATAAAATAGTAACTATTATTTGTTTGAATTGATTAAGCAGTTGTAGAGGACCAATGTGATTGTGATAGACCATTTGAAAGAGACCAGTGCTTTAATGAGAGGGACTGTTGAGTAGTTTAACCAGTTGGCAAAACCTACACTGTAAAATATATTGTTAGGTAGCTTTGGGCACGAGTGGCTCCAGTTTGCTCCTGAAGATGTATAGAAAGTAAATCTTCAAGAGTTTCTTTAAAAACAATAGATATTTTTACTGAAGTTTTAGGTACATTCACAGAAAATTATGCATCTACATCATTGCAAGTTGTTCAATTCGTATGCATTACAAGTCATATAACAGCATTAATCTTAAAGAGCTTTGAATCCATTAGCTATCAGTTCAAGCTTTGATTGCATTCTCCTTTTCCATCCCCTTTCCAGGGCCCTGTCATCCGTTCGAAATCCCTTCCACAATGCTCCAGTTGTCTGAACATTGTATTACCAGGTATGTGCACCTTCATGACTGCAAATGAATGTATCTTCATTACAATCAAAGTGCCCCATACCCCTTCACATAGGCCTCGTATTTCCCGCATCTGCATCTAATGATGGGGTGGCCATCAGACACATTCACAAGGGGTCCCATATATCCCTCAGCATAGAAGTAAGTGGGAGCAGTTCTGCATACACCATGGATTGCTCTTGCCTCAATATGAAATCCTGGAGCCAGTCCTTAAATTTGGGAGCACTTCCCCTACCCCATTTACAGGCCACCCTGCGTTTAGCCAATAATAGCCCCAGCTCTGTGTTTTTCATATAAGTGGGTTCAGTTTCCTCAGAGTACCCCTCTAATCGGTGAAGTGGGCAGGGGAGTCCCTATCATCACCTCGAGGGCTCCCAAGAGATTTCAGTTTGTCAGGGATAGGGATTTATATGAATCACATTTTTCTCCCGGCTTGGCAGGTTTTATTAACCCCTTCCATGCTGATGACGGCCCCCAGCCGTCATGCATCATGGTGGGCGTGAGCTGATGACGGCTGGAGGCCGTCATGAACCCGCCCAATCATTAAAACGGCCGCACAGGCGCAGAATCGCGGCTGCGCCCAAGGGGTTAAGGAATGAATTATTGCCTCCCACATGGACAGGGGAAGAACACCCTCGTCCCTGGCCTCCTCATACACCTTTTTAAGTATGGGGTCAAGTAGTCGACATATGCTTGATAAAAGTCATCTGGGAGGCCATCCGATCCAGGAGCTCTACCAGATCGCAGCTGCATCACTGCCAGCCTGATCTCATACTCGATCTCTGCCAAAAAGAACTCCCTCTGCGCCCAACCCAAACTTCCTAACACCACATCCTCCAGGTACGATGTTATTGCGATGGGTTGCCTCCCTCTTGTGGTATAGAGGGTGGAGTAGACTATAGTGAAGGTATGTAGAATAGAGGAAGTATCCTTGTGAGTTATATCACCTGGATCTTGTGTTTCAAGCACATAATTAGAGAACCAGGGGTTACGGATTTGGTCACGTAACACTTGCCCTAGCCTTTCTCCCTCACCATATCTCCGAGCCCGGAAGGACTTGCCACGAAACAAGAATTATCTGCGGTGTCCTTATCTCTAAGGGCAACCTATGTAACCCCAGCAGGGGAGTCTGACAGCACATCTCCAGGTGCTTGTGGTCTGTCTCTAGTCAAGTAAGGGTGGTGCGTATGTCTTGCAATATTCCTTCTCCCCTTGCGATGCACATGCCACGTATAGTGACTTTGAAAGCCTCCCACACTGTTTTTAGTTGGGGAACCGACCGATATTGCGCTGAAAAAAAGCCCTGTATATCTTGTCCTACGTCTGTCCTAAACGGGTGTCTAATAAGACTGTTGGGTTAAGCTACCAGGTGAGGCATGGCGCGCAATCAAGCAAGGGAACCAATGTTAGCATCACCAGAGAGTGATCCGAATAAGTGCACGCCAGATGCTTGACCTGTGTCACCCATGTACCCATCCCCAAAGAGACAAGCCAGTAATCAAGTCTGGATGAAGTGGAGTTCACCGCTGCGTAATGGGTACCCTCCTCCAACGTCAGATGGAGGTGTATCCACGCATCTAGGAGAAAATGTTCAGTGAGAATATGTTGCATCAGACGATAAGTGCCCATGTTGTGTTGGGGCTGGGGGTGCGATCTGTCATGTTGTGGCTCCAGTGCCGTGTTAAAGTCCCCCCCATATCACACACGTGGACCCTCTTTCCAGCACCTTCCCCCAAAGGGTGTTAAAGAAAGCGGGATCATCTATATTCGGGCAGTAGCAGAACACCAGGTTGACAGTGTATGTTGCAAATTGTCCCCACATAATGCTAAAGCGACCTTGTGTATCTCGAAGGCATCCCAATGCCACACATGGTGTACATTTTCTGACCAAGATCGCAGTGCGTCTAGCATATGTGGAATATGACGTGAAGCATCTGTGCTCCGCCCATTGGGCAGCAAATACTGTATCTGTCAAGGAACCACAGTGTGTCTCTTGTAACATGACCATTTGCATGTTGTGCCAATCTAAGTAGAGCAGGACCCATCTATGCTTGCACAGGTTACCCAACCCTCTGAAGTTCCAAAACAAAACGTTTTGGCCTGTGCCCCTTTGCTGGGTTAAGAAATGGTATATTAGACTATCTAGGAGTGGAGAACATGCAACCAGAATTGCAATAAACCTGAAGTCTAGTAGCATCCAAACTGTCCCATGCACGATGCATTTAAGAAGATACATTCCCTGCCCACCTGGAAGTACCCACCCTCCCCAGAAATATTAGCCTCTATTATCAGTGTAGCTCGTCTTTGGGACAATACCAGTCTCAATAACAATGTAACAAAAATAGCGAAGCATTGCAATAGGAACTTTCCAATTAGCTGGTCTATACGTGCTAACTCCTGCATTAAACCCCACACCCTTTACAGTACAGCAGAGTGTATAGTGGCAAAAAGATAACAGTAAATAGATGAAAGCCAAGTAAAGCAGTGGGTAGATAAAGAGTGAGAAGAAAGAAAACAACAGGAATTCAAGTAGGGATCTCCTTGTAGGGTAATACCAGAGGGCACATCAGTACACCCCCAGCCACACAACGGGAGGGGGGGAGATCAGGTGTAGTCTCATTGTGCTCAATATAAATCCCATGAAAGAAGTAATGTCATGTAAGAAAGGCTGGCCTTGAACGTTCTGTAGTGTTCAGTCCACATTCCTCTGAGAGTTGCAGAAATTCAGTCACAGCAAGACCCACAGCGGTAGACCACTCTTGATCGTCGGTGGAGGCCCGGGATAGTCTCAGTGAGCCTTCCAGGAAGCACTTCTATCCTTGCTCCAACCCAGGCAGTGTTGAGCGCGCCGGCGAGCACGCTGTGCCCCCTCTCGTACAGGCACAACCGGTGCGCTTCTAGTAATCTTCCACCTGTGGTGGGTTAGTGAAAAAGTGTTGCTTCCTTTGATGGGTGACCCGGAGGTGCTCCGGGTAAAGCATTGCATAGTCTGTTTGGGCCTGTTGTAGCTTCCTCTCCACCAGTAGGAACTTCCTCCTGGCCTCCTGTACTGCTATTGTAAAGTCCGGATAGATCACAATGCTATTACCTTAAAATATGAGTTGCTTTTTCTCCCTAGCCACCCGGAGGGCAGTATAGTGGTCGAAATAATTAAGGATCTTAGCAACAATGGGTCGTGGTGTTACACTTGAAGGGGGTCGTGGTCCCTGTGAACGATGCACCCTCTCGACCCCCTGCTGTATAGAAAAGGCATCAGCACCACAGATGGCTTTGAACATTCGTTCAATATAGTCCTCCATTCGGCCCATGTTCGTGCTGTCTGGCACACCCAAAATGTGCACATTGTTTTGTCGTAAGTGCACCTCCAGATCTTTGTTTTTGGCAGCGACTACTTTTGAGAGGTGCTCCTTGTATAATAGTTGTTTTTTTCTGCTATTTGACGTGTCCGCAAGTTCAGAAATACAAAGCTCTGCTTCTTGAATGTGGTTATCCTGTTTCTTCAGCTTCTGAGAGAGAAAGTCTACTCAGGTACACACAGAGTCCATTTTAGCCTCTATTGATGATGTAGGGCTCTGTTTCATGGCCATTAGGAGGGATATAATTTAATCTCCTGAGGACTGCTGGGTGCTAGGGAGTTGTTCGGTCATTGTGTGGCCTGTGTCTTTGGACTGAGGACTCGCCATCCTGCAGGGCTCGAAGGGCTGCCTTGACTGCTTACCCTCAGTTCTGCTTATAGCAGGCCCCTCTGTGCCTTAGTAAAAGCAATATGTGCCACAAGCGACATGATCACGCTGTTCACTGCAAGTCTGTATCACCCACCTCATGAGCAGTCGAGATCACAGATTCCGCAGCAGAAGAAAGCAGGAGCAGGCCCTCCTACCCACTATTTTAATGCAGCATATCGAGCCCTGCCAAGAGTCCCCTCCATGCCTTGTGTGGGGTCCAGTCTCTAACCACTCCTCTGAACAATATGGACACCAGGGGGTGGACTCCACCCACGTTGTGTCTTTAGACTTGCACTGTTCATAGCAGGGACCCCAAAAATGGCAGTCGCAGCCTCTCATGGTCGCACGGCCCTAGCGAGTTTCTCTTCACTTCCTGTAGGAAGCTCTGTGGTCTCAGCAAAGCGGCCAACCAACAGTGTGGCCTTCACCTTCTCACTAGTCCCTCGTGTGGGGGAAATAGGCCGTCAAACCCCAGGCTTGCTCCAGCCAGGCCCGCCGCGGTCCAGGCCGTGCACACCAAGCCAAGTATGTCTGCTGCTCTCCACTGGGCCACCCTCCGCTTTCCTCACCTCGCTGGCAGCTGCGATGTCCCGTGGCAGCTGCACTTCAGCCTCAGGATCTCCTCTGCTGTGTCTTCATGGTGCTTGCTCAGGCTGCGTCTCTCCCGATCGTTCCCCGGGGTGTACTCGTTGTTTTCTGCTACCGGGGAGGACCCGACCACAAACCAGATCTTCCTAGCCGGCCCCCGGCTCATAAAGCAATTCCACCACCCTGTTGATGATCAATCATGGGTTATTAGGCAGGATATTGATGATTTAGTGGCCCGGGCAGCAGGAGCCTCACCACTGGGCGGCCATCTTGCGTGTGCATCCCTCTACTCACCCCCTTCATGAATTCCTTTAATTAAACCCATTCTCACTGATTCAATAAGAAAGTGCTGTCTCCAACTCATAAGATTTAGATTGTAGAAGCCCACTGGGACCCAGGCAGTATATATACTTAGCTGGGAACCCTGCAGCTGAGGCATGATCCTAATGTGATGCCTTTTTTGCTAGCATACTTTCTGGGTCAATTTTAGTTTGAGACCTATACCAGCTAACTACTCAACACGTCTGAACAGCTACTTTGGCCACTACAGTCCCTATAGATACACTTTCCTCACTTTGATTTACCAATGGTTGCTGTATGTACACTAATGTAAGCTGGCTCTGGAGACCACTTGTGTGACTTAGGACCTGATTTAGATCTTGGCGGTTTTAACACCATCCCACTGATGCAACAGTCCCAAGTACTCCTTCTATTTGACACTGGTCCGCCCACTATATTTAGATGTAGCGGCAATAGGCAGAAGACTGCTGCGGTGACGGTCTTTGCTTCTGGACGACGGTACTCCATCGCCATCACCCCGGTGGGACTGTGCCAGGCTGCTGTGCTGGCGGTCTGGGAGTGGCGGTGTCTCAGCGGAGTAAGGTCCTGGTGTGGTGAAGAAAAGTAAGTACAACTTTTTTATAGATCTAACAACACATGTGTCATGTTAGCATGCAATGCATGTGTAGACAATGTGTAAAATGTCTTTGTGTCACTTTTTGCATCCCGTTCTCACAACATATACACACTATTGAATGACCCAAAATACGATACATAGGAGAAATGCACGAATGGTTTACATTCGATACCGGCAACAACAGACTCATTTGGCATCGTGGTGGTGTCAGTGCAGCAAAGGGGGGACCAGGATGAAGGCATAGATGAAGGAAACGGAAGCGAGAAGCAGGAAATAGGTAAGTTATTGCCTCATTTCCTTCCATTTTGCCACCTCAAAGTAGGAGGTCTTCCTGCCATAGTTTGTCCGACAGGAAGGCACATCATAATCAGCTTGGCGCGAATCTTGCCTAGAGTCCCGCCTCCAGCTGTGTTGAACCCTGCTGCTGTTGTCCCGGTCCAGAAATAATGGCGGAGTTGGCTGGAGCATGGCGGTCTTCCCTTCCATGCCCTGCCAACATCTGAATCGGGCGATCAGACTGCCAAGGCAGCAGGTGGGTAGACCTCCAAAAACGCAACGGCGGGACAAGTTCCTCCAAGATCTAAATCTGGCCCTATGTCTTTGTTTAGCTTTGATCAACTTTCCCCTTGAGTCGTTATACCCATTGATCATGCAGCGTATTGAATCTACATTATAAACTCGTTCGTAGAAAGTAAAATTTGAAACAAATAGAACTGGACCACTTGCATTTGCCTGTTGCAGGTAGGGAAGTAGTGAATTAATCTTGTCTATTTGTGCTGTGTAATCTACTAGAAGCAATATTCGTTTATAGTCAAAAACTATAAACATTATTACAAATACGCAGTTAAAGGCACAATAAATAAATAAAAATTAGGAGCAGACTAATCAATCATGTACAATCAATATCCACGAGTGCAATTTGTCTAGTTCTAATGTTACCAGCATGTGCAAAATAGTGCTTATAGTGCAACCATGCAGATCTTCTTTCTTATTTGGTCAGCAGCCAGAAAGTGACGCCAAATAGCCCTAATTCTATCTAGCATCCCATGGCGACCTGCACTAATACTGAAATGGCACAGGCCTATGTAATGTGTAAATTTACGTAGAAAGTGCAGAAATGCCAATATTTGATATGTGAAGCTGGCAGAGGCCTATGCAATGTGCAACTTTGCGCAAAACTTTTAACAATGCTAATTTCTTATCATAAGAATAGTTGCGGAAAGTTGGGCTGATATTCAACCTGGCGGGATAGGGAATCAATAAGGTTATATAGTATTGTATTGTATTTCGTGGGTTCTGATCAGGGGCTTTCTTCACTGTCCATATTGATCTCTGCCTGAGTATCTGGTTCAGAAAAGGGGGTGGTGATGAACAGAGTGTCTGAATTAAGCAGACCACTCTTACCCAGTCCAAAGATCAGGGCTTGATCCATCACCGTTATTTAGCTCACTGCCCCATCCCAGCTCAGAACCTGGCTATATGCAAATTAGTCTGTCCCTGGCCCAGTGCATCATGGGAACAGGGCAGACCAAACTACCAAGCTAATTCTTCACCAGAAAGGATACAAGCTACCGGGGACCGGTTTCTGGCATTTCAGCCTCGTCGGCCCGGCTTGCTTGAATCCTGATGGAGCAGTGAGCAAGGGACTCATGTCTGAGTATACCCTGCCACACCTATAGTGGCCAAAAACGATTCAGAAAAGGGGGTGGTGATGAACAGAGTGTCTGAATTAAGCAGACCACTCTTACCCAGTCCAAAGATCAGGGCTTGATCCATCACCGTTATTTAGCTCACTGCCCATCCCAGCTCAGAACCTGGCTATATGCAAATTAGTCTGTCCCTGGCCCAGTGCATCATGGGAACAGGGCAGACCAAACTACCAAGCCAATTCTTCACCAGAAAGGATACAAGCTACCGGGGACCGGTTTCTGGCATTTCAGCCTCGTCGGCCCGGCTTGCTTGAATCCTGATGGAGCAGTGAGCAAGGGACTCATGTCTGAGTATACCCTGCCACACCTATAGTGGCCAAAAACGATTCAGAAAAGGGGGTGGTGATGAACAGAGTGTCTGAATTAAGCAGACCACTCTTACCCAGTCCAAAGATCAGGGCTTGATCCATCACCGTTATTTAGCTCACTGCCCCATCCCAGCTCAGAACCTGGCTATATGCAAATTAGTCTGTCCCTGGCCCAGTGCATCATGGGAACAGGGCAGACCAAACTACCAAGCCAATTCTTCACCAGAAAGGATACAAGCTACCGGGGACCGGTTTCTGGCATTTCAGCCTCGTCGGCCCGGCTTGCTTGAATCCTGATGGAGCAGTGAGCAAGGGACTCATGTCTGAGTATACCTTGCCACACCTATAGTGGCCAAAAACGATTCAGAAAAGGGGGTGGTGATGAACAGAGTGTCTGAATTAAGGAGACCACTCTTACCCAGTCCAAAGATCAGGGCTTGATCCATCACCGTTATTTAGCTCACTGCCCCATCCCAGCTCAGAACCTGGCTATATGCAAATTAGTCTGTCCCTGGCCCAGTGCATCATGGGAACAGGGCAGACCAAACTACCAAGCCAATTCTTCACCAGAAAGGATACAAGCTACCGGGGACCGGTTTCTGGCATTTCAGCCTCGTCGGCCCGGCTTGCTTGAATCCTGATGGAGCAGTGAGCAAGGGACTCATGTCTGAGTATACCCTGCCACACCTATAGTGGCCAAAAACGATTCAGAAAAGGGGGTGGTGATGAACAGAGTGTCTGAATTAAGCAGACCACTCTTACCCAGTCCAAAGATCAGGGCTTGATCCATCACCGTTATTTAGCTCACTGCCCCATCCCAGCTCAGAACCTGGCTATATGCAAATTAGTCTGTCCCTGGCCCAGTGCATCATGGGAACAGGGCAGACCAAACTACCAAGCCAATTCTTCACCAGAAAGGATACAAGCTACCGGGGACCGGTTTCTGGCATTTCAGCCTCGTCGGCCCGGCTTGCTTGAATCCTGATGGAGCAGTGAGCAAGGGACTCATGTCTGAGTATACCCTGCCACACCTATAGTGGCCAAAAACGATTCAGAAAAGGGGGTGGTGATGAACAGAGTGTCTGAATTAAGCAGACCACTCTTACCCAGTCCAAAGATCAGGGCTTGATCCATCACCGTTATTTAGCTCACTGCCCATCCCAGCTCAGAACCTGGCTATATGCAAATTAGTCTGTCCCTGGCCCAGTGCATCATGGGAACAGGGCAGACCAAACTACCAAGCCAATTCTTCACCAGAAAGGATACAAGCTACCGGGGACCGGTTTCTGGCATTTCAGCCTCGTCGGCCCGGCTTGCTTGAATCCTGATGGAGCAGTGAGCAAGGGACTCATGTCTGAGTATACCCTGCCACACCTATAGTGGCCAAAAACGATTCAGAAAAGGGGGTGGTGATGAACAGAGTGTCTGAATTAAGCAGACCACTCTTACCCAGTCCAAAGATCAGGGCTTGATCCATCACCGTTATTTAGCTCACTGCCCCATCCCAGCTCAGAACCTGGCTATATGCAAATTAGTCTGTCCCTGGCCCAGTGCATCATGGGAACAGGGCAGACCAAACTACCAAGCCAATTCTTCACCAGAAAGGATACAAGCTACCGGGGACCGGTTTCTGGCATTTCAGCCTCGTCGGCCCGGCTTGCTTGAATCCTGATGGAGCAGTGAGCAAGGGACTCATGTCTGAGTATACCTTGCCACACCTATAGTGGCCAAAAACGATTCAGAAAAGGGGGTGGTGATGAACAGAGTGTCTGAATTAAGCAGACCACTCTTACCCAGTCCAAAGATCAGGGCTTGATCCATCACCGTTATTTAGTTCACTGCCCCATCCCAGCTCAGAACCTGGCTATATGCAAATTAGTCTGTCCCTGGCCCAGTGCATCATGGGAACAGGGCAGACCAAACTACCAAGCCAATTCTTCACCAGAAAGGATACAAGCTACCGGGGACCGGTTTCTGGCATTTCAGCCTCGTCGGCCCGGCTTGCTTGAATCCTGATGGAGCAGTGAGCAAGGGACTCATGTCTGAGTATACCCTGCCACACCTATAGTGGCCAAAAACGATTCAGAAAAGGGGGTGGTGATGAACAGAGTGTCTGAATTAAGCAGACCACTCTTACCCAGTCCAAAGATCAGGGCTTGATCCATCACCGTTATTTAGCTCACTGCCCCATCCCAGCTCAGAACCTGGCTATATGCAAATTAGTCTGTCCCTGGCCCAGTGCATCATGGGAACAGGGCAGACCAAACTACCAAGCCAATTCTTCACCAGAAAGGATACAAGCTACCGGGGACCGGTTTCTGGCATTTCAGCCTCGTCGGCCCGGCTTGCTTGAATCCTGATGGAGCAGTGAGCAAGGGACTCATGTCTGAGTATACCCTGCCACACCTATAGTGGCCAAAAACGATTCAGAAAAGGGGGTGGTGATGAACAGAGTGTCTGAATTAAGCAGACCACTCTTACCCAGTCCAAAGATCAGGGCTTGATCCATCACCGTTATTTAGCTCACTGCCCCATCCCAGCTCAGAACCTGGCTATATGCAAATTAGTCTGTCCCTGGCCCAGTGCATCATAGGAACAGGGCAGACCAAACTACCAAGCCAATTCTTCACCAGAAAGGATACAAGCTACCGGGGACCGGTTTCTGGCATTTCAGCCTCGTCGGCCCGGCTTGCTTGAATCCTGATGGAGCAGTGAGCAAGGGACTCATGTCTGAGTATACCCTGCCACACCTATAGTGGCCAAAAACGATTCAGAAAAGGGGGTGGTGATGAACAGAGTGTCTGAATTAAGCAGACCACTCTTACCCAGTCCAAAGATCAGGGCTTGATCCATCACCGTTATTTAGCTCACTGCCCCATCCCAGCTCAGAACCTGGCTATATGCAAATTAGTCTGTCCCTGGCCCAGTGCATCATGGGAACAGGGCAGACCAAACTACCAAGCCAATTCTTCACCAGAAAGGATACAAGCTACCGGGGACCGGTTTCTGGCATTTCAGCCTCGTCGGCCCGGCTTGCTTGAATCCTGATGGAGCAGTGAGCAAGGGACTCATGTCTGAGTATACCCTGCCACACCTATAGTGGCCAAAAATGATTCAGAAAAGGGGGTGGTGATGAACAGAGTGTCTGAATTAAGCAGACCACTCTTACCCAGGCCAAAGATCAGGGCTTGATCCATCACCGTTATTTAGCTCACTGCCCCATCCCAGCTCAGAACCTGGCTATATGCAAATTAGTCTGTCCCTGGCCCAGTGCATCATGGGAACAGGGCAGACCAAACTACCAAGCCAATTCTTCACCAGAAAGGATACAAGCTACCGGGGATCGGTTTCTGGCATTTCAGCCTCGTCGGCCCGGCTTGCTTGAATCCTGATGGAGCAGTGAGCAGTGCCCTGTTCCCATCATGCACTGGGACAGGACTGGGTAAGAGTGGTCTGCTTAATTCAGACACTCTGTTCATCACCACCCCCTTTTCTGAATCATTTTGTCCACCATAGCGTGGAAGGGTATACTCAGATGTGAGTCCCTTGCTCATTGCACCATCAGGATTCAAGCAAGCCGGGCCGACGACGGCTGAAATGCCAGAAACCGGTCCCCGGAAGCTTGTTTCCTTCCCAGTATAAGAATTGGCTTGGTAGTTTGGTTTGCCCTGTTCCCATCATGCACTGGGACAGGAACAGACTAATTTGCATGTAGCCAGGTTCTGAGCTGGGATGGGCCAACTCAAGCTTTTCAAACTTTTTTCAAGGTACTTTTTATATTTACCATTCCCCCTTTGAAGGTTGATTTCAGAGCAGACTGGATTAGCCAGTAAACTCTCTGCGGCTAACTGCAATTTGTGGCAGCCTTTAATAAACACCTCAGACATGGCATGTGGCGGCTTTATCAGTGAAAACTCCAGCCTGGCTTGGGTGGGCAATGCAGATCTTGGTAGCCAGAAGACTTGTTTATAAGATCTTATCACGATTTTGTCAAGGAGTCTGGCTTCTGCGCCTATCATCATTTCCATTCCATATGAGAGGGCAGGTAGCAGTTTACCCTTCATTACTACAGCCAATGGCTGAAGATTGTGCACACAAATAGATTTTGCTAGAGTTGTAAAGGCATAGTTGAGAGCCAGCGCTTTTCCCTTAACCGCCCCTCTTTGGGGAGCAAACATAGCCCATGCATCTATCTTGACACTTAAATACACATTTGCAGGGGTTTCATCAATTGTGTCTCTGCTACCATTTGCGCTGGTTTAAAATACAGTTATTAAGTTTGATGACTTTAGTCTTTTTAGAATTTATTTCCAGCCCATTGTCCTCTGCATATGATCCAAGGCAGTTCAGTAATCTCTGTAGGCATATTCTGGTGTTGCTAAGCAGTAGCAGATCATCTGCGTACAAGATATTTGACAGTAGCTGGCCACCAAGGCTCGGGCATAAGATACCTGGACATTTGATTCCGAGGAGAAGTCTGCAATATATAAGTTAAAGATGATTTAGTATGGATCGTCTGAATCCTCAATTTTGAACCCTCAAACACACTTTATGTTGCTGCACATACATAATAGTGTTGCTTAGCATCAACAGTGCTTTGTGCAGAACAGTCAGTGCAAAATACTGTTTAGTAAGCATGCAAAGGTCGAACAAGCAAAGAATGTATTATAAATGTTTTCTATTCTAGAAAATCATGTTTCTTTAAAGTCAGGTCATACTCAAAGTGAATGTCTGCTATCGACTGAGTCTCTGTCCACTAGACCCAAGGAAGGTGCATGGCTGTAGATGTAGGGATGATAGTTTTTTTTGGTAGCAAAGTCGAATGTGGGAATTCAAGAAGCAATCATTTTTGTTTTGGGTAGTACATTTCTCTTCAATTATTGTGGTTTGTACTCCTGTGAGAATGTTATCCAGTGGTTCAAAGCGCTTAATAGCGTCTAAAAATTAAGTTGTCAAATTAATTAATATTGTATGCTAAATTTTCCTAGCTAAGAAGAAACTCAGTACTGTTGAAATGGGCACAACGTGATGTAGAAGCATGACCTTAGACTGATGCTTAGAGATGTTGTCATAACTGCAGAATTTTTTCATTTGACAAAGAATATTATTTTACTATTCAACATTTTGTTCTTGAATGTCATGAACTTCCTATTTCTTAATGTTTCATATAAGAATTTAATAGAATAGCTTGTGCATTTAAACAATAATGAGTGTCGTTTAGTAGAAAAGAATGCAGTACTTAACAGTGATTTATCTTTTGGTTAGTAGTTCATTGTTCTCGCAGTGAAACAAGTAGAGAAATAGAAGGTCAATGGATGTGAGAAGCCTCTGGGAACTATGCCAGATGTTTCCAGAATCCAACCTTGCAAGGCTGTCTGCAGCTAATAACATGATAAAAAGTTTGATCCTCATGCATTTCAGTGAGAACGGAGGAACTGAACTTGCTTACCGAAGAACCCTGTCTTCTTTTTGGCTCGTGGAGTAGAAAGTCAGGAACAATGTTTTCAATATGTTTTTCTTGACTTTCATATTAGTGCGTGTTCCTAAGTAGAGTTTTGCTTGGAGGATTACTCCAGACCTATGACGGTGGTAGCTACTGCTGATACTGTTTCCTTCCTTTCACCTGACTTTACTTGGATTAAACATTTTACTACTGCAACAGTATGCTAATATGAGACTCAACTGAGTCTTATGAAATATTCTTTATGGAAAATTCTGCTATTTATCTTGATTTGAAACTTTATGCTCCTCGATTTCACTTCTTTACAGTTGATTTTGACCTCTTTATGAGTTCTTAATAATCTAAATCTCTGATCTATAGCGTAGGGAATGTATTCCTTTATGGAACTGATGGAGCAGATTTAATCTGCAGTCAGGCATTGTTTTGTTTTGCTTTTGTGCTTCAGACAGGCTGTATTTAAATTGCCACGCACATTTTTGTGCAAGTTAAAAACATGGCACATGAAAAATATGAAAGTGAGGCCTAAGTCAGTCTGAAATGCTTGTGCTAAATTAACATGTGTTTTTTGAAGTGTAGAGAAAGGTGGCCTTTTTGGCTTTGAAGATTAATAGAATGTGTTTCTCTCTTCCCAGCTCATCCCTTGCAATCTAAATTCACTATTTCTGTCTTAAAAGACTTTGACTTGTTGCATATTTTGATAAACATTTTCAGTTAAAAACACCTCTTTTTATAATGTGTGTGAATTAATAATGCACCAAACACTACACAGGGGGATAAATGTTTTTTGCATGAAAAGCTATCTAAAACAAACATTAAAGCATGTTGCTGTGTGTGCTGTATTAACTGTGTGTGCTTTTAAATTTTACACTAAAGCATGAAAATGCTATGTTGCACATTGCACATTTATTTTGCATGTTGTCATAAATAATAGAAAAGCTGCTTGAAACTAATAGCTTGGCTAGGTAAACATTTATAAGGGGTATTAGTATGGAGTCGGGAAACCTAATTGGCTGATTAACATGAAATTAATATTCTCTCTTGTGTCTGTTTTATTTTTGGGCCTACCATTAAATGGCTGCCTGTGAATCCAGCAAGGCTATGGCTTGCATTAAAAGAGAAGAGAGCATGCGCAGACACCAGCTTGACTGAAACTGCGGAAGAAGGCAAGGCCATCTTGAACTTTGTACATTCTTTTGATTGTGCCAATGTACCAGTTAGTTAAAATATCCGCCCTACTTCGCTGTGAAAGGAAGGAAGGGAATTAGAATGAAACATTTTTCCTAGTTAATGTTGCAAAAACAATATAAATGTATTTACTCATGTATGCTCCTTTTGTTAAAACTGGTATAGTCAGGTTTTTAGAATGAGTCAGGGTAGTGAGAACTCATGCTATTGTGGCTGACCAATCACGTACAAGTTTTCCTGAAGATGCAACAATTTTTGTGTAGACTGCCAAGAATTAGAGTATAAATAATGACCTCTCTGGAGGCGTGGTTGGCTTTTTTGCTCACTGGCTGGCTTTCAGCTCACTTCTGCTTTTTGCTTCATTCAGATGGGTTAGATACGAGACCGTCGCGGGAGATAGCTGATAGGGTGGAGATTGCTTCCGAGGAGAGTCAGGGGGAGGTTTTTTACTACCACGTCATATTTTGGCACTGCAGGCCACATTCCTTTGAGATCTGGTGAAGGAGGGGTTGTTTTGCTCTTTAGACACAGACAGATGCAGAAGAACAGCAACAGATAGAAAGGCTTTTTAGATTTAGATGCTAAACTTTAAGTTCATGCTTTGACTAATTAATTAGGTCTGAAAAGATTTATTTGACTTATGCATTTATTTCTCTTAATGGGAGATTTTTGTAAACTATTTAATTATTGATTAGACGTGCAAGACTATTTTTCTTAGAAACTCTTTAAGAATTTTGCTCCACATTTTCTTTCCTACATGTAATGCTTATATGCAGACTGTAATGTGTTCTGTATTAATGCTATTTTTCCTATTTTCCAAATTCTGTAACCTGATTGATATTTTAATAATGAATAAAGGGTCAGAGAAAAATTAACTTTTGACTAGAAAATAAAACCCTTTCAAATACTCAACAAATCTCTTTATTGGCTTAAAATAATAATTACATTTTTGACTGTTCATCTTTATTTAAAGTCTCCCGAAGGTAATACATGGTGTGAAGGGCCCAACACCTTTTCAGCGGAAAATTAGAGGTAGCATAAGGGTTTGCATTGAGAAATTACCAGAAGAAATTACCGCTCCATCAGAACAATGCATAAATGCTTTGATATGGTAAACATCCTCTACACCGACTGTGTTCCAACTCATGTCATTAACCCACATTTTGTACTCTGCAAAATATTTTACAACGCAGGGCTTTACACCACAAACCATTACAACGCATTCCCCATTACAGTGCCCCGGTGGAGTTAGAATAGTAAATTGTGTTGTAATGGACAATGAGTTGTAATGGATTTGCGTTGTAAAGCCCTGTGTTGTAAAAGATTTTGCGAAGTAAAAAATGTGGGTTAACGGCACTCATTGTAAATGCATGCGGGGTAAGTGTCATATTCCTTTGATACTAATGATTGATTTTTTTCTAACTAATTTTCTTTATGATGAGAATTCTTTAAACCTATTTGATTGATAGACTAACTGAATAAAGATCAAACATAAATAAAGATGTTTACTAATATTTTAATGAGTAAATACAAATTTAAAATGACAATACAACTCTCATCATTGACTGAAAATAACCTGACATTATTGAGATGTCTAAATTACTCCTTGACTCCTAATACTCATTTCAAAGTCCATCGCAGGAGAAGAAACATGTAGCAGAGGAAGGTGAGCTCAATTCTGACTTAAATGTTCATTAGAAATTAATTTGGGTCCCAGTAACGTGCTATCACGCTCTTCTACTACGAGTGAGGTGACACATGTACTCTGTTTGTCCTTTATTATATATAAATATATATTGTACGTGACCTACTGGGTGCCTTTAAATTACTTGTTATCCCATTACATTGTCTATACGTAGTAAGTGTCTCTAATGTAAATATTATCAATACAGGACATCACTTCTAGGTCTATCTACAGAATTTCAATGATCCTTTGGGCAAACACCGTGGGCAGGTCCTATAGCTTAATCTAAATGAGTGCATTGGATAACCCAAATGTGACTGCAGTTAGATATTGTCACTGAGACACTCTGCTTTATGAAAAAAAGTAACATTTTGTTTTGTAATACTGGTGTATCAATTGAGTCATTAGTCCGATGCTCTGCATGTTTTGTACAGCATGTGTTCTGCAAAGGGACCTGTTCCTCTCTCTTATTCGCATATTCTTCTTCACTTCAGTAGAGCTACACTTTGTTGTGTATTTTATTTTTTAAACTGTTCCTTCTTGTAGAAGTCTTTAGTACTATTTCTCCAAGCGTCTTGCTTCTATCCTGTGAAGATTGAGGATAGCGCTCATAAGAAAATTGGTACCTATCCGAAGGTTTCATTTGGTTATGATCTCTCAACTAATATTCCTCTTGTTTCTCCCCCTTATAACATGGTATCGGATTTGTGCCAAAAAATCTACCTCGGATTTGAGAACTATCTTCAAGATTTCTTTTGTTCCTATTTCTTACCCTTAGGGATACCCTTGGATTTACTCTTTAACTCTAATTGTGTCTTTCGAGTTTTTTGTTCCAAGACTATCCCTTCCCATACAAGTAAATATCTGTGATGTAATCTTTGATGAGAATTCTGCTGTCCTGATCCTGTGATGTTGCTGCATAACTCAGCCTAATGACTAGGAGGGAAGCATCACTGTCTACATAGCCGAGAATTGTCTCAGTTATCATATTAATATGATTGAGCTGTTTCATACCGGCTTCTGCCGATCCATCTCGAACTCCTTGGATAAGATGGCACCATTCCGCAGGTCCAGGGGTAGACTGAATCGGGCCTGCCCCTGGTATACAGACGACCTGCGGCAGTTAAAACTGGGCTGTAAACGCGCCGAAAGGGCGTGGAGGAAGCAGTATTCTGACTCGTTGAAGGCTATCTTTAAACAGTCACTGCAGGTATATAAGGCACAGATCAAGGTGGCTAAGGCATCCTACTTGGAAGCCACCTTGAACCAGGCTCCTAATAAGTCGCAAGCATTGTTTAAGATTGTCAGGGACCTGACCCACCCTCTTTGTGCGACTAATAATGTACCTGCGTCGCAGGCCCTTTGTGACTCCTTGGCAAATGCCTTCAAAGAAAAGATCGCTAAAATCTTGGAAGGCTTACAGAGTCCAACACCTATCCCCTTTGAGTTGGAAGATCTGGAGGAGGCATCCAGCCGACCTCAGCCGAATGGCTTTGCTTCTAGCCCGGGAGCTCCAGTAGGCTCATCCAGTCGACCCCAGCCGAATGGTCCCGCTCTCTGCCTGGGAGCTCCGGACGGCTTGCCCTGTCGACCCCAGCTGAGTGATACTGCACTCAGTCTGGGAGCTCCGGACAGCCTGTCCAGTCGACCCCAGCTGAATGGTGCTGCCTTTGGTTTGGGAGCTCCGGAAGAGTCACCTAGTCGACCCCGAAGGAATGGGCCGATCTCTGGTCTGGGAGCTCCGGCCACTTCGCCCAGTCGACCCCAGCTGAGTGGGTGCCCCCTCAGTCTGGGAGCTCCGGACGCTGCGCCCAGTCGACCCCAGCCGAGTGGGTGCCCCCTCAGTCTGGGAGCTCCGGACGCTGCGCCCAGTCGACCCCAGCCGAGTGGGTGCCCCCTCAGTCTGGGAGCTCCGGACGCTGCGCCCAGTCGACCCCAGCTGAGTCGGTTCCCTATCCCCTCCTTTGAGGAGTTTTGTAGAGTGGCACAAACGGTTTCATCTGGCTCGCCTCTTGACCCTTTGCCACCAAAATTTTGGGAAATATTCCAAGGTGAACTCTTTCAGCCTCTGTATGCCATCTGCCTCCAGTCGTTTGACTCAGCAACGGTTCCGAAGTGTTGGAAACTGGCGGTGGTGTCCCCTCTTCTGAAGAAATCCACCTTGGACCCCGCCTGCCTGTCCAATTACAGACCGATTTCCTTGCTCCCGTACCCTATTAAGATCATGGAGAAGCTAGTGACCCGCTCTCTTTCTGGCTTCCTGGAAGAGAACACCTGGTTCGACGAGGCACAGTTTGGCTTCCGCCCAGCGCACGGGACGGAATCGGCGCTGGTGACCGTGCTTGACAACCTACGTTCGCGGGTCGACAGTGGGCGAGCAGCCTTTTTGGTGCTGCTCGACATGTCGGCCGCGTTCGACACGGTCTGCCATCGTACCCTCGTTAGGAGACTGGAGGAGTGCGGGATCACGGCGGGTGCAAGGGACTGGCTGATTTCCTATCTGAACGATCAGCAGCAGGTGGTGGCGCTGCCTCCATTCAGCTCGGAGGCGCGGAGAGTGGGGCAGGGAGTACCACAGGGCTCGGCCATCAGCCCGATACTCTTTAATCTCTACCTCCGTCCTTTGGTCCAACTAATTAAATCCTTTGGTATCTCAGCATGCAACTATGCGGACGATACCCAGTTGGTCTTCTCGCTGGAAGGAAAGGACGCAATTCCGTTGGAGGTCTTTCACCGATGTATGTCGGCTACAGCTGAATGGCTCCGGTCTAACTCTTTGCAGTTCAACAGCACTAAGACCGAGGTGCTGTACTGCTCTACAGACCGGATTCCGCGGGCACTCCCGGAGCATTTCTGGCCCCCAACCTTCCCTGAGACGGTTGCTGCGGCTGAGTCGGCACGTAACCTAGGGGTGATCTTTGGCCCCAACTTGCTGCTAGATATGCACGTGAACAAGACCGTATCCACGTGCATGATGCTGCTTCGTATGCTGCGCAAAGTTCTGCCCCTCCTTCCCGAGCAGGCTAGGCCCGAAGTAGTACGTGGTACCATCTTGAGTCGTCTTGACTATTGTAACGCGCTACTTCTGGAGGCTCCAAAAACACTGCTGGGGAAGTTGCAGTGGGTACAGAACTTGTCTGCTAAGCTGGCTCTCTCCCGCCCTAATTACAGTTCTTCATCAGCAGCCCTTCGTGACCTACACTGGCTGCCAGTGCACTTACGGGTATGCTACAAAGCAGCCTGTTTAGTATTCAGGGCAGTGCATGGTCAAGGACCGGTTCCTCTACAGAACATGTTTGTCTGGTATTCTCCGGCACGCCCTCTACGTTCCTCTTCGGATCATCTGGTGGTGGTACCGAGATTCCAGAGAGTGCGGATGGGGGTCCGCTCGTTCAGTGTCGCGGCGGCCAAACTCTGGAACTCGCTGCCACCATCTCTGAGAGGCCAAAGGGACTTTTTTCCGTTTAGAAAAGCCCTGAAAACCCACCTCTTCCCCAGGGCTGCTTGAGCAGGGTATGTAGTGATTCTGTCGATTTCAAGCGCCAGGATGCCCTTGGGGTGACAGGTCTGCTCTATAAAAGTATACTTTAATAATAATAATAATAATACCTGCAACGACAGTGGGAGATGCCCCTCGGTCCTCTTGTATATGTTTAAGCACTTGAGAGAGCACCTCCTAAGAAGAGGTGCCATGAGACCATGAGTGGTTGTGTAGAGTGCAGCAGTTGAGTCTGAGTCATCCCAAGGGTACATGGTCATAATTCTATGCTTATGCTGTGGTTAGAATACGTGTATGCAGCAGAGAACTGATGTGTTTTATGAGCTATCTAAAAAGAAGTGTTTCCCTTACTGGGCAATGCCCCTCATTGGTATTATGGGGTGTGGAATAATTGTTGAAATAAGGGTCATTGTATGATTAGAACCTACGAAGATCTCAGTTCCCCGTTCCTATAGTACATATTATTTTAACTGCTATACATCCTACTATCCCCTGAGGCATGTTTTAGTAGTTCTAGTGTGTAGTCTCTCTCTTGCCAGGTGGTCAATCCTCTCCATCAGATGGAACCTTTTTCTTGTTAACAGGATGGTAAGTAGAAAACACATCTTCTCTGGAGTATTTACTTCCTCATCACCCATTTTCTACAAAGACTCATGTCTTTGCCAGTATCTTGGGTGTGTTTCCTTTTTATCTTTTATGCTTAACAAACCTTGGTGGACATGAGGATATCTTTCTTCACCCGGAGGGGATTTTTTCCAACCTAGGGATGTTGTCTATATGGTGCCAGTATGTAGCTGAATGTTTGGCCCCAGTGGACTTTCCCCATGCTGGGCACCACTGATGTGTACTTCCCTCATTTGGGGGCACCCCACTAGTTTTCCCAAGCCCCAAGAAATGTAGGAAAAGGAACAGGTATCTCACAACTCTCCCTGTTGATTACACTAACGTGGGTGGGAGGCATTTGGAGGACAACATACCAGGGAGTTGACTCTAATGGAATAGGAGGAGCTTACTTTATTTCAGAGGAAAATCCAAAATCATTACACAAACAACAGGCAATTATATTTGTAGGGATTTATAATACCAGAGCCCATTATAGAAACTAAGCATTCAAATTACCATGATTATAATATAAACAATAACAAATGCAAACAAAATCAGAATATAAAACAACAAATAGTATAGAACATTAGTGAGAATTCTAACCTGCAATTGTTCTCACATGTATGGAATTATGTAAAACCTTTGCCCCATACCTTGCTTTGACCCATATAGATGGGCTGCTGGCTTTTCAGAGGAACACGGGCCCAGGCGTGTAGATGGCCCTTCCACCTGTCACTGGGAAACAGAATGACATAGTCCTTGTGCCTGGATACCGAAGCTGCGTGTTCAGGGTGTTATGCTGCCTTTTGCTGGGAACGCGTGCCTGGTACCCCATTGCTGGGTAAGAGCAATTTGGTACCAATTACAGGGCTTGGTAACTTAGTGGTCTGGCTCTGGGCAACATGGGATGGTAACCAGTTACTGTACAGCATTTGAGCGCGGATGCAGAATAAAAGGCATTGGCAGGAATGCCGTATAAAACCTATATATTTGTTTATCAGTGTGTAATCTATTTCAATATTCATTGTAGGAAACCATTGTGTTGGTCATATCATATTTTATGACAAAGGGCAAACAATAAAATACTTTTATACCCTATTGGCTCCTACCATAAGAGCTGCCGACCTGTGACCAGCCCGCTATGGCACAGAAAACTGAGAGCCAAGTACACCCTTTTAGGATTTGGCTATCAAGATAATGGGGCGAGCAGTCCAAGACTTTCAGGAAGGTAGAGTTGGGGGCATAGACTCAGAACTCAACAATCACCCAATAGACCAATATAGTTGCTGCCTAATCCAATGCTTGTTTTTATGAAAAAAAGAAGCACTTCATTACTGAGGTGCAACAAGTAAACGCCAATAAGATAACGAGCAAGTGGAAGGAAATAGGGGAGAGAAACACTGGTCCATAGTTGCAGAGAGCATATCTCAAGGCCCAAAGGTCTTGGATTGGCTATTCCCTTAAGGCTCAGATTGTACTTCCATATAAAGAGAGCACAAAGGAGATAGCACAAGGCATGAACTTGTGAGGTACCTGAGAGGGACGAAAACAACAAAGTGATGGAACGCAAAAGCCGGATGCAAGCTACAATGGCATGCAGAATCCAATACAAACATGGATAGTTGCCAGGCACTGAGTAAAAGGAACCAACATTCTTTAGACTGTCACTGCCAAAGATGACTCTGACGTAACTCAACAAACCAAGGGGCATATTATCAAGGAACGGTGTTAAAATTATCGTTGCTTTAGCGGCAGGAAACTGCCGCTAAAACGGCGATAATGAGCTTGATAATATGCAGTAGAGAATTCCAATAGAAGCCCATGTTAACACCAGAACATGGGCTTCTATTGGAATTCTCAAGGGCATATTATCAAGCCCATTATCGACGCTTTAGCGGCAGTTTCCTGCCGCTAAAGCAGCGATCATTTTAACGCCGTTCCTTGATAATATGCCCCCAAAAGTAAAAAACTATGGGGCATATTAGCAAGGGCGATATCACCGCTTTAGCGGGACTTTTTCCTGCTAAAGCGGCGATATTTTTATCGCCCTATTAACAAGCTGTTCCTAACAGCAGTTAGCGACAGCTACAGGTTTGGGGCCCGCTTTGCATGTCAGCGATATTTATCGCTAATGACATGCAAAGTGGGCGTACCCAACCTGTTAGCGACTGAAAGCAGTCGCTAACACAGCTATTGCCTATTAGCAAGGCAGGCAAAGCGATTAAAAAAATCGCGCTAAGCGCGAATATCGCCAGAACCGAACGCCTGCTCAGACCATGACTTAATCTGTATATCCAATGGGAGGTGGATATTCAGGTTAAGTTCCCATTAGCGATAATGCCTGAATATCACTGGATTTCCAGCGATATTAACGCATTGAGCCGCTGGCGCCGGATATTTTATCGCTTTAGAGGTAAACGTTGCTAATAGCATGTTATCTCTGCGATAATATCTGGCGATAGGCGGCGATAAAAATAAATGTGCTAAGCGCATTTAGCGATAATTATCGCTATTTGTTGCTAATATGCCCCTATGAGTTAGCACACATGCACCCTTAATATTTTTCCTCCAAGATGCCAACCCCTCTTTGCCACCCTTGCCAGAAACCTCTTATGTTAGTGAAGTTTGCTTGCCCTTTATTGTGGCCAATGTTAATAAACAGCGATTTTTTTTAACTCCTTACCTTATTTGATGTCTTAGTGGGAACCGATTACAGTTCTCCCAGTGAGTAATACGCTACCAGGATCCCTTGGGGCTAGATGGCCTAGTGGTACAACAGGCTTTCGTGGGTGTTTCGGCAGCAGTTGCCAATACCCAGGCCCACACAGGGAGACTGTGGGCTTCAGTCAAGGTCGTTCTTCTTGGTACAGCATGCCAGTCCGTGGCTGCGCCCAGATTCATCCGCTCCAACACTGCGGTTGGTCCCTGCAATTGGTTACGATGATATCCCATCTGCCAGGAGGTGACCATGAGCAACAGACACACTATACTGCTTTGCTTTTCTTCAGTGCTGCAGCCACATGTGGTTACGGGGATGCAAGGAGCTTCTGTGACGTCCCACTAGTCGTGGTGACCACAGGCAAGGGTCGCGCTCTCTGGCTTCTCTTTTGTGTAGTGCTGCAGAAATTATTTTGGGATGCAACGAGACCCACCGGCACTCAAGCAGCCACGTAGACATCCCCTTTGTCAATTCACAATATGCTGCTGCTGCCTCTCCCTGGGTTCTTCAACTAAGCTTCTTCTCTAGCCAGTTTTCCTCCTGCACTCTCTGCTCCCAGCAGACCAGGCAGGCACCTCACCAAGGTAGACCAACAGCTCTCCTCCAGTGGCAAATGCAGACTTCCAGGCGATGTCCACTTACCTCTGAGAGACTGGCTATCAGCAACACCAACCATGGATCACCAGAATTGTCTGCCACTCTGCGGAGTGCCACCTCTTCAGTCAGTGAGACATTCCCTTCCCTGGATGATTAGTAATGGACTGAACACCGTATACCCAATAGTTATGTCATATATGAATGATATAATGAAATAATAAATGATATAAAGAGCAAAGAAATCTCTTCCTTGGCCCACTTCCTACAGAGGTTAAGCCTAGAGGGCACCCCTTCCATTGTTGTAGACATGTCCTGCCTGGGCACCACTTCACAATGTGTCATAGGTTTTGTCTCCTTGCTTCATTAGTGCTTTGATTGATTGTCCCTATGCACAGGAGTAAGAGCTCTGAAGTCACCTAATGAATAATTAGCCTAGGTGGTCCTAGTATCTAACATCTGACTAAGTAAGGGCGCCTGTAAATCTTTTGGGCTTCTAGTTGCTTTTCATCATGATTAAATAAGTAATTTAGTTATGTAGGTGTGCTCAAACCTGGCTTGAGCCAATGTCTGCCCCTGGCCGGCCCTGTAACCTTGGGGACTGCATGAGCATCAATTCACCAAAAAGCCAGGGGTATCAGAAGTGACATCCCACACCATTTGACCTTTACTTTGACTGGTACACATGCTTACACAAACACGTACATTCATACACCTCAGATAAACACACTCACCTGCAAACATGCATACAACATACATATAAAAGCATTGTTTACGTATCTTAGCTGTCAGATAGTGTCATATTCCAGCTCATTATACTCCATTTTTTATTGCACTAATGGTGAAAAATATTAGTCACTATTAGTGTAATAACAGATTTGACAGAACACCAGGAAATTGGAGCTTCAACCGACGTCCATAAGGACGAGCTGCTCCTGTGTTCCAGGCACTGCTTTTTCCACCACTGAGGCCAGCCAGGGGTTACAGAGGCAGTGCCAAGAGAAGCAAAGGGCAAGCCGGGGTCGCAGCTGTGACCCCTAAATGACGTCCATGGGGGCTGACTCGTCAAAAAGAGCCACGCCATCCCAGGCACTGCCTTTTCCCCCTCGCTTCTGCAGCTTTTTAAAAAACAAAACTACTATGTGTGGTAGAGCTGAGCTCAGACGTAAAACCCCAATGGGTGCCTTTCACCTTGAACTTTATTCAGCACTTCAAAGGCATAACATGTGTGTGAAAGTCGGTATGCAGCCAAGCCCTGACCTGTCCTAGTAACCAGAGACCAACTCTGTGGGATCGCAGGCAGCTCTTTGTTTTGGTAATTTGTGCATATGTCATCACTGAGGCAAAAGCTCTCTTAAAATCCTTCTCTTTGTCGACTTAGAGGAAGCCAGCGTCATTAACATACAAATAAAGACATGTCTTCCCTTAACTCAACTTTGTACTTTTTTTTGGAAAGACTTCCAGTGTGTGAGATTGCATTTAACACACTTTACAACTTAGCACTTGGAAGAACTGAACAAAAGCACTGCCCGTTGGTGTTTAATGGGATAGAGGTTAAGATACCAGTCCAGTGGCTACATTTTACAATGATTCCCTAGGAAAGCTTGGGTTCAAATCCTGGCTTCTCTGATCCAGCAGATTGTTTTATCACTTTACTTCACTGTCTCTAATTTTCTTTCAATGTCACATTTGACAGCACTTTGAAGTCCTTCGATTCACAATGTGCACTTTACAAAAACCTCTCTTGTTTCTGGGTGAATAGACGATAATGTGGCTTCATGTGGAACAGAGATCTACAAAATTATATGCTCTGAGCACCCACTAAGAAAAATATTTTGAAGCAGACTTACCCCCAAATCCGTATTGCAAGGAAAGGGCTGATCTCAAGAGGCGGGGACTATGAAACCATTTGGGGGGGATGGGGGACTTTTCTGTAGCTCATAATTCATACTGAATTGTGAGACTTATGAAAGAGCAAATGCATCAAACAAAAACAGAACTTGGCAAAAAAAACGTGTTGTAAATAGCTTTGTCTCTTTTGTCTGTCTTCCTTGTTTCTTGTTTGGAACTTTTCTGTGTGTTCCCTATGTCTTGGTTCTATGTAGAATTCTAGTATTTGTCAGTTGAGCCTTGGCCAGATGGTGGCCTGCTTGTTTATTCTGTGCTGCGAATAAACTCCTTATTCAACAAGAAGTTCCTGCTTGTTTCATCATTGAATCTACCACAAAACGACTCCCATATTTGTTGTGATATACACTCATTGCACTCCTGAGACCCAATGCAACTGCACCTGCTGCACAAGTGATAGATGCAGCCCTTAGAAGCAGGCTGCTTCTTTAACCCCTCTCAAACAGGCTCTCGGTCTCTTTTAGAAAACAAAGGTCTAGCGCCCACATGGTGCAGCAAGGTTGCCTTCTGCCCTAATGCTAGCAAGGAAAGTGAGCCCCCATATGCCCTTTTTAAAGTAAGACAGAAATGATTGTGATGCAGTGGTCCCTCAAACCCCAGGACCTCAGTGCTGCTGCACCTGTTTCACTAATGTTAGCCAATGCCTCGCGAAGCTGGTTGTCTCCTTTGCCCTTTGGTAAAACCATTGACTCCCATCACACACTGCCTCTCCGTCCCTCTGATGCCCAAACCAAGGTGTTTCCTCTGCCTTAAGTTTTCCCTCCCTTGGGCAATTGCTCCGAGGCATAAAGCAATAGTGGAAACGCAAGTGTACAGTGGACCCTAATGCAAGTAAGAAAGGATAGTAACACAGCTTTAACTCTGCACCTGCCACACCAGTGATACCTACAGCTTTGCAAAGCAGGCTGTCTACTCTGTCAAGTCCTTAGGGCCATCATTCCAATATGTGAAGCCCAAGGCAGGCTCGTGTGAGAAAAAAAGCCCCACATCTAGCCTGCTCACTCCACCCCTTGTTGCTTGGTCCCGGTTCCGTGTGTAGCAAGGTTGACCTTGGCCCTAATATTAGCAAGGAAAATAGGCCCCCACACACCTTTTCATAGTAAGACAGCCACAACTGGGGTCCATTGCCCACTCATACCCCTGGCCCTAGTGCCACGGCACCTGCAGTACTAATGCTAGCGATTACCCTTTAAAAATAAGAAAAATACCCTAAGTAGCTCCCTCTTTCCTGCAAGCATCTCTCCAAGGAAGTTGTCTCTGTCCATTTGTAAAACAAAAAAAGAGCCCAGCATAGTACCCCTTCTTCTCTGCCACCTCTTTAACACAATAATTGGATCTCCTCCGTTTCTTCTTTCTCCTAGGCCATTAATCTGAGGCCCCAGGGATCACGTTTTTACAAACCATAACCTGTACTGAATAGCTGAATAGTTAATGCTGATCGTGAGGAGTTTCTGCCTGAAAGTGGAGGGTATGGTGTGAGGAGGGATACATGATGGAGACCTGTGCTGTGAAGCAGAGAGAGAGAAAGAGAGAGAGCTAAAGAGGAAACTAAACAAACCTTCTCATCAGGGTGCCTGCTACCTGAAAGAAATGTAAATGTGTGCAGTTGGTTAATTGCCAGATATAAAGTCTGTGTTGAAGCCAGTACAGGCTTTAATTGATGAAGTCACTTGAAGCTTCATGGTGACAAAGATTTATTCTTTTTGAGAGGTAATATAAGACTGGTATCAGTGGAGTTCTGGGTTGAGTCCTTTTAATTGGCACTTAAAAAATGTTTGCGCTAGGTACAGTCTGATTACTAAAATGTATATGTTTAAAGCACTTGTTTTTTATCTTAAACAGTACATGATTATGTTGTGGCAGCCTGTCTTCTACCGTGTGATACAATTTTAAAACAACAATATATATTCACAGTGGTTTCTGTCACAGGCTGGGACCTCGGAGCACTATAAATAAACAAGTCACTATTCCTCATGGCACCAAGCAAGGTTTAATACTGCACCAACCAGGATTTAAGTCTGTGTGTATGTGACTCTCTTGTCACACACACACAGACACCTGCAATGATTGCAGTAGCCAAGTGAGGTTTCATAAAATAAAATATATATTTCTCGTCAATTAGTTTACCTTACATTTATATTTCATTTAAGGTTTGCGCATGTTATTTTATATGCAGTGAAAAACAACAAAATACAGAATATTTTGTTCTTTTTAGCCACGCCTCTTACCCCCTCACCACCCTCACCTACCATGCTCCATTGCACTCAGTGTTACAGTTCCCACGCTTTTATATGCACTCAACTGCCGCATGTAAATGAAGACAGCCTGGAAATGTGCCAGTCACACTTCTAGGACATCTTCAATTACAAGTACTTGCAGACACGTTTGCTCTGCCCTGGGAATACAGCCAGGATCCCCAGGGGGGCATGCCCACAGTTTGAAGACATCTGATCTAGAACAACAATGGTCATGTGGAAGGGGAACATGACAACAGACTTGTCTTTCGTTTCATTCATGCATCATCCTTGGGCGAGATTTGTGAATGTTCCCAAGTTTAGAAACTTTTGCCTTCAATAATTGTCACTGAGTACACTTGTGGAATTTAAGGTACTACATTGAAATGTTAATGTGAAAAAAACATGATGTTTTCATTTCAAAGTCTTTCTCATACTTTTAAAGTATGTTTGCTGTTTAATTTACATGTCACCCTGGCTTGCCCTCCCATTAAACTTGCTTACCTGCTCACCTATATTTGATTATAAAAATTGATGCATAGGTATTGGGCCCTCCGTCCTGTGTTCTTGATGCGAGCTTAGGCAGTGGAGTTGCCAAGGTTCAGCAGTGACTGTCAATGAGTGAATAGTTTTAGTACACTTGCTGAAAGCAAGACATGTTAGACATTGTAGACACTATAATTATTTAAAACAACTAGAGGACGAAGAGACATGTGTGGGGGGGCTTGTTCTTCGTGATTGCGGGAGTCAATGCTTTTCTAAGATAATTTGGTGGCATCACTCAAGCCCACTTTGCGGACTGGAGGCTTAAATTGTTGCTCATGCCCTGTTTCAGCCAACTAATTGACTCTGTAATAAAAGCATGATCTTATCACGTAAATTGAACTATTGTATTTATTAAGTTGTATTGTTCTGTTTTTATTTTTTGTGTACTTTTATGGTTGTTCGCAGCCGAATAAAGATGAAATGAAATGCGTGAGACCTCACTCCACTGCGGGTTTAGAGGGGATAGAGTGCGTTACTACTGAGCAGAAATCATTTGTGAAGCAAGGGCGTTAAGAGGTAAGCATTCCATTACTTACCAATAATCTTCATTACCCTAAGTCTTAGTACACCTTGTCCTAGTCCTGAGGGCTCGATTCACAAAGAGCCTCCTCAGTCGTGGCGGAGGTTCCGCCGTCGTGGGGATGTCTCCACACTTGCATCTGAATCTTCATATTGCAGTTCTCATTGCGAAGATTCCACCATGAGGGCGAAGACTCAGCCACGACTATGGAGCCTCCGTCATGACTGCGGAGGGTCTTCGAGAATCGAGCGCTCAGTCTAGGGGCCAATTATCAAGACAACGCTTTCCACAAAAAGTGGACGTATCTAAATTAGGTAGTCTTTTTTCTGCTTTAACTACTCTTTTGCTATAATACCCTCCTCCTCCCAATGGGAGTCCTGGGGAGAGGAGTTAGCCTAACGGCTAGGGCTGTCGCCCTCGAATCTGGGGAACTGGGTTCGAGTTTCAGCAATTTTAGCTGGACATCCTTTGATTCTGGGCAAATCACTTAATCTCCCTGTGCCTAACAAAAATGAATGTGTCCTTCTGTAATGCAACTGGTGTTATGTAAAGCGCTCAGATACCTGATTCGGGTCAAGTTCGCGCAATATAAAACTCCCATGCATGGGAAGGGAGAATGGTTTGAGGACTGGGAAGAGGAGCACCAGTACACAGGGTAAGAAAGATTATTGGTAAGTTATAGAATCGTTATCCCTTTATCTCTGCTCCTCATCCTAATCCTAACTTAGAGGCCTATTAGGATGGCGGACGGACCTGCGTCCGTCCGCCACACCCGAGGTGGAGGGACCGTCCGCAGGGGCAGCGGCGGTCCCTCCGTTGCAATTAGGATGTGACCGCCACCCTGGCCGTCACATCCCGTATCTTTAACCTTGCGGCGGGTGCTGCTTGAAGCAGCACCCGCCGCAAGGTTAAAAAATGCATGCTTTGCATTTACATGCACAAAGCGGCAGGCACCGCGCGGTGCCTGCCGCTTTGTGCATGTAAATGCAGGGGGGGTACCATAGGTACCCCCCATGTGCACCCCCACCCCCCTTCACCCTGGGGGCCCGCAAGGGCCCCCCAGAAGCAAAGTTCCACATGCTTTTCCACAGCGGAAAATCCGCCGCGGAAAAGCATGTTTTAACACTCATCCTAATTTGGCTGACTGTGTCTTGCAGACACCGCCACCAAATAGCGCTATACACCCCGCGGATCAGCGGCGGACAGACCTGCCGCCCGCCGCTGTTCCCACCGCCATCCCACCGCAATCCTAATCTGGCGGTGGGTGTTATCTGTCACCGCGGTGGTGAATCCGCATCCTCCGGGCCAGCGGTGGATTCCACCGGCCCGGAGGATGCAGATTCACCACCATCATAATCGACCCCTTAATGAGGATATTTCCAAGCTTTAAAATCAGCACCAACAATGAAATAAAATGAACTGTTCAGATTTTATTGAACCCAAAAAGATTTTCTCTTTTTAGAACAATTACTTCATTACAACATGCAAAACTCCAAAAGTAAAAGTAACAGAATTGCGTTTACCAAAAGCTCATCTATTGTGTGAAACAAAAGTTTTAGAGTGGACATGCGGCTTTTCTGTATATTTCTTGTAGTGATACACCACAAGCGTCTGCGCCTGAAGTTGAAACTGCTCTAGCTGATCGCCCCTGCACATTGTTTATTTACTATTACTGTCCTGCAGATATACCTGTTGGTGAGATGGGCTGACGAATCTGACTTTCTTACTCTTATTAGCTACACCATATGGCACAAACATGCATTAGTACAACAAAACTCTTGTCTATGCCAAGTATACAAGCAAAGCTCTTGGAATGTCTTAAGACAAAGGAATGGACTGTTCAGAGCTTTCCTCACACACTGGCAAGACCATTTCCTCAGCCAAGTGAAACTGCTTCTGAACCTTTGGTGTAAAATGTGGGTCAGCTCTTAATACCACCCTATGGGGAATGAACCTAAGATGTGGATATGACATGGCAATTGCTCTGAGTTCATTCAATATTGCTGCTGGTGTTATTGCCCCATAGAATGCCACTTTCAATGAAAGCCACAAAGTGTTAGTTGACTCAAGAGTTTGAAGGGCTCCTTTTGTAAACTTTCTAAGGCAACAGATACATCCCATGTTGCTAATGGGTTTAAAACATTTGGTTTCCTTATTTTAAAACATCTAGGGGTCGATTCCAATTCGGGAAAAAAACCATCCGTACGATTTGTATCCGGAGCCCTCTCCGTACGAATCGTACCCGTCCGTCCGAGTCGCGAAGTACAATCCGTATTCCGTGAATCCGTACGAATCGTCGCGATCCATACGTATTGCAAGGCTAAAACCGTGAACCGTACGACTCGTACACATACCGTACGACTCGTACACATGCCGTACAACCCCGACGAGTACGATCCGGACCGGGGTATGAGGACGCGATTCGTGCGGTCCACGTCAGGTAAGGGCGAGTCGTACGGAAAAGCACACATACACACCGTACGGTCCGTACCCCCATGATCGCAGGGGTACGCACCGTACCCCTGCGATCATGGGGTGTACGAGCCGTACCCCCATTGTACGATGGGTGTACGAGCCGTACCCCCATTGTACAATGGGTGTACGAGCTGTACCCCATCGTACAATGGGGGTACGGCTCGTTCACCCATCGTACAATGGGGGTACGGCTCGTACACCCATCGTACAATGGGGGTACGGCTCGTACACCGATCATACAATGGGGGTACGGCTCGTACACCCCATGATCGCAGGGGTACGGTGCGTACCCTTGCGATCATGGGGGGTGTGCACCATACCCGGGGGGGCCGTTCCGTACCTGTTTCGGCGCGAACTCTGCTTTTGCGGCTGTTTTCAGCTCCCGTAGAAAAAGGGTCGTACGGTGCGTACCCGACACGTATCGTACTTCTTGGTAAAAACCAGCCGCGAATCGTACAGATGTCGCGTACAGCGTGTTCCGAGGGAGAATCGTACAGAGATTAGAGTCGTACGGTGTCTTGTATGACTCGTACGGAGTACGGCTCCTGGTACGAATCGTACTTTGTCGTACGTACGGGGGACGTTGCAGGGTACGATTCGTACGGGAAAAACGCTCCGAACGGCTATTCGGAGCGTTTTTTTTTCCCAAATCGGAATCGACCCCCTAATATATCTCCACACAAGGGGAATTACCTTCCAAATAGCACCCCATGATCCTTGGAAGCCATTAATCGCAGCCCACTATGGTGCTAAGGTTGATAGAGCTAAAACTTGTGTCCCTCCAGAACACCTGAATCTAAGGTGGATCACAGGATATTGCTAATAAACCTTTAATAGGGCACTACTTTTCAAAGTGTTTTCACTTTTTTAAATGAGATGCCAATGTTGATGGTTTCCTGAAAGATTCACTGGGAGAGGTGTGGTGCAGCGGCCAGGGCAGCTGACTTCGGTGCACAGGATTCACAGTTCGATCCCTGACTCCGGCGGCAGCTCTACTCAGCACCATGTGACTCTGGGCAATAGCTCACTTAATTTCCACAATGGCCTCCAACTCCTTGGTTGAGTAGCTCGCTCTTTACGGATTTACATTTACCGTTTATAGGAACCTCCGTTGAACAGCATAGCTGTTGAAAAGCAAGCCTCTCAAGTTCCACGCAGTGTGATGTAAACACTCTGAGACAAATTCCAGAAACTGGAGAGGTTAAGGGTAAAGTTTTAGTTGAAATGGTTGCTCAACTGATAGCTGGTTCAATACCAGAAACCAGGGGTGGTGAGGCCAGAATGAAGCTACCAAAATTGTAATGACTCTCTCCTCCCAAATCTACTGACGCATCCTCCAGGGTAAACAGTCAGAATATCGACTTTTTTTTCCGACTTGCACTAATATCGAGTGCAAAATATCAGGATACAAAAATATCGACTGTCAGAATATTGTAGTAAAGAATATCGAGTCTAAGGTAAGTAATATAATTTTAACAATATCGAAGTCATTAAAATCGTTTGCAGAAATATAGTTATTAAAAATATTGTTTTTTCTAGTTAGTGTTATGTATTTTAGTATGTATTTTAAATGTATGTGTTCTATTTTTTGTCTAAGTATTGCATTTGTTTATTAATATATGTATTACATTTTTATAAGTTTATCATTTTATTTTAAGTAAATTTAGCGTTTTAGTTCCGTAGCGGGTTGTGGGTTTATAGGGGAATATGGTGGGTAGTAATTTAATTATAATAAATGTATTAATGATTTTTAGAAGTTATTAATTTTATTTTAATTACATTTTGCGTTTTAGTCCCGTAGCGGGTTGTGGTTTTATTGGGGAATAGGGTGGGAAGTAATTTAATTTCCATTAATTAATTAATTAATTAATTAATTAATAGCTTTGTTATTAGTTGATATTTATGTATTTAATATTTTATATTGTTAATTGTGGTGATTAATTAACTATTCATTATTTATTATTTGGTTGTTAATTATTATTAATTAATTGGTAATTATGTTAAGTGTGTCATTCTTTTTAGGAGCAGGTTGTGGGTTGATAGGGGAGTAGGGTGGGAAGTAATTAAACTTTAATACATTTTTTAATATTCTTAATATAAAATGTATTTAATGTTATTTTATAGTGTTAATTGTGTGAATTAATGTATTATTCATTGTTTTTATTTTGCTTGTTAATAGTTATTAATTAATTAATTGTTAATTGATTATGTTAATTGTGTCTTGTTTTACAATATTGGTGGTGTCATTTATAGGGGAATATGGTGGGAAGTAAATTGTTTATAATTAAACAATTATTTGTTAATTAATGCTAATTAATTAAATATTAAATATGCTAGTTGTGGAATAATTTAGATGTCTGAGTTGTGGGGTTTATAGTTGTAAATGTTGGGAAGAATTTTATTTAAAATTAATTTATGATTTGTTGTTAATTGTTATTAATTTATTAATGTAAAATTAGTTATGGAAATTGTGTAAATATTTGTAGGTGTGTGTTTAGGTGTTTATTGGGGTAGATAGTGAAAAGTAATTTAGTTTAAATAAATTAATCATTAGTTGATCATTAATATTCATTTATTAATTGATAAATATTTTTGGTAATTGTTTTGTTTTTATTTTTGGGGGGGATTTAGGTTCAATAGCTATAATCTTTGGTTTTATCCCCTCCGCTATCCAACACTTTCCCTACTGTTGCATTTATTGGAGTGGGAATAGTAATTTATTCTCCTCCGCTATCCAACACTTTCCCTACTGTTGTACTCGCTGGAGTGGGGATTGTAATTTGTATCCCTCTACTATCCAACACTTTCCCTACTGTTGCACTTGCTGGAGTGGGAATAGTAAATTATTCTTCTCCGCTATCCAAAAATGTCCCTACTGTTGCACATGCTGGAGTGGGGATAGCAATTTTTACCCCTCCGCTATCCAACATTTTCCCTACTATTGCACCGCCCTCGAGTGGTAATAGTAATTTTATCGCCTCCGCTATCCAACACTTTCCTACTGTTGCACTTGCTGGAGTGGGAATAGTAAATTATTTCCCTTTGCTATCCAACATTTTCCCTACTGTTGCACTTGCTGGAGTGGGAATAGTAATGTTTACCCCTACGCTATCCAACACTTTCTCTAATTTTGCATTTGTTGGAGTGGGAATAGTAATTTTTACCCCTCACTATCCAACAATTTCCCTACTGTTGCACTCGTTGGAGTTGGAATAATAATTTTTATCCCTCTGCTATCCAACATTTTATCTACTGTTGCACTTACTGGAGTGGGAATAGTAAATTATTCCCCTCCGCTATCCAGCACTTTCCCTACTGTTGCACTCCCTCGAGTGGGAATAGTGATTTTTACCCCTACGCTATCCAACACTCTCCCTACTGTTGCACTCGCTAGAGTGGGAATAGTAATTTTTACGTCTTCGCTATCCAACACTTTCCCAACTGTTCCACTTGCTAGAGTGGGAATAGTAATTTTTTCCCCATTGCTATCCAACACTTTCCCTACTGTTGCAATCATTGGAGTGAGAAAAGTAAATTATTCCCCTCCGCTATCCGACACTTTCCCTACTGTTGCATTCATTGGAGTGGGAATAGTAAATTATTCTCCTCCGCGATCCCACACTTTCCCTACTGTTGCGCTCACTAGATTAGGAATAGTAATTTTTACCCCTCCATTACCCAACACTTTCCCTACTGTTGCACTCGCTGGAGTGGGAATAGTAAATTATTCCCCTCTGCTATCCAAAACGTTCCCTATTGTTGCACTCGCTGGAGTGGGAATAGTAATTTATTCACCTCCTCTATTTTCACAGATGGTAAAAGTCCTTGATCCTTCTCCCCACTGCATTGACTGTATAGAGCATATGTTGTAGGTTATTTGATTGAAGCCTGGATTGGTCTGATTCTCCAGACCTCAGAATCTAAAGGGACAGCGTTCTTCCTGGGCTTCCTGAGTTGGTTTTCTCTGCATAAAGGATCTTCTCTCTGATGGCGTCCTGAAAGGTTGAAGGTTCTTCAGCTCGTGCCAATGTCACGCACAGACTTCTCATCATTCATGTTAATGCAAACGTTGCAGTGATGTTTTCAATGATGTTATAGAACATGTCATGAGTGATGTCATATGTGGGGGATATAGCTGTGCATGGAGGTGTGAGTTATAGTTACCTTTGGGCACGAGCTGTAGTTGCTAGAGAAAGCTACAACTGGTGAATTTCACTGATGTTTTGAGTTTAAAACATTACGTTATCACCGAAAGTTTCACCTAACTGTAACGTCATTTTAACATTTGAATTTTTCAGTGAATTTCTAGGATTTCTTTTTTTAACATAAAGTAATATTTTATTTCCATACATAAAGCCAATCCGCTGTACATGCCCTTTGGCTATACATGGTGGGGGGTTTGGCCGCCGGGTCCGTGGTGAAACCCCAGCCTCCTCCCCCCGGGATCCAACCCCCTCACAGGCAGCCAAACCCCAGCAGCGCACTGACTTGGACTGTGCACAGCAGGAGTTGGCCACAGGGCCTGCCTGCAGCCTGGCCCTGCCACCAACCCCTTCACAGGCAGACAAGCGCCAACAGTGGCCGCAGGGCCTTGCACTCCAGCTAAAGAGCGTGGAGCTCCAGCTAGGAGTCAGTGGCAAAGCAAGGGGGAGCGGTCTGGCTAGGCAGCGCGAGGTTTGGTTGGCAGTCGCAGGAATCACCAGCAAATCCCCCCCCCCCATGCTCTTAGATTTGGTCGGCAAATACAGGGGACACCACGGGCAGCTTAAGGCATAGCTACGCCACTGCTAGGAGTACTCTAAAAACATACAGTAAGTTCTCTTAGAATCATAGAATTCTAGGAGCATCACAAAGCAATTTTTTTTTTTAATAAAGCCCCTGCAGGGCATTATTCAAAGGAGCAGTGAATAATATTCACTGCCGCTCATTTACTATTCTTTTTTTAATATTTACTTTGGGTGCCCCAGTGCCTGGGCTAAAACCTCCCGAATAAGGCGGCACAAAGCATCTAAATGGTTCACCACCCACTTAACAGCTGTTAAACTCAGTGCACATCAGGCCGAAAGGAAATGGCATAACACCTACTCAACAAAAGCTAGAGCGATATACATTGTGAGCCTAATGGAATATAAAAAAGCCATTCTAGAGGCAAAAAAACAACATTTTTTACTAACAAAGTATTCAATTCAAATAACAGGACAAACGACATCTTCACTATTGTAAAGTAGTTATCTAACCCTGATCGTGTGACCCCCCCGATCATTGCTACACAGAAATTATGTAATGATTTAAAGGCCTTCTTTGTAGACAAAAATTTTAAAATCCAAAAATCGATAGACTCTAGCCACAGGGATGTGAAGAACTGTTAAGTAATAACAACTCCATTTCTCTGGCCACCTTTCCTTGCCTAAATAAAGAACTTCTCTTTGAACTCCTGAATATAGTAAAATCAGGCTCCCCTAAGGAGGTATGCCCTCCCCTTATACAGAAATCCATTTACTCTGCATTCCCAGAAACTATTCTTGCCCTTCTGAATCTATCCTTGACCCAAGGAATTCTGCTGTCAGTCTTTAAAGTGGTTATTCCGCTGCAAAAAAAGCAAGGCAATGATCGGCAGAAGTTGGACAATTACAGGCCTATATCCCTTCTCCCCTTTCTGGCTAAATTACTAGAGGCACATGTAGCCACATTTTTTAGCTCATTCATAGAGGAAACTAATTCATGGACGATCTAAAAGGAAAGGCGGACAAGGACATGCCCACTCCCCTTCAAAGTAAAGTTGGCCCCATGGGATTGCGTCCCCGGGTCCATTAATGGTTCATGGTGGGGGGGGGGGGCTGCATGACCACTCCCCTTAAATTTGTATTTGGCCACAGGGGATGGGGTCCCCTGGCCTTGAGTAGTTCAGGAGGAAGGCCCACTAATGCCTCTCCCCCACAAATATAATATTGAAGACCTCCAAGCCCCGACTCACCCCAAGGATCAATTTGATTACACTTTTAAATGCTGGAGGACGTTGTCTTTTTTTTCTCTCTTTTTTAGTCACTATCCAGTTGTTTTTTTAGGTCAGAAGTGGGGGGGTCCTCTGGGACCCCACCGCATGGGCTAGAGGGACAGGGTATCAATACCCTGCCCCCTTATATTTTTTACAAAATTTAAATTCAGGACAGGGGACTTTGTGGTTGCCCTGCCTAAAAAACACTATGAAAATTGCATTGGGACATTTGGTTTTGGGACCCCTTTTTAGGTCGAGCCTATAGCGACAGCGCGCATGCGCTGCTAGCTTTGCAAGGAATACAGTATTCAGTATGGAGTGGAAGCTCCGTGGAAGCTCCGCCCATCTTTTTCTTTGGCTTATTTCCTAAATGCTGCCTTCCGATTGGTTTTAGGCTTGTTTGTTCCTCCTCATGACAGCCATGTCGGCATTTGTATCCTTCCTTGGCTACTGGCCCCTTTACCTCGAGTGTTGCACAGTATGTTTTATGTGCTCGCCACTCTCGCCAGTCCTCTCATGCAGTCTGGGCACCAGCAACTTTATGTGAGTACCACTTGACCGTTATGGGCCACTTGACCTCCCTTTGTGTTTTTCTCCAATATCCCGCTTTCCCCTTTTTTTAAGCGGCAACACTCCAGTGCCCTTCCCCCCGTGTGGTTTGCCTTCCTAGTTACCTCCCACAAGCCCAGCATACTCCGCCTCCCGTGAAGTATTGCTGCCGTCCTGTCGGGCTAGCGCATTCCCCGGCTCGTGTTTCTCTAAACCTGGGACTGCTCGCACTGATACCACTGAGACGTGTCTCTGACGGAGCCTGTCCACACTATAGTGACATAGCCTTCACTAGCTGTCTGGGCCTCTGCACAAGCACGCGGACCCTCTATAAACCCCCCCTCCCCACTGCCCCCCCCTCCCGTGGCAGCCCTGCTGTCTGGGTGCCACGCTCTAGTCGCTTCCTTGCAATAATGCCCTAGACTTGCTCACCAGCGCTGTTAGGCCCCAGCGCCACACTTTGTGTGCCCGGGGGAGCCACACTCTCTGTTCCAATTTCAGGGTGTTAAGGATTCCCAATTACTTCGTGATGAGCTGTCTTGCAATTTCGCTCCACGACTTCGATAGTGATGATCCCCCTAAGGGCGAGGTGGCATACTACTGCCGGCGGCATGCTTGGTCGTAGGGGTCAACTGTGAGCCACATACACATATGTATACCGCTGCTACTGTGGGTAAATTGTGACTTAGTGACTACTTGTTAGGCTAGGTACCACACACAGTCCAGTGACCATATTCACATTTAGAGGAAGAGATAGGACGGATGATGTATTGCCATGTCTGTTTGAACGCTTTGACAATCGCATACACACTAGGAGCTGCTACACCATAGGGTAGGGCTTGGTTGGAAGCACTTCACACCCCGACGAGGCATTGCAGCACAGCACACCAGGAGCTGCTACACCACAGGGTAGTGCTTGGTTGGAGGCATTTTATGCCCCCACAACTCCCTGAAGCACACCAGGAGCTGCTACACACAGGGTAGTGCTGGGTTGGAATCACTTCATACCCTGACAAACTCCTGCAGCACAGCGCACCGGAGCATGCTACCCCACAGGGTAGTACTTGGTTGGAAGCACTTCATACCCAGACGAGGCCCTAGAGCACATTAGCACACTGGGAGCTGCTACAACACAGGGTAGTGCTGGATTGGAAGCACTACGTACCCCAATGAGGCCCTGCAGCACTTTAGCACCCGGGAGCTTCTACACCACACTTTAGTGCTTGCTTTGAAGAGCTTTGCACAGTGGTCTGGCCTAAGAAGGCCCAGATTTTATATTAAAAACAGAGCTTTAGAGTATAACATTTCCTGCTGACAGGTAATATTTCTCACCATGTGATCCCATATCTGGCGTGTTCCGCAGCTTGGTGCTTACTTTCCCTCCATGTTAAAGACAGTAGCTGTTTCAGCACCCAGGCTAATGTGCTGCAGAGCTAAATAAATATAAGATCCCAAAAGCGAGACCGATTGCATTGCAAAGGCTTGTTTTCTTGGCCCCCGCTTGACAAATCACCCAACCCTTTCCTTGAAGGAGTTGAGGTGGATGAACCTTTTTTTTTAAAGGTTTGTGAAGATTTGTCAAATGGCACCAAATATATTAGCAAACTAAAAAATACTCTTCCTGTGGAAACACAGGCCTAACTATAACTACCTAGTGGCGACAACCACTGGGTAACAACTAATATTCCTAAGGGATAGTCTGGAATGTGCACACTTGGTTCTGAGGCTCCCAAGGGGATAGTTTGGAGTGTGCACATTTTGGCAAAGGCACTGAGGGATAGTTTAGCATGTTCACTCTAAGTTCTGAGGCTGAACCCAAACTTTTGAGTGGTGCACCACTCAATAGTGAAGGTAGTTAGTCAATAAGTCATATAGTCTTGTTAAAGTCTTAGTGATTCCTTTATTTTCATACAAAAAATTGCCAGCCAACGCGTTTCGTTCACATACATTTAACTTCTTCAGGGCGTAGAGTGATGTGCGGTACTGGGAGAATAATTAGGCATGTACAGTAAGGCTGCGTGGGCCTCCTTGATAAGGGCCAGCATGCGATAAATCTGAAATCGAACTAGCAGCAGCCGTCAGCTCCGTTTGGAAGTACGACGTCATACTAAAATAAAATAAAGGAATCACTAAGACTTTAACAAGACTATATGACTTATTGACAAACTACCTTCACTATTCAGTGGTGCACCACTCCAAATTTTGGGTTCATTCATTATCTGTATCGCAGTAGGCACCCAACGACGGCAGGTGCTGGAGTAGCTTGTGCACACTCAGCCGGATTCATTGTTGAAACAAACACAAAGGGAACACAGCAGGAGAGTGCGGTCACTGTCTCCGCCGTTGCCCGTAACCGTACTAAGGGCCAGATGTAGGTAGCCCAATACCGGTCGGTAACGGTCGAAAATCGGTATTTTCAGCCGTTACCGACCGGTATTGAGCATTTGGGATGTAGGAGACCGAAAACCGTCCGATTCGGTAAATTTACCGAATCGGTAAAGTTACCGAATCGGTAATCATTCCGAATCGGATAGTTTACCGAATCGGTATATTTACCGATTCAGTAAATTTACCGAATCGGTAAAATACCGAATCGGTAATTAAGAAGTGGTAAAATTGAATATTGAGATGTAGGTAAGATCTTAAATACCGAATTTGCTTCAAATTCGGTATTTAAGAGTCAGTATTTACCATGGATTGAAATCAGGTGGTAACCAGGTGCAACCTATAAAAATGGACCCAAAATGCAATTCTTCTTGCACAATGGCGGCATTTTATGTCATTGCAAGACGGCTACGGCTACAGGAGGAAGGAGAGAGGGAATGGCAGAGACAGGAGCAGGTCTACAGGCAGAGGATCACCCTGTTCATGCTCACAGAGGCAGAGATACTCCAGAGGTACAGGTTGGCCCCAGACACCATCTTGGACCTCATCAGGGACCTCCAACCACTGTTGGAGCACACTACCCCCAGGGCACATGCTATTCCACCCCACGTGCAGGTGCTGTGCAGCCTACACCTGCTTGCGTCTGGGAGCTACCAGAGTGTGGTTGCTGCGATAGGTGGGGTGACCCAGAGCAGCCTGTCACGGTTCTTCCACAGGTTCCTTGACGCCATGTTACAGAGGATGGACCATTATATATCTTTTCCTGCAACCCCTGCAGAACTGGTCCAAACAAAATATGACTTTTACCAGATGGCGTGTTTCCCCCATATCATTGGCTGCATTGATGGCACCCACATTCCGATTTGTCCCCCTGCTGCCACGGAGTATATATACAGAAATAGGAAGTCCACTCACACCATCAATGTGCGGGGGGTGATCTGCAATGCCAAGTGCGCCATCACTGACCTTGTTGCAAAATTTCCTGGGAGTACCCACGACTCCTTTATATTCCAGAACAGCGGAATGTATTCACGGCTGACAGCAGGGGAATTTGGTGAAGGATACCTCCTAGGTAAGACACAGTGTGCGACCCTTTTAACACCTATTGCAGTAAGAAGTACATGTATGCATGTGAGTAATGTATTCCCATTTCCTTTTAGGAGACAGTGCATATGCCCTCCGCTCCTTCATACTCACCCCCTACCTCAACCCCTCAACACCCAGCAAAAGGAGGTATAACAGGGCCCACAAGAGCACCAGGAATGTGGTGGAGCGTACCTTTGGTATCTGGAAACGCAGGTTCCGGTGGGTCGACTGCCTGATTTAGCCCCTAGGTATGAAAAAGTGTATATCAACTGAGTAATACTGTGTCACAGTCACTACAATAAATGCTTTACACATTTAACTTTCATGTATCTGCATTACTTTCACTAACTTGCTGATGTCCGCGCTGTTACACATGGTCTTACATTTGCTGACTACATTTCCCATAATGCATTGCTCCTGTGTAGTGATAGCAGTACTGGACTGGGGTTTGCTTGTCCACAAAGGGTAAAGGGAAGCAGGTTGGTATGGGGTGTAAAGCAGCGCATGCGTCTTACCTTTTTTTGTTGCAGGTCTGGCTGAGCTGTCCACATCTCCCAGTCCACAGACGCTGTCTGCCTCAATGGTTGATGCCACCAACTCCTCAAGGTCAGTCAGGGGGGCGCTGGGTTCCTGCCTCCACCGGTTAGGCCAGCCTGCTTGTGGATTTCAGCCATTTTTTTCTTGGTGAGGCTCCTGAGGTCATAGAATCTTTTTTTGAGATCCTCAGTATTCCTGGGTGTGACTCCCACAGCATTCACCTTTTCTACAATTGCCAGCCAGATTTTTCGTTTGACAGTCTCAGGAACAGTGAGGGAGTGCCTGCTAAAAAGTTTGATGCGCACTCTCACTACCTCCTCCACAGGTACCTGCAGCTCCATGCTGCTGAACATTATTTTCCTCTTTCTGTCTGCCTTCTGGCTTTCACTGCTGCTTGCCATTTTTCAGTTGGTAAAGTTTCAAAAAAACTCTCCCTGCTGCTCTGTGTCTCTGCTCAGCTCCGACTGCCTCTCCAGAACCTTCTAATTAGTTGCAGCTGCCTGTGTAGCCACTTCCTGGTAGGGAGGGGGAGGGTGGTAGCACCTGATTGGCTGTTTTCTTAAGTTTCACTTTTGCTTGCTTTCCGATTCGGATTTTACCGATTCAGTATTTACCGAATCGGTATTTCCCATTCATTCCTATGGGCCAAAAGGCCCATAGGAATGAATGGGAAATACCGATTCGGTAAGTACCGATTCGGTAAATACAGATTCGGTAAATTCCAAAAGTCCGATTCCGAATTTTACAGAATCGGTAAAAAATACCGATTTTTTATCAACATCTCATTTACCGATTCATGAATATCGAATCGGTAAAATTCGGTATTTAAGAATCGGTAAATGAGATTTACCTACATCTGGCCCTGTTCTGAAGCTCTTCATAGATAGTTTGGAATGCACCTGTACCTGGGGCTGTTAATGGAAAGTTTGGAATGTGTACACTTGAGCCTGGGCTCCTAATGGATGCTTTGTAAGGTGTACACTTGGGCCTGGGCTCCTAAAGGATGGTTTGGAATGTGTACACCTGGGCCTGGGGCTCAAATGGATGCTTTGTAAGGTGTACACTTGGGCCTGGGCTCCTAATGGACAGTTTGGAATGTGTACACTTGCCTGTGGCTTCTAATGGATAGTTTGGAAGGTGTACACTTGGGCCTGGGCTCCTAAAGGATGGTTTGGAATGTGTACACCTGGGCCTGGGGCTCAAATGGATGCTTTGTAAGGTGTACACTTGGGCCTGGGCTCCTAATGGACAGTTTGGAATGTGTACACTTGCCTGTGGCTTCTAATGGATGGTTTGGAAGGTGTACACTTGGGCCTGGGGCTCCTAATGGATGGTTTGGAAGGTGTACACTTGGTACTGGGGCTCCTAATGGATGCTTTGTAAGGTGTACACTTGAGCCTGGGGCTCCTACTGGACAGTTTGGAATGTACACACTCGGGACTGAACCTCCTTCCTATAAGTTAGTTTGGAATTGACACACTAGATTTTGGAGCTCATAGGGGAAAGTTTGCAATATTCACTCTTATGAGGGATGAGGCTTCTGGCGAAGTAGTTTGTAATATGCACACTTAGGGCTGGGGCCCCTGAGGGATATCTTGAAAAGTGCACCTTGTGCATTTAGGGTTGAGGGTCCTTTAGAAGGTGGACTATGTGCACTTCTGGCTGGCGCGCTTCAGGGCGTAGTTTCAGGGGCTTCTCTGATGTGTGGAACGAGTGTGTTAGACATATGAGGGGACAGCTTGGAATGTGCACACTCGAGGCCCAAAAGCTCCAGAGGGAATACCGTGGTAGACAGATGTACGTCGTACACCCCTGTGGCGATAGGTTGGATGTGCACAGTACATGCTGAGGGTCCTAATCTACTGAGGTACAGTTGGGGAAAGGAGGTGAACGGCTGAGGAGGTGCCGGGTGGCACCGTTTGGCACGCGGGCGCGCACCGAGACTCGGGTGCGTCACCGATGATGGGCACATTTTAACACTGATGAGTGGGTGCCTGACGCAGGGGTGGTGGCGCGCTGACTGGGTGTCTGTGGCTTCCTAGTGGCTCGTGTGTGGTGAGCACACTGACACGATGTTGCGTGTCAGTGTATGTACAATGTATGAGGGGGCAGAGGTGCGAGAAGTTGTTTCCCTCTGCTAGGACGAGCCTGTCTTCTGAGGAGCAAGAGGAGGGGGTGGCCCCGAGGAAGGGAGGCGGGCTCTGCCCTCCCTGACAGTTCGAGCCCTCCTGATAGCGGGGTCTGCGACAGCCCTGGCCGCACACCTCCCTCTGGACCGCTCCGGCTCAGCCTGGCAGTGCCCGCCTGGGGATTGGTGCGCGCTGCCCCCTCCGGTGCCTTCCAGCGGCGCTCGCCTGTCTGGGAGCTGTGGCGCAGCAGCCTGAACTCCGAGAGGGCCGGGTCTGAGAGCGACAGGCAGGGCAGGTGGGGGCAGAGCACAGCCCAAGAGACGTCCTGTCCCCTCAGAGACTCCGCGCAACCCCAGAAACAGTACGAGACACCCAGAGACGCATTGCCTCAGCGACCGAGACACCCTGCCACCACTCAGAGTTCTTGAAGCCACAGAGACAACGTAGTCCCAAAGAAAGGGTGTAGGGCCAGAGACATCCTGGAGTTACAGAGACGGATATCCTGGAGCTACAGAGACAGATAGAGACGCCCTGCAGTCCGAGAGACACCCTTCAGCCCCAGAAACTGCCAGACAGTGACACCCACCTGCTTTGGAAACTTTCAGCGGCGTCAGGAACAGCGGGAGACAGACACCGTGCAGCGCCAGAGACTGACTGCAGCAGCTCCTGTAAGACTGCGGCGCCTGAGACACCCCGCAGCCCCCAAACACAGAGGAAGGGACATCCTTATACCCTGGACGCATCAGGCAGCGCCAAAACAGTCAGAGACACCCCGCTGAGATAGAGGCAGACTGCAAACCCAGAGACACTCTGGAGCGTCAGACATCTTGTAGCGCGAGAGGCCCTCTCCATCATCAGGACACGGGCAGGGCTGCGACCCAGAGACCTTCCCTTGGGGTGCCTGCTCAGCTCTCCCTGCCTCTGAGAGTGCGGGGGTCGGGGAACTGAGTGTTATTGGTGACAGCTGCCTCCTTAGCCCTGCCTGCAGTTACTGGGAGCTGCCTGAAGTTCTATCCAAATCAATAAGTGACAGCCTGCTGGCTGCCGAAAACTGCCTGCTAAGCGCTACCTGCTGCAGCTGACTACTGCATACCACTGCTCCACGGCTCTGCCTGCGCCCACTGACCCTTCTCTTGATGCCTGCTGAGAACTCCCTGCTGTCAAGAATGGCTGGGAGTTCGGCGTTGCCTGCATCTGACTCCGCCGCCTGCTGTCGGACGCCCCAGCCTGTAAGAGCTGCCTGCTGGTGAAAGATGCTGCAGAACATTGCCTGTTGTTTCTAAAATCTGCCTGCTGTTTCTGGGATTTAACTATTGCCGAGCTGACTGCGCTGCTGTTGAACTGAGCTTGCTGAGAGCAGCCTGTTCTGAATGGTACTGCTGCCTGCTGCTGATGAACAGTGTCTCCTGCTGCTGAGATCCACCTGTTGTGATCCCTCGGCCGAGCTACCTGCCTCCTGCTTCTGAGAGACACCCTTGTACATGCTCATGAGAGCTGTCTCTTTGCTCAGTCGATAACTGCCTGTTTCTGTCTGAAGTCTGACTGTCAGTGCCTGTGACAGCCGCCTGCTTCTTCCGCTGCCTGCTTGAGCTGTGGCTTCTCGGCGCTGCTCGGCAGCGGGCAGCGCTGGCACCATGTGAGCTTGGGGCTCGGAGCCGCACCATGGTGGACCTGGGCGGCTGCCCCCGGAGACACCTCTGCGAGCCCCTGCCGCCCCCCGCCCTGCTCTGCTGGGCCCTGCTGCTGCTCTGCGCCCCGGAGAGCTCCGCGCTGGCAGACTTCTCAGGTAAGACCCTCTCTACTTCTCAGACTGTCCTCTCCCAGCCTGTCCTCCCCCAGCCTGCCCTCTCCCAGCCTGCCCTCTCCCTCCCAGCCTGTCTACTCCCTGCCTGTCATCTCCCTGCCTGCCCTCTCCCAGCCTGCCCTCTCCCAGCCTGCCCTCTCCCAGCCCAGCCTGTCCTCTCCCAGCCTGCTCTCTCCCAGCCTGTCCTCTCCCAGCCTGTCCACTCCCAGCCTGTCCTCTCCCAGCCTGTCCTCTCCCAGCCTGTCCTCTCCCAGCCTGTCCTCTCCCAGCCTGCCCTCTCCCAGCCTGTCCTCTCGGCAGGCGCTTTCCTTCCCTGTGGTCTTGTCCAGGCAGCAGCAGGCAGGCGCGTGCACTGCGTCCTTGAAGTAACAGCCTTAAAGCAAGTAAGGAGTGCGCCTCCCCCCCCCCCTCAATCCCCGTTAGGTAGTGAAAACTGTCCAAACTGGGGTGCAGACAGCCCCTCTCTCACCCTTCGGCCTGGTGCCACTGCACCTGCTGCACTATGAATCACTATACCACTTGAGCAGCAGGCATAGTAGTGTGAACACCACGCCTTGTATGGAACTACAAGGATGCACCTTACATGCAACGTGGGCACCGTGCAGGCATGACCCTGTGAACTGCACGCCCCGCAGGTGGAAGAACAGTTTTTAATCCGTGAGAGCGCAGTCATGACTGCGGCAGGCATGGCTCGCACTGTGTGACCCTGTGCCCGTGGGCTCGTGACACTGACCTCCATGCCCAACACGTGGAAGTCTCACAGGCACGATTGCAGTTGCAAGGCACTCACGCCTGTAAGCAGAATAGCACACCAGTCTTCCCTGCGCCTTACAGGCTTACAGGGCGAGCAACAAAACACACCGGCTGAAGTACAGGCATGGGGGTGACTGCACGTTACAGTAACACCGGGTTAACTTTTGGCAGAAAAGATGCGACAGGTTAGAACGTATTGAAACAGTTGCATTGCTGACACGCCTTCAACCCATAGCCCATATGTGTGGTCAAAAAGTCACCTTGCCCTGTTGCCATATTGCCCCCCGCTCTTTTCACCTCACCACTAATAAAGAGCGCGCCCCCTTAACCCCCTGCGTGTTTGGGATTCCCCCAAGGTTTGGTTTTGCAGTCATTTTCTGTAAGAGGCGGGCACTTTCTTTTCATAACTTTTAGTCCTGGGAAGAGCTCGGGAGAAACAGTTTAGCCATTTATTGGAGTAGTGTGTTAGGTGACAACGGTTGGGCTTTATTTTTCCAGATTTTAATTGTGTCACAAAATGTACTTCGGTTGTGCCAACGTCACGGGAGGGCAAAAAGACAACCTGGTTTTGCAGACTGTGCTGATCTTAAGCATCGTGTGGGATGCCGGGAGTGCCTGCAGTCACCAGAGGTGGAAGCACTGCAGGATAACAGAGACCTTTTAATGCATGGGCAAAGCGGGCAATTGCCCAGGGCCCCATCTTCCAACGCCCCCCTGAGAAGATGAACTTTCTCATTATGTGACCTCTATTTATTCTATTTCTCCATGTAATTCTATCTCCCTGTCTTTCTCCCTGTCTCTGCCTGTCTTTCTCCCTGTCTCTGCCTGCCTTTATCCCCGAATCTCCCTCCCCGGAGTCATTTGAAGAATTTTTGGTTTCCCACACACGACATATTTTAAATGGTTTTGAAAGTTTCTCAACGTTTATTGAATAATTCAGTACTTTTTGGCACCATGCGTGCTCGAGTTGTAAGGAAATTGGTAATGATTTCAATGTTATTCTAAAAAGGGATCTTTAAAATAGATATTGCCCAGGGTTCAAATTCTTAAGGTGACCCGGAGTATGTATATCTGTTTAAATGAGTATTTTGTTTGTATTGTATAGCACCAGAACGTGCATCACTTAAAAACCATCGTCAGTTTTAATATTTAACGCACAGAGGTTTTGCGACAGGAGGTGTCCCGTCAAAAACCACCCATAAAGCACAGCGTCATTCCACTGGGGCAGCAGAATGCTAAGTACCGCCCTTCTGTGCGGATTTACGCCTGGCCATACAACTCAGCCCCACTGGAGAGCCTATGGACTTTTACCACTGTAGCTGCTGCAACAGGCCCTAACAATAGTCTGGGCCGCAGAGGAAACAAGCATATCACAGTATCATTAACTGAAGCCCCTCTGTCAGGTAGATCACTATTTGCGCATTTCTTAATTATAACTTAACAATTCACCAGACATTCACTTACCATGCTACACGCACAGTATCACCCGCACCGCTAAGGACGGATCCTGACAGGTCCAGCCCCTGTGGATGTTGACAGGTGCATATTTCAGCCGCGTAGAATCCGCTAGGTGGCAGCACTTTACGTGGTCCTGAGTTTATTCGAGGCCCGGGAAAGTGGGAGGCCCAGAGGAGGGTCAGGGGTGGCCATTTGGGGATTTTGCAAACATTTACAACGTCATAGCTTCCTGGATATTGACAAGCTTCCCAACGACGTTTTCCATTATAGCGGGTCTCCTAAAAGTAGTTAAAAAAACGAAGTTAAAATAAGTGAGCCTTTATGGTAGCACTTTAACTCATCTCGTTGGTTGTGTTTCGTCAAAATCCTAGCAAGCAACCAGTGCCTCGTTAAAGAAAGTTTTTTTAGGGTTGCCCCGACCCTCCTCATTTCCTGTCTTGTTTCTTTCCTCCAGCGGAACATATGTAAACAAGCACTGGGAACCGCACTGTGCACGTACACAGATTCACACATGTGGGTATATATAGCCCATGCACACATTTTCACGAAGTTCAACAAAGGTGCAGGCACTGATGCACACAGGCAAACTGACAGACATCAATGCCCACAGATCAGCAGCTGTACATAAACCTGTGCTGCATGATCACACGGGTATCTACCCCTCAGGGTGATCAGGGACATCTTAAGGATTTTGGGGGCCCTGGGCCAGACGTATTTTTTTGGGGCCCCTGCTCGGAATAGCTTTGAATTTATGATCTAATTTCAGCTCCTTTATGTACTCTTTGGCCAGGTCGCAGTCGTCCAAATTTTAAATGTGTTTACGTCTAATCTTCAGGGATTGTGACATGTAATATTGCTGCAAATAATCTCTGTGACAGCCTTCTATTTCTCATATGTGAGGTTCTGTTTTCATCTACAAAAACCTTTTTATGGACTTTGTATTAAACCTAAACACAAGATTTCTCTGCAAAATGTTTGTAATAGACACATACAACAACCACATTAAAAATACATTTAAGGAAAACATTATTTATAACTATCTGTTTAAAAATTACTCAAGATGACAAGGACACGACTTTCTGCAGAACCGAGCTAGCTAAAAGACTGGTGCCATGGGCCAGAGCCCACTTTGCCCATGCATTAAAACGTCTCAGAGGGTGATATGTGTATCTGTGATACAAAGGTATGAGCTTAGGTTGAGATTTGATTATGCCGGAGTAATCAGAATCATTTTGGTAATTCTATGTGACTGTTTGACTTGGAATTATTGATAATTATGCGATTACTCCTGTTCACGTACTTAAGAGTAATTTGGGGGAAAAAATCCTACAGCGAGAGCACATTTAGCAATTGCGGGCAGGTGCTTGCGCACGCTATTCGTGTTCTGCTGCATTTAGCATTGTTTCTTAGTGTATAATGCATCCTTGCGTCTATTTTGAATGCTAGGAGGCATTTTGGGCTAAGAAAACAGCGCTAAATGCCAGAAGTAAGTTTGGGCAAATCCTATCACAAGAGCACACTTAGGGCCAGATGTAGGTGGCCAATTACCGGTCGGTAACGGCCGAATTCGGCCGTTACCGACTGGTAATTGGATTTTGAGATGTAGGTGCCTCAAAACAGGCCATTTCGGTAATTTTACCGAATCTGTAAATATACCGGTCGGTAAATTTACCGACCGGTATTTTTACAGAATCGGTAAAATCGAGATGTAGGTGGGACTCTTCTGAGTCCCACAAGCCCTACAAAATCGGTATTTTACCATCAAATACAAGTTGATGGTAAAATACCGATTCAGGTGTGCATGCACATGTGTGCATGCACACCTGTGCCATATGACAGGTAGACCTGCCCTTAGGGCAGGTATGCCTGCCACATGGCACCTGAACCCGTTTTGGGGGTGCTAGAGGGTGTCAAAGTGACACCCCCTGCACCCTTGTGAAATTCGGTATTTACCGATTCGGTAAATACCGACCGGTAAATGCCCAATCATTCCTATGGGCTTCAAAGCCCATAGGAATGAATGGGCATTTACCGGTCGGTATTTACCGAATCGGTAAATACCGAATTTTACCGATTCGGTAAATGCACATCTGTATTTACCTACATCTCGGTACTTATATTTTACCACTTCTTAAATACCGAATCGGTATGATTCGGTATTTAAGAGGTGGTAAAATAATTTTACCTACATCTGGCCCTGAGTGAGCATGAACGGCTGCTTGCGCTCGCTATTCGTGTTCTGTTGCATTTACCACTACTTCTTAAGAAATAGCACTAAACACAGAATTACTCTTCTTGTGAAATTCAAGCATATTCTTGGAGAATTCTTAAGTAATTCTATCTAATTACACGACACAGAATTATGTGAGTTACACCCACCCCAACAGAAAAGCACAGAGTGATGTGCGGGAGAGACGCACGCAGCTTGATGTGCACCGTGGTGCTAAGGGTGATGAGCATCAGGAAGCACACGGAGATGTGCAGCAGAGGAGCCCAGTTTAATGGGCGCCTTGGTCTCACAGGGTGATGTGGATTTAGAGAGCAAGAGATGATCTGCATTATAAAAGCACTGGGTGATGCATCTTATGGGAGCACTGAGTGCTGGTTATCGAACTCTGGGTCTTGTTCACAAGATGAGCACAGAGGGCAGGGGCGGCTCTTCCGCTATGGTGGAGGATCATTGCCCCACTGCTTTTAAGCAGTGTGAAGAAGAGAAACATAAAATGATAACTTGAAGGTATTATCATTTTATACTTCCTGTGTCCTATTGCTTTGCGGCTGGCGGGTAGGAGGGGCTGCTCTGCTTTCCGAGCAGGGAAGGAGTGGTTTGTCCACTCCAAAGAGCGGAATGACTGTTTGGTCAGCTCGCAGTCGGGGCAGAAAACTCTGCACGCATAAGTATATAGAAAATGCAGAGGTATTTCATCCACAGGTAGTTTGTGAATATCATTTTGTAGTACGCTTTGTGGTACTACAAAACATACTACAAAGTGCAGTCTGTGAATCAGGCCGTCCGAGTGATTGTTGAAAAACTGCACCTTTCTGCTTGGCTGAGCCCCCAGGCTCGGCAAATTAAATATGTACAGTTTGTGTAGTTATGGTGCAAAGAGGCTGAACTCTGTTTGATAGGGTGCAGGCTTGCAAATGGAGTAATGGACTTCACGTCTTCCTAATGCGCTCTTCACCAGTGGCAAGGCCCAGCATCACACTGCTCATGTGATTTCAGGCCTCCAAAGTAATGGGGGATAACACTGAGAGCTCCATGGAAAGGTCCATTGAGCATCAGAGCGTAAGAGAGAACCCATTGAAGGAGCCAATGGGGGACCAGAACAATCCCCTTGAATGGGTGTGTGTGCGTGCGTGCATGTGTGTGTGCATATATGTGTGCAAGTGTCTGTGTATGTCTGGCATATTAGTGGTAAATCTTGGCATTTTCGGGCCACCCATGGAATGATGGTGCACACTCTGGGGAAAACTCTGGCACATTGGTGGTAACTCTAGGAATTTTGGGGGGCCAACCATTCAATGTGTGATGGTGCCCATCCAGGGTAATATGCTGACCATACCATGTTGATGGTCATTCTTGGTATATTCTAACTATCTACAGTATGATGTTGCCCAACCCTGGAATAATGCTGTCCTTGCTTTTTTGATGGTAATTCTTGCCATGTTAGGGGCATTCATGGCATTATGGTGCCAACTCTGGTATGATTCTGATCCTGCACAATGGTAGCAATTCCTTGCTTTTTGTGGGCATCCATGGCATGACGATGCATACCTGTGGGATACAACTGGCCCTATCATAATAGTAATGCTCATCATGTTGGCACATTCAGTCTCATGAGACGGCAATACATAGACATGTGAGGCCGAAGAAGTCCCCGAGTGGTACTAGTATATATGAGTGTTTTTATGAAAATGATAAATTGATGGTTGGGGAAATCAAGTTATGGTTTTTTTCTAAATGAAAAACATGTATTTGTAACAACATGCCTGTATTTTCCATAAACTGACAAGTTGTCGTGTTAATGCTACACATTGCAGTTCCAAATATATATTTAAAGCATATGGCTGTGTTGTCTAAAAACCTAATCTGCAATGTTAGTGTTACATGTCTTCTTCCATAACATGTAAAGTCTTCATAGCTGAACCAACAGCACTGGCATGTGTCTAGCTCTGCTGTGGACTGCTTACAGTTGTGTGATTTGTGTAATTTCTTTATTTTCCACCACCCCCCTTCAAAAAACATTTTCAGTGTAATACATGATTGAGACTTAACTTGGAAGGGACAGTGAGGAAAAGTAAAAGACATGAACTGCAGAACTATACATTGATGCTATGGTAAAGCGAGGACACATGAAACTGAATTTTCTGAACTGCCAGCATTATCCTGGACTTTTTAGACCCTTTGTAGAGGAAATTGTGTTAACAATGCACAAGTCCTGCTCCATGTTCTCGAAATTATCTTAGGGTAGGCAAACACGCAACACGCCTAGATATTGTCTTAGTTGGCACACCATGAAAGAACTGGAATATTTTATGAGTGAGTTTTAAGCGCTTATGGCTTTATAGCAAACTGGTGTGAAAATATGCAATAAAATGCACTGTTTGGCCTATGTTTCCAACATTTTCAGATAGGATAGCTCCCAAAAACCTCTTGAGACACTGAGAAAGTGCTGCTTACTCACTTGCTGCAATTTAGGGCAGGTGTTGCACACCACCATTTTCAACGTTTACCAGCCATCACATAGTGATATGCAACAGGGGGACCTCAACCATATGCCCCTTGTCGCCTTCAGACAGTTCTGGGTTTTTGATCATCAGCAAAATTCCAAATCCCAGAATACAAAGTTCTGTTGACTAAAAAACCATAAGAATCTCAAGGTGTAACACGTGGCAATGGTCACTTGGCAGCTATTAACATATTAACATTGAAATAGTATTAGAACATTGGAATGTTGAGAGCTCTATTGAAGACAATGGAGTAGCTCCCGGCTTATAATGGTTGGTATAAGTCCGGAGGTTCAACATTCCAATGTTTGTCTTCCTGTTTCTCCCCGTTAAGTTTGGAACATTCTACCCGTAGTGGGTGGGATGTTTTAATAGCCTTATAGCTCTTCTTCCTCGGGCTATACAGGTTGCTAAAGGATTGCAGCTCAGGCCTATAACTCTGGTTCAGGACCTTTAACAACAGATGGGCTATAAGGCTATATCACAACCTAAATTTTCATCAATATGTAGTCAGACCACTCTAGCCGGCTTTACTGATTTAGATGTTTGGGATATAAATTCACAAATCCTTACTGCCACTAAATTTCTTCAAGAGGGTGGAAAAACAATTGACAATCTTGAATAATGGAGGTCATTTTCTGCTAAGGGAGTTCATGCAGGCTCAAGCCTACCCTTTCAGGTCACTTTAACTAAGTGCTGTTTAACTTTTGATCACCTTTCTGCCATGCTAATATGATGGCTGCATTAAATAGTAAACTCACTAAAAGCTATTGGCACACACGTTTTTCCTTCAGAATCTGGCAAGGATGAAGATTGTTTTTAGAAGGTGAACATACTTCTGCAATCCAGAGGTTAGGGCTCTTTGATCTTAACCTCCTACTTGTAAACGTGGTTTGACGCTGAGGCATCTGATTTTTTTTGCAAATATTTTTTTATTGCAGCAAAAACAGAGAAGCGTACAGTATATTCAATCCTCTCCCCTTGGTACTCAGTTGAAGTGCCGCCCCCTCATCCCAGTATCACACAGCCATTCAGCTCACACCCCGGAGGTTGAGCGGCAATATCACGGGGGGAATAGAAACTGCGCTGGAGCATTCTGTATATGTCTATAGCCACCAAGCGGGTGGGGAATGGCAGGGCTGCTTTTTGGTCCTAACGTTCCCTCCTCCCTGTCCCAAGCCCAGTTAAACCAAGAGCCACTTTTCACCCACCTTGAACAAACCCCCCCCTCCCCCGCAACACCCTCATCCCCACCTACCCCTCCACCCTCGTCCAGACGCTGAGGCATCTGATGTGGGAATGAGGTAGCTGGTACAACATTTGTGACTTTTTAACATTTTTCTGAATCTCAATATGTTTTGAAATAAAAAAAACTGTGTAGGTGAGAGGGAGGGAATAGATATCTTTTCATTTCATGTTTTCTATTTTTAGTGTGGGTGATGACATGTAGTGGAAGGGTTTTTCAATGGTGGTTAAGTGGAGAGTGGGTTGGAGGGTGCCTTTGACATGGGGGTGGGAAGGGGCCAGGAGGTGCTGTGCCAGTAAAATAAAATGCTGAAGGCATTAGATGAATGTAATAGGAGCTTAGGACTGGGAGAAGGCATATGTGTGGGTATTAAACTGCAATGCATGAGCCATAAATGGAGTCCCCAAGCTCAGAGCTGCAAGAATACATTTACATACAATTACACCTGAAATAATATGCTTAAAAATACATATAGATTTTAGGAAAAAGCCCTACTAAGCCAACTTGAATTTCAGATCATTATCTCTACCAATGAAAAAGTCATTATTGGAGGAGTTACTCTACGATGTAAAGCGTATACTTGACAGGGGGAGATACTAAGGCAGATGATCATGGTAGGTTGGCATTGACTAAGTTATGTAAACGTTAACTGCAGGTAGTTATCTACTCTCTACATGCAGGTAAACAAGTTGATTCAGGTATATTTCATAATTTAATATTGGAGCCAATTTTCTATGTCATCTGTGGAGATTTCAATGTGGCTTTGAGCCCTTCAACTGATTGTACTAGGCAGAGACCCAATAGTAGGAAGGTTTAAGCCACTGTAGTTCATCTTTAAGAGGCTGGCTGAAGGAAAGCAGGATTAGATTATCTCAAGATCTCTTCTGATCGTCAGTATCTATCGTTTGATAGAGGGTTTTCCTGGCAGCGACGGGAAGTGAAAACTGATCTCTGACTCTACCCATCTAAATTGGGTGGGTGAAATTAGAGGTCTGCCTCCAACGTGCCTTACTCCGTAGGGCTGTCAGAGGGGGTTGTTCATGGTGAAGATGGAGTTGTCTCCTCTTGATTAAACCTAAGGTTCACCCGCATATAGATTTGGCAGGTATACCATTATCTTGGCGATATAAATCAGACCTTTAGTTATCCGATTAAAAGCCCAGGCTTAAAGTGGACATTTGTCCAATCTCTATTACTGTCCCATGAGTTATTAAGGAATACATTGCTGTTAAAGAATAGTTGAAGACACCTTCAGGGGCCTGTAGACACCCTTATTAACAAAGGGGGAAAATTGAATGTCCTGGCACCAGAGGTGACAAAATTCCAAAACGGTCTGTAGCATCTCAAGTACAGTCACAAGATTATTGAGCTGTTTGGAGGAAAGCGTTCAAGGGCAGAGGCAGCACAGCTTAAGGAAAGTCAGGGCGGAGGTTGATCCCTACACCCTTTGTAGAGTTCCCTCTCAGTGTCCAAACCAGGGCTTTGTTCACTCGGGCCGTTTAGGGTGGAGATTACAAGCTTTTTCTTCCGAGTCCTCCTTTTTCACTGATGTATACAGAGTAAAGATGCCCCATCCAATTTTGGGTAGGCCTTCCTGACTCACTGATGGCAATGATGCTGCTAGCACTAGTAATTTTAACTTTCAAATTACAAAGTCAGGGATACATGCATTTCTATGCAAAGTGATGTGGTCTAAAAGGCAGTAGAAGGTGAACATTTTAAAACTCTAACATTATACAACGTGCAGAGACACATGAGCAGCTTTGAGAGAGACACTGTCTCAGAGCCTGTTTGGGAATCAGTGGCATGAGAGCTCTGGGGTCAGGGACCTTTCAACCAGAACTCTCCAGTTTCTCGACTTGTTGATGAGTAGTTAATTCAGTACAGGTTTACACTTTGCATTCTGGGATTTGAAGTCCCAGTTGTATTCTAGGATAACCACTACTTCAAATTACAGAATGCAAAAAAGGGTTAATCGAGTTACTCACACATGGACCTAGGAAACTTAAGACCTCTGTATACGCTGTGCAAGCGAATATAGAGTTACTGTTTGACTTCATTGCATCAGTGATGCAAGGGGCTTTTCAGGGATTTTCTTTAAAAATAAAAGCTTGTTTTATTAGTCAAATTGGATTGATCAGAGTCAATCTGGACTATCTGCCTGAATGCATGAGGTGAAAAAAACTAGTATAGGAGAAAAGTCTCTTTTGGGACTTGGTGTACCCTTAAGCCATAGTCACTGGAATTATGCTATTCTGCATCAATGGTGTTTCCGCCATAATTATGGAATTGCAACATTTGCCACATAATCTGCTGTTTAAAAAAAGTATTTTTCTAGCTCAAACTGAGCAAAAATGACTAAAAACCTGGTGACATGTCCTTTGCAAAGATTCACTGGTCAACTTTCAGTTGCTTAATGTTGTATTTGGTTATTAAGATAGCAATGATAAGCTGAAATGTTTTCCTGAACAGGGGTGAATTATGCCGCATAGTTTGCCTTTTCTTGCAACATGATTTAGTCAACCTTCCCACATAATTGGGTCCTACCGTGCCACACAATTCCAGCGGGCCTTCTTTAAGCAAATACATAGCTAATTTTATTCAAGCATAGACTGTGATCTAGAGGTGTGTCATAAACCATGCTTAATAACTGGGGCTGTTCTATTGCTATAATTAGGGTATGCTCTCCAGAAAGAAACCGTCCTTTCAGCAAAGCACTTGCGCGTGCAAGGGAGCCACGAAAGAGTGTGGCCCGCTGCTGTCAGAAGAAACTGACAAGTAAGTTGGTGCAGTGCTTTTAATTGTTCTGACTGCGTGTGAGGCACTGGTGGGTTAGCCTTCGATTCTCACTGCAGGCAATCGGTAAGCAATCACTAGACCCGAAGCCATGTTTTGCTTGGGGAGGGGGGTATGGTAGCGCGTGAAAGGGTCAGCTGAATAATTTTATTTGGACGGTAGGCGACGCAGCCCTGTGATTGAGCTTGTCGGGATGTGTGAACAGTAAGGATTGCAGCATGACGGCCAACAGCAACATATCAGATGACAATTATGCTGTTTAAAGGAAACACCAGGTAATATAACATGCCTTCTTAGAAAGCCTTAACTGTCCCGGTTAAATACAAATCAAAAGAGCCGCCTACTCTTGACATTGCAAACATTTTAGAGAGCCTGATTCTTCATCATTATTAACCCCTGTAAAAGCAATCCTACAAGGTGTCCATTATGCTCCTATGTAAAGTTCAGATGACTTTATTATCGCAGTTAGGAGATTTTTGGGCAGACACCGCACCTGAGCAATTTTCCTGAGGTACATATCAGCAGATCAAGCCGCCGACAGTTACCATATAAGACAAGCGCGAGCGCCTCGCGCTGAAAGTAAAAAAAAAAACAAGTTTGACAAGGAGAGGAGGAGGCAGCAGGGGGAGGGGAGAGAGGAGGGGGCCTGCGCCTGTTTCCCTTGCGGGAGCGAGCCGGAACCATCTGTTAATTACAAACAGATGGTTTCAAAGCTCGCTCCCGCAACGGAATCGCCAAACGTGCACGCTTTGCCATTGAAAGCAATGCAATGTGTGCACATTTTTGGCCCAAAAAGTGAATTGACTGCTAAAGGGATCCTCCTATGCAGCGCATGCGCGCTGCGTCGGCGAGACCTTAAAAACCTAACTGTGAGACTACCCCAGGTCTAAAAAAACAAGCATTTGCAATGCAATAGGTCTCGCATTGCTGAAAGTTTGATCTAGTGCCGTTGCAATATTATTAGCAACGCCAATAACTCAAACTTTCAGCAATGCTAGACCTAATGCATTGCACATGGTTGTTGCCCTAGCCATTATTGTGCTCATCGTATTTAATTTAAACACACTGCATCTTGCTGATTTTGTTAAGTACGTTTAATTTTTCTGTGTTCACGGAGTCTCATTTACTTTGTGACTTTATGTGGTTGCGCCAGCAGACTCACTCAGATGCATTCTTTTTTCCTTTCCTTTCCTTTTGTTAACCATGTGTGAGACTTGAGTCTGCTTGTTAAGAGTGTTACAAGAAGGAGAAAGGGAAATAAGTCAGCATATGTGTGTATTATTCCATATATTTTTTCCACAGTCTCCTCGTTTCCCACATAGAAAGACAAGCCACGGCTCAATTCCTTCAGTGTGTTATTTATTTCAAAAGCAGCAATAAAAGCCCGATGCATTTCGGAGCTCATCGCTTCTTGCCAGAGCTGGTCAACCCCCCAAAAATCAATGGGAGAGCTTGTGGCGTAACCTCGAGAGCTTCTGACTTCAGACCACGGGAATAAGGTCCGAGTCTCAGCATTGGTTAAAAAGTGCCTTTTAAAAAGAAAACTGAATGTAAATACATGGAAAATCGTCATTAAAATAAAAAAATAAAATATAAATACATGACGATCATCACAAAAACAAAATGAGGACTGCTCAACAATCCCTGACTGAGCTCGAGTTTACAAGTGGAGGAGGTAAAGCAAAAAGATGGCAATGCCTAATAGAAAAATAATTTTGCTAGCGTCTGGTCACTGCCTGAGAGCGGGGCTCCCATCCCCGAGGGAGAGCCCCGGCTACAGAAGTCCCGAATGGCGGTAAGTGGGGCTTAGTTCTAGGGGGGAGGGGGGTGCGCTTGTGTGTGTGTGTGTGTATGTGTATGTGTGCGATGGCGGCGGCGGCGGGTCTTTGTATGTGTGCGTGCGTGTGTGTAGGTGCGCTGGTGTGTGTGTGGGGGGGTCTCTGTGTGTGCGTGTAGGTGCGCTAGTGTGTGTGTAGGTGCGGCGGCGACGGGGGGGGGGGTGTGTGTGTGCCTGTGTATGCGTGTGGCTGTGTATGCATGTGGCTGTGATGTGCGCAAGCGTGAGTGCGCGTGCACGCAGTCAAATCCAGCACAAGAGAAGCGCGTGGCACCCTCTTGTCCCCCATTCCCCCGAGACGGGCAACATTAAGTCTCCAGCTGGACGCATCCTTCGGATGCAGTACCAGCGAGACCTAAGCAGCTGGACACATCCTTCGGATGCAGTACCAGCGAGACCTAAAAAGGTGCAATGACGAAGACAGCTGCCAACTGAAGGTTGTGACAGTAACTCAGCAACTACTATTGCCTGGTATAGGTATTAGGGAGACATGGCTGCTTATCCTGACTCCTCTCCTCTGGTCCCAAATTCTTCCTATGTGGAAAGGTTTTTCCTGACCAGGAGTGCCTTAGGCGGTCCCACATCAACCATTGACTGGTGTGCCAACCTCCCCATGTCCTGAGCCTCCATTGCTCTCTCCTGATCAAGCCAAACCATTTTGTCCACTGAATTGGACAGGGGCTTAGGAAGGCAGGACAGAGATTGAAAACCAGCCCTGGCAATTAAGGACCGTCCCAGGGAGTGGGTGGGGAGGGGAGGGGTTGGGTGCCCGTGGGAAACACTGCTAGTGTTTTTGTTACAGGGGGGTGATATTGCAGCACTGCTGAAAAACCAGCCCCCAGAAACAAAACCAGCCCCCACCGGTCCAAAACCGGTCCCCACCTTTCCGGCCCACAGGGTGCCTGCTAAGACCTGTCCGGTCCTGGGGCCTAGTCATATTGATGATTTCCGATTTATCTGGGGCTGAATGTTCATATGATTTCTGACATTATATTGCTGAATTCGAGCTGTTATTATGACTTATACGGGAGTTTGAAATACCGATGATTTAAAACTACCTTAAAACAAACAGCTGCCAACCAAACTTTTCGACAAACTCAAAAGAAGTGTATGGGCCCTTGTTTAAATTGTACCCACTGTGTTACCACCAAGGGCCCGAATGTACATCACACAAAAACTGAGGAGAAAACTTTAAAACAATGTACAACCTGTGACATAGGGTGAAGAACGTATATGATAAAATGCTTTGCTGGGTTGAGTTAGATTGGTAAAATCAGTAGAAATGTCAAACAAGGTTTACAGAACATAAATGCAAAAGCCGCACTGGAAATCAAAAGGCTTCTGTTGCAGAACACACGGCAGAAAGGAAACATAATTTGAATGAGATCAGTTTTAAAATCTTGGCACAAATAAACATTACGTCAAAAGGTGGGGACCTTGTAAGTTTCTTGCCAAAGAGAACATGGCTGGTTCAAAGCTGTGATATGATTCAACGACAAGACTGGCTTGAATTGCTTTTTTGATAAGATTCATTTCGGCAATGACGTAAAAGGAAACTTTTGTAACAACTTTTGTACACAATGCAATAATATTTCCCTACTTGTTAGTATTATCCATAAACAGTCTTTTCATTTTCTATCATCTGGTGTTTTATGCTTAGATGAAGTAAGACTAAAACGTGGAGATTTATTTAGGACTTTTGACTCATTTACAATCACCTTAAAATGCGGATATGATATAGGATTTTATGTTTTAGGCATGTGATGGAGTTTCCAAACTTTGAAAATGATTTGTATTTTCATTTTTGACTAAAGGGTCAGGACAGCAGTTCGAATCCAGCCATGAAATATGCTGGACACAGTGGGGCATATTATCAAGGACAGGCGATACATTATCGCCGCTTTTATCGGCAGGAAACTGCCGATAAAGCGGCGATAATGGCCTTGATAATATGCTCGATGAATTCCAATCGAAGCCCATGTTAGATGTGTTCACATCTAACATGGGCTTCGATTGGAATTCATAGAGCATATTATCAAGGCCATTATCGCCGCTTTATCGGCAGTTTCCTGCCGATAAAAGTGGCGATAATGTATCGCCTGTCCTTGATAATATGCCCAAGTGTTCTTTACTGCATTGCTCTGTTCACTGTCTGCTTAGTATGGAGATAAAGGCACAAGCTGAAAAATTAAACAGCAAAGACAAAATGTTAGCATTAAGCACATTTAGGGTGTGGCATATTATTTGACTACAGAACAGATATTATATTATTATTATTATTGAAATTTGTTAAGCGCGTGGCTACCCCCAACGGGGGTGTCCTGGCGCTTAGACAGCTGGGGAGCAAAAAACACATATAGGCTAATGGTTGGAAAACAGCCAGGTCTTCAAGTTGCACCTAAACAGGGATTCAGATTCAGTAAGCCGGAGACTTAGCGGTAGACTGTTCCAGAGCTTGGCCGTAACCACTGGAAAAGCTCTACCCACTTTTCTAGAGCGTTGAAAACGGGGGGGGGGGGGGGCATAGGAGGCGGAGGTGGTTAGATCTAAGTGCTCGGGATGAGTGCAGCTTCAGCCTCTGTCTAAGGTACACTGGTCCCTTGCCCTTCAGAGCCCTGAAGGACAAGACCAGGGCCTTAAACTGGATGCGGGAGGGCACCGGGAGCCAGTGGAGTTTCCGCAGATGCTGGGTAATTGAATGGCGATAAGGGATGTTACATATTAGCCTAGCAGCCGCATTCTGCACTATAGAGAAAGAAACTACAATGAAAATTGACGAAGTATCAACTTGGATGTAGAAATGTAAGCCCCTATGCCATGTGACATAGTGTGTCATTTGACAGTATACATTGCTTTCAAGGCTTACGTTTTCACAGAACACGACACAGGAAGTACAAGCTAATTCCCATAGACAGAACGTACACAGACTTAGCTGATATTAAAGAACGCTACATGATTCGCAATAGTAGCAAATATTCTTCAGTCCTGCACTCAGGGGCGTATTTACAAGCCCCTTGTGCCTCCGGAACGTCACTTTTTCCTATATTAAAAGTGATGCACCCGCAGCGACAGGGGCTTGTAAATAAGCCCCTTGGTGCCTGTACATAGAGCTACATGTTGGTGCAATCTCTTAAGTCCAATGCTGGTGCAGTCATTGGTGGGTCAGCTGCTATAGATTTTCCCTACATCAGAATCTGACAGATACCCAGAATAAAGCAACAATAACACACACTCATTAACTCATATTAATCACAAATGAAGTTAATTCGTTCCATAATATAATTTTATCCATGCAGAAAAATCCAGTCGAAATGTCATTCAAATTTTAATATATGTTATTCATCTTTTTGCTCCAAAATTTCTTTAGTATTCCACAGCATCACAATGTATTTCATGAATTTCATTGACTGCTGACATGTTTCGTCCCCATGGGACTTTCTCAAGGCTGAACAATAAACAGATATAAATTACAAAACTACATTAATTTTAAAAACAACTTAAACTACATTACCTATCACTGCAGCTATCCATAGGACACAGAGGAAATAGCACAATTTATCCTTACAATCTAAAGATCAAACTCACAACATGAATTGCATTTCACAATCAGAAAACACAGGGCCCTATTCACAAAGGTAAACTTAGACCTGAAGTGTAAGTTTAGACCTGAAATCTAAGCTTAGATCTGAAGTGTAAAGTTAGACTCCATGTGTAAACATAGATGTCAGGTCTAAGGTTAGACTTCACGTCTAAGGTTAGACTTTAGGTCATACTTAGACTTCAGGGCCCACAATATTTTGCTCATTGTCAATCAAACCGCTTCCTATCATAGTTAATTTTGTCTAGTTAATACAATATACAATTTGATATTTACATATTCTTTTCTATTCTTTTTTAATATTGCCTAGGTCCTGAATCGAAAATGCTGTAACACACAGCACATGAACCCAAAAGGTGCATACTCTCGAGTTCTGTAAGCATTTTACAGAAAGATTTACACTTATAAAACAATTTTCCTTATTGAGGTTGATCTACAGAGATATATTATAATTTAAAATATCTTTTCATGGGAAGAGTACTTCCAAATCTCCTTTGAATTAGTGATGGTGACATGATTGACTATTTGCCTTATAGATCAACAATAACACACATTGGTAGATTGAACCCAGCTCTGGTACATATCAGATATATGCTAACATACGCATTATGTGCAGAACCTTCGAGGACCTATAATTTACAGACAACACACCTGATTTAGAGTTTGGTGGATGGGTACTCAGTCACATATTTGATGGATAGTGTGTCCCCATTATTGCAATTTCATTAGGCTATAATGTACTTGTAATAAGGCAGACCGCATATTGTCCACATTTGTGATGGCGTACCCATCCACCAAACTTCAAATCAAGCCCAAAGTCTTTAGCATGTTTTCTTGTGGAAACACATGGAGAGATTAAGGTAATGTCTCAATTTTGTAATAAAGGAATGGTTTAAGTTTATTTTATGCAGAAAGTTTAGGTTGTATAATAGTACCACATATCTTGTACGATGCTAGTAAGGTTTTCTGACTTTACTGAGCATATGTTTACTATGTTGACAGGCACATGTATCTAGTAGCTCCTGAAGAAGCTCTTGCTAGGGTGAGATGCACTGGACTTGCTCTGTATGCCAGATAGATGGATTCTGTTTTTCTTTTGAAGATCTATGTAAATATTTATTAACTACACTGTGATTACCGAAGAATTTGACTTTTCAAAAGCCTATATAAAGACTCAGTGTATGATTTAGAGTTTGACAGGCCTGTACTCCGTTACTAATGTGACGAATATCTTCTTACAATGCACTTGTAATAAGGTGGATGTAATATCTGTTACATTTGTTAGAGTACCCATCGTCCAAATTCGAGATCAGGCCATCTATTTCTTAAGATTAGGAATTAACAGCCAGATTCATCAAACAAAAATCTGCTCGCAAAGGGCCAGATTCTGAGAATCTGGCCCTTTGCGAGCGGTATTTTTGCATTTGGGATGCATCATCCCAAATGCAAAAATCGCTAATTAAGAATTCGCTAAATTGCGATTCTTTGCATTTAAGGAATCTCAAATTGAGATTCCTTAAATGCAATGCCGGGAAGTGAAAAAAATAGCGAATTCGCTATTAGGGCACGCAAATTACCATGAAGTACAAAATTTGCAAAAACTTTGAAAAATGCACTAAAGTGCATTTTTCAAAGTTCCATGTTGCGCACACACATGCCCTAAGGGCATGTGTGTGCGCAACATATGTGCACACATCATTTCAGGGGTGCAACAGGGTGTCCTTTGGACACCCCTGCACCCTTGAAATCGCAATCTCAATTTGCAAATCGCTAATTGCGTTAAGCAAATTGAGATTGTCTTCCCATTCATTCCTATGAATGGAGAGATATTCCTTAATTGCGACTCGCAATTTGCGAGTCGCAATTAAGGAATTATTAGAAATTCTGTATTTTTCGCTATTAAGGATTAGCAAAATGTGTTCTTGATGAATCTGGGGGCTAATGAATAAAAGGAACAATATATTTATAAGGAAATTATGTCAAACCCTGAAGAATAGAGATTAGTGTGCATGGTGGCATTCAAGTAGGAGCACTTCAGTAACATAAGGCACATTTCTTCTTTCACAGCTCCCACCTTTGCACGGGCACAACACAGGCCCTCGATTCCCCACTCTCCCTTCCTCAACTATGACGTACAGTCTAAAATTGTCTCAAATACCCTTCAGTTTGTAAGATATCACTAAACACACACTTCCTAAACCTTGACTTGTCTGCCTCCTCATAGCCATTACAGTTGTTGATGATCTGTTCCCAGCTGTATTTTTAGCATGACCAGGCGTCAGTAAATTTAGCAACTCTTGGTTTTCAGACAAGGTCACCTGAATATAGAGAGGGCACATTTCCTTGTGTTCTGGTGATACTTCATGTAAAAGTTACATTTAATTAAGTTTGGTGCCTTATTGTCTGTGTTTGGTTCCTCATTCTCTGTGTTTTGATGCCTCATTGTATTTAGATACCAATGTTGATGAAGTCAGTCTGTGCCTCTCAGTCCATGCAATGTTACAGTGTTATTTCTATGTTTCTTGAATGGCAAGGTTTTTGGTTTGTAAAATCTGGTAACCATTTACTCCACTCTATGCAATACCCTCTATGCCACTCCTCTCTGCTCTACACTACTGCACCACTTCACAGCACTCTATACCACTGCACTCTATGACACTACTCTGCTCTGACACTCTACTCTACTCTGTGCTACTCAACTCTACTCCACTCTGAACCCTTCCACTCTATGAGACTCTACTCCCTCCACGACACTCCACAACACTCTACATCACTCCACACCACTCTATGATACTCCACATCCCTCCACTCTATGCCGCTCAAGTCTACTCTACACAACTCTACCCCGCTCCATAACACTCCACTCTACTCCAGTTTGCAACACTACACTCCACACCACTCTCCTTATCCCACTAAATTTTAGCCATCCTGAACAGCAGCCACTCTGGTGTACAACATGACTTAGGCATCTTTCGTAGGCGAGAGGTATTGGCTTTGCAAATTCTTGTTTTTATTCCTCGTATGAAATGGAGAAGGCCATGATTTTAAAAAAGTATAATTTGTTTTCCCACTTTTAATGAACAATTATCATTCCTTGGGTTTGCTTCTTTCATGGGTGCATTTAGAGTAGTATTCCCAAAAATAAGAGGTTCAGAAATTCTTGATGGTGTGAAATAAAGACAGGGACTTCAGCCTCAAATCTCCAATCTTGGGGGAGGAGCCAAGCTCGCGTCCGAGATGGCCGCGTTTTAGCTTGGCTCCGTTCGCCTGCCTGTTTTCATCATCTATCCTGCCGTTATCCTGCCCCGGGAAGCCCTCTTTGCTGTGCTGTAGTGCTAAGACGCCTTGCAGGCACTCACCTTTTGCTCCGGTGGTCCTGGGTGCCGTGGATCCTGTGCTGCGCTCCCGCTCGCTTCGGGGCCTCCGGGGCGGGCTGGCCTGGACCTTCTCGGCGGCGCCCGGACGGGACGGAGCACGATGATCGGCCCTTGATGGCGCAGTGGACGTGGTCGTGGAGGCCGTTGTGCGTGTAGGCCGGCTGTGCTTGCTGGCCGGCTCCGGTGGGCCGGAGGCCTTGGGTGGAGGCGCTGCCTTCCATTGACGGGGCTACTCGTATATCCGGCTTGCTCCCCCCTTTGTTCTCCGGTCCGGCCATTTTGATTTCCTCCGCCCGGACTCGGAGAACGGGACCGGCGGCACTGGGGAGCCGGCGAGTCCCCATCTTCTGGTGGCCCCCCTTCCTGCCCCGAGGTGCCCTGCCGCCGGTCGGCTGGTCTTCATTTGCCTTGCTGCTGCCCCGACGGAGGTTGACGGCCGCCGCGGCCTCGCCGGGCTTCCAAGATGGCGGCCGACCCTGAGTGTCTCGGCCGGGCCTGGACGGGCGCTGGAGGCCCGCCGCATGGCCCGGGTGCCGGATACTGTAAAGGTTTTCCTACACTTAAGGATATCCTGGATGCCCTGCACTCCTGGCGAGCTTCTGTGGCTGCACCCGTCTTCACCCTGGAGGTGGATCCTCTCTTCGGGCCGTTCGGGCCCCCAAAACCGGGTGTGGTTTCACCGTTGCAGGGTGCGGCTGGAACTATCCTAGGAAAAGTGGCCCCGGCGACAGCTACGTCTGTGGGTGTGCGGAGTTCCGTTGCCCTTCAGTGTCCTGTGCTGTCTCCTTTGCCGCTGGTCCGGGGGCCGGATTCCGTTTGGCCTGGACTCAATGACTTTTCCTGCCTCTTTTCGCCTCGACCGACCGGCCATGGTTCCTGTGCCAACCCAGCTGGGTCGGCCTCTCTTGAACTGTCCCTGAAACTGTGCCTGCATTGTGTGCGATGTTCCATAACTTTCCTGGATCTTCCGTGTTTTCCATCACGTGTCTTTTCTGGACTGCCGTCTGATCTCCCTGTTCTATGCCTTCGGTTCTTCGCGGTCTGGTTCTTAGTGGATCGGACCGCTACAACTTTGGACAAACAAGGACAGGGCTAATACAACTTTGCCTCTGTGTGCGGTAGTCTTGTACTGGTTGGATGATCGGCGTGTAACGGTATGATTATATGTGACTTTATGGTACTCCTGGAGTGTATCCTGATACTTTTTGACTTCCCGAGGGCTCTGCCCTTTGTTTCAGGCGGGTGGGTGGGTGCAGATAATTCTGTCTCTTGGCCCTCTCCCGTGTGTGTTCTTTTCCCTTTTTCCCTTTCCCTCCTCTCCCCCGTTTTTGTCTTTTGTTTCCGTCTTTTCTTTGCTCTTCTATATTTCGGGTTCTAATTAGGGCGACAGGCACGCTGCTGGGGGGTAGGCCATAGCCTTCTGCAGGGGTGCAGGGTGGGCTTGAGGGGTGGGTGGGGGGGTCTGTCACTTTGGGGGGTCTTTTCCCCCCCCCTTTTTTTTCTCCCTTTTTTTTGTTCTATGGCTCTTGAGTGTTCGCTTTTTCGGGACTCTGTCTCGTCATGTGTCCCCCTGGGGTGTTTCTGATGCATTGACCTTCCGGTCGTACTGTGATTATGGTTCGCTATGTGTTCTGTCATCGACCTTTAATGTATGCCGTGTACCGGTTTCTGTTTTCCTGCTTTGTCGCCGGGGGGCGCGTGGCTGGGCAGGAGTCCCTTCTTTTTTTTTTTTTTTTTCCTTTTTCTTCCTTCCCCTCCCTCTTTCATGGGGGATTTCCTTCCTTTTGTTGGGGTGCGTATCGTATTGCTTTTTACGATGGGGTCTTTTTATTTATGTTTGTTAAGTCGGGTTGTTGCTGTGGTGGGTGGGCGCTGGACGGCGAACGCCATTGCCTCTCCTTGTGGTACTCCAATTCTGCTTGTATTTACCGATATGTTTACTTCATGTTGGCTTTATCCTGTATTTTTATGATCGCCGGATCGCGGCTCACCACGGCCCCTCCCTTGTTGTTTGACTCACTGCCCATCTTGATCCTGTACTCCCCGTTCCCGTAACAGAAAATCAACCTTCCAATATCCTGTCCCTGCTGATTGCTCTATGGCTTTTGGTTTATCTCCTGTGTTTTTGCTGTCATATCCTGTGGACAAACTTGTATTGCTAATTTTGCTTCTGCTATGTGGTGGCCAGCCCGTTGGGTTGTAGGCCCGTACTTGTGAGCACTCTTTGTACAATAAAGGTTTAAAAAAAAAAAAAATCTCCAATCTTTTTCCTCCTCTGATCCCACCGTCAACTCACAGAATACAGAACACAGAGCCTAGAGCTTGCAATAGCCTTGGCTGTTTTACAGCTTGGGATTGTGCAGGCTGAAGTCCGCATGTCAGATTGGGCGGCTGTAGACAGCTGGCCAATCTGCCATGCCCACTGAGTGCCCACGACGTCCTTTTGCAGTCTGCAGGAATCTGCCCCACCCTCACTATCCACTCGCTGCGGCCGGCAGCACATAGAATAGTAAAATGGTTACTATTATTCTGTGTGTACATGCTGCGCTCGCAGCAGGCAGGGCGACGCTCCTCCACCTTAACAGAGGAGCTGCCACTGATGGTCATTATATTTCTGGTTACTGCCGCATATGACCAGTGGTAAGGCCCAACTATTTGAGTTAAGGACCCAATTATTGCAGAATGTGAGATTGCTGCATGTGTCTCCACATGTTTTCACCCACACTGGGCCATATACCACCAAGAATTCCACCTGCTTTTGGGAGGCTGAAATGTGCCTGTGTTTTTACATCACCTAGTGATCACAGATAGAACAAACCTGTGAAACCTATAATCTAGATTTGACCGTAAGCAGGAGTTTACGGACAGGACTGGATTACTGTGACACTTCTGAATCAGCTTCTAGTCTTCAGGTCTGTCTTTGCACTTCCGGTTACTGCCCTTGTCTTTTTTAATGAACTATTAAATTCTAGTGCTGATTTTGCCCTGTCACTCCTTCGCCTGTAGATCACTTCAGAACACTTTATGTGGATTGATAAATGTTACATTTATGATAATTCGATGTCTTAAGTGTCCACCATTTTGCTTGCACTGCGTCGTCACCAGAAGCACTTATCACCAAATGTGCATGATGGCTTATTTTGATGGTCCATAAATGTATGCATATGTTATTGTTGAAACGCATATTTTATTTATTGATATGATGTAAATTTGCATTTGCACTCTTGAGATTCCCAGAGGCAAGATTGCTTTCTGATGACTCTGGAGGGAACTCTGTGCACCCCCACAGGTATACTCACCTCGGTTCCTAGGAATGCTGGGTTTGCCCCAGGGATTATATAGAGTCTCACGTGTTACATCACCAAACCTCTCCAGTATGTATGTGCATACCTCGACAATGCAATCTAGAGTTAACACAACGCGTTTCTTCTCCAGTGTGACTCGTTATGATAAAAGGGATATGTACCACGTATTGGAAAATCTCAAAACAAAAAGAAATTAACTCCAGTTGCTTCTTAAATACGAGCATTCATGATCTATCTTAACCTCATCGCTGCTTGAGTTTTTCCCCTGCTGTGCTGGACAGCAATAAAAACGGATGTGGTCATGATAAGCACACGAGCACTGTGCTGCATGACGAGCTGAGCTCGTTATGAGCATGGAAGGGGTTAATAATAGTATACTTTATGCCACATACAGTTCAAATTGTAAAATATAATTCGATTAACAAACGTATCTTGCTTTTGAAAAAGTACACGCCTCCGTCAGGGCCTTTAGCCCTTCTGTAAGCTGTACCAGAGATTTCATGAAACTTACAGCTTTATTGTATTGAACCTGTTATGGAGACATTAACCGTATGAGCTGTCCCCATCCTTAGATCAGTGGAGTGTGGTAAACTGCCAACCAGTCCTGGAAGATGTTGTTGCTGCTACCCAGCAGAGTCAATGGTGAAAAAGAAAATGATCATAAAAGTATTTTTCATTTTCTTGCGGGCGGGGTTGAACCATCCTCCTGAGCTTCAAGAGGAGGAGTTGTGGGCACTACTAAGTGCACATGACGGTTTGGCTGGCCATTTTAGGCATGGAATACACCATCTCTTTAGAAGTAGTAAAGGGTTTGGCTATCCATGACGATGAGCAGTCAGAAAAAGGGACAGCATCCACCCAGGACATAAGTTAGCTGTCAGGTCCTACTGAATGTTATAGTAACTTCAACATTTGTGGCTTAGACCACCAATCCCAACTAGGTGAACAACACTACTACTACTACCACTACTAAATAGGTGAAGTTGGGTGAAACCCTCTACAGCATGGGTACTCGTAAGCATTTGCCCAGGGGACACGAAGTATGATCTGTGGTTTGACGCAGGGCCACACTTTGGCGGTAGGGGGTCCTGAGTGGGTCATTCTAACAAATGTTAAATAAACGGGCAGTATTTATTTCCAGGTTCACTGAAGTTAAGTGGTGTAGGACACCACAGTAGTTACTTCATTTAACCTGCAAATAAATGCTTGCCCATTTATTTAAAAAAGAAATCCTGAATATTAGTGCCCAGCAAGTAAACATCAGCTTGTGCTACTGTTCACCAGGGGGCCGCATGTAAAAGTCAAGAGGGCCGGAAGTGGACACCGGGCTATACCTTAAGTATCACTGCTCTACGGGAAAGCGGCAGAATGGAACTTGGTGGGCTTCTGAGTGCTCTTCAGTAGCATACAAGAGTGATCTGTATAAGAAAAGAAAAAAGGAAGAATTAAATAATGTGCTGAAATTGGATCCTGGATATTACACACAGAGCAAAAAATATATAGCTGCCTGGAAGGTGATAACAGCCTGAAGTGAAATGCAGAAGACTATCTCCCCTGCACTCACTTTTGTCACATCCAGTGGTATCTCTGCTTTTAACCAATTTCCAGGCTAAAGCCCAACAATCACACTCATAACGTTTCCTGAGCCTAACTCCACTAACATAAATAAAACTCACTAAATCAAGTGAAAATTCTGAACAACCAGAAGAAACTACTTCAGATTTGAAGACCTTCTCAGCAGCAAGGAGAAAATCTTCACTCTGTAGTAGCACCAGGAATTCTTCAGAACAAGCAGACACTCCACAGAGACAAATTGAGCAGCAAGAATCCAGTCGCACAGAGCTCATTCTAACTGCTGCTGCTGCTTTTTCCAAGAATGTTTGGCACTTCTCTGGCCTTTTATTTCCCTTGGAATTTTAAGGCATAATGACAGAAGCCTGGGCATGCTGGGAATTGTAGTTCTGAGAAGTACAAACATTTCACCACCTGCTGCCCGTGAATTAGCCAAAACACCATTCAGAGCACCCTCATGTTGCGAGAGGATATGGACTAGTTTGCCACCTAAACATGTCACTGGGAGCAAGAGACGCGCTCACCTCCCTAATACCAATGCTCATATTAGTGAAGTAAGCGCTACATGCACTCATGTGCACTCAGTAAGGGGGTACTTTGCATGTACTTCCTTGAAGCACAGTGAAAGGTACTTATATACCTTTACTGAAACTACAAACATCCAATACTAAACTAGCCTACATGTTAGAAGACATCTGCAATAACAAACTTTTATAGTGCAAGTTTTTCCTCATAAAAGAGGCCATATACAAAAACTTTAATTATATAATCAAGTAACTAGTCCCAGGTACCAGGTTTGCAGAAATGTAGATTTCCATACATAGAATTATTGGGCAACAAACAAAGGTTCTTGCGATGTTTGCACCAATAGTTGATGTCACATTTATAGGATCAGAGAGGCATTACACTAAGGCATCAACGCCCGTCATAACTAGCTATATACAGTGTCATTGATATGTTGATTGCAGTTTTCTAAGGAAGGTTGAAAGACTGAGTTGGCCCTAGTGGTGGATGTACTCTGGCCTGCAGATCTCAGAGGTCATGCTGGGAGCCTGCAACTCCGTGCTGAATTCAAGACAAAAAAATGTTTAGCTCTGTATTTACAACAGGCCACCCGTTGATGATGTCATCGGTGAAGGTTGTGCTTGAAGTACCTTTTTTAGCATGTCGCTAAATGTGAGCTAGTGTCACGACACAACGCAAGGGAGCGCGAGGCAGCGTCTTGCTTGAAGTTTGCACCCCTCAGCACAAATCTGTGGAAAGAGAAAACCCTAAGGGTGAATCACATCAAGTGCAATTTTGAGGCAATTACACACATTATGCACAGGGATATGCGATTTACCTTTTGCGCTTTGTATGCGTCTGTTTTCATTTGGCGCTAGAGTACGTCAGTGAGCCATGATGTGCTGCTTTGCTTAACTTTAGTTGTTATGTTTTTGAATGGAGTACTAGAGCTGGTTGCTTAGTTTTGCCGCCATCATTCTCTCCTTGTATACAATAAAGTGCTGTTTTAGTGCTGCACTCACTTCCTCTTTCGATCCAAAAATCTTTTTTTCTACATGAAAATTGATCAGCGTTGCAGTTTGTGTTGCTTTGCGTTGCTTGCCACCCCCTTGTGTGGCGTGTGTGCTACAGGTAATGCAAAGCTGGCCTTTGCTGAGAGAGCGCCCTGGGCGAGACCAAATTTGGCACCCCCTCACTCATCCTCTTAGACTTAGTTGTCTATGTATTGAACATTTGGGAGGGTAGAAGGAATGTGAGGATGGCAAAATTAAGGAGCGCCTTGAAAAGAGAAAAAATAGAAATCAGTCGAGGCCTCCACGCAGCAACCATCAGAAAAAGTGTTTAAACGCACTTTTCTCTAGATCTGAGGGCCATATGTATCAAGCAAATTCGCATTCGCAAAGGCCAAAATTTGCAGAATTTCTGCCTTTGCGAATGCGAATTTGCTAATTGGTATGTATAAAGCAAAATCTGGTGCAAAACAAGGAATCGCAAAATTTGCGATTCCTTATTTTGCAATTGCATTTAAGGAATCGCAAATTTTGCGATTCCTTAAATGCAATGTATGAAGCAAAAAAAATTTGCAAAATGTCCTTAAGGAATCGCAAATTACCACCAACTTCTAGTTGGGGGTAAGTTGCGAATCCTTTGAAAAATGCACATTTTTGCATTTTTCAAAGTGCCATGTGACGCACATACATGCCCTTAGGGCATGTATGTGCGCCACATGTGCACCCATGCATATTTCAGGGGTGCAACAGGGTGTCCTTTGGACACCCCTGCACCCCTTGAAATTATTCTCAATTTGTGATTAGCAAATTGCGAATCGCAAATTGACAATAACTTCCATTCATTTCTATGGGCCTCCTGGCCCATAGAAAGGAATGGGAAAGTATTCCTTAATTGTGATTCGCAATTTGCTGATCGCAATTAAGGAATTTTAAGAAATTGCAAAAAAAAGCGATTTTGTACATACATACCTATTTGCGATTCTCAAATAGCGATTTCTTAAAAATCGCTATTTGAGAATCGCAAATCAGGTTGATGATACATATGGCCCTAAGTCATAGGAAGACTGCTGCAGGGAGCTCCAGCGCTCCCTTGGAGGTCGGCGCCCTGGGCGTCGGCACAGCTCACACATGCTTAAGGCCAGCCCTGTGCTAATGTCCGGGCAAGAATTCTAGGAGTGGGCCCTTATCTCCCGTGGTACCCTGCTGGCTTGGGATTGGCCAGGATAGGAGCTGTCAGGGTCATCACATCAGCAGAGCACACAGCCCATTTCAGGCTCTTTGGTCTGTGACCCAGGGCCAAGTTGGAAACCAGAAAGGCGTGCTTCTTGAAAGAATCAACTGTGAGATAATATTGGCTTTTCTTTCTCAAGCCGAGGTTGCGTGTCAGATGAGTCACTTAAAAAATTAAACTGCTTAAAATAGCATGATCTAACAAGGGACAGAACGCACTGTGTTAGTTTTCCAGTGGGAACTTCCTGTCCCAAGTCTACTGTTTAGGATAAACGTTTGTATTGGCAGGATAGCACTAAAATACATTTCCAAGACAGACTTCTTTCAAAAAAAGGAAATTGAGCGAATTCTCAAATAAAAGAGGAAGCATTTTAGACTAAACTGCTGTGCCTGTGAGAGAGCGCAAACTGATATAAATGTATGAGTACATCACACTTACCTATAGTAAGCACAAGTCATGATGAGAAATGCCATGAGTGCTAATAGTATCTGAAATTATATTCTAAATGTATAGCTAATATAGAGATTTAAGTAGAAGTGGAACTAATACAGAAATGTGTGACATTATATGATTTTATTAGACGTGATTATTTTGAATCTATGTCGTGTAGCTGTTAACATATAAGATGGTCTGTGGTAAAACGCAGAACGTGGTAGGCCTCAGGGCCAGAGCTGGAGCTAAAAGGGAAGGTGTTTCTTTTCACGACACAGATTGTTTAACGTTTTTGGTCATTGCATTAATGGGCCATGATTTAGAGTAATGTTTTCTAAATAATAGAATAAGAGTTTTAACATGCTTTAATTAAATGAAGAAATTGAATGCTATAATCATAATGTGAAATATTGTAGGCCTGAAATGTTTTAGCATTGATTTACACGTACATGTCTGGGCTGAGAAATGTTGCAAGCCTTTTTAGAAGTCTATGAGAGTTGGGGTCTTGGCGGCAGATATCTGTCTGCAACAGGAAAGGGGGGATCCAATTATAAGTGAATGAATAGAGGTCTGTTCAGTAGACGGCCCAGACATGGAGGAGGGTTCTGGAATGTTTAAGGGGTATCAGCGGGCCGGAGAAGAGACTGAGAAGCAAGGTCAACTCTAACGTCTGAGGCCCAATACAAAGCATCATGGAAAAAGCCTGAAGTTGCACCACGTGAGAGGCGTTTCGCAAGGGGCGTCTCAAATGTTGTTGACTGTTTTGTATTAGGGACAGCACCCCTGGGTGGAGTTAGAGCAGAGACCTGAGGACCCTTTAGAGAGCGGATGGGTAGGCAGTGAGGGGTCATGACTGGAGAACTTTAGGTTTTCACCAAGAGACTTAGAGTGGGTGACTTCCCTTGGGGGTCATTCATTGCTGACACCTTTGTTAGGTTGGGATTTGGTTAAGTAGGGATACCATCTAGAACAGGGTAGGGACGCCTAACCTGTGTTTGTTTTCCTCCAACCTAAATGAAGGAGAGATATGCGTCTATGCTGATAGCTTTGCTATTTTTAGAACTTGTGTTAGTGATTTCTGTTGCTCGTCTGAGGGCTTTTCGAGAGCACATGTATGTAATTGGACCTGTGTATCTCGTGAATCTCATTCTGAGATGCTTGTATTTGCAGCTCATTATATCTTTACAATAAACTTTTGAAACCTAGAAGTTGTCCGTGATCTTTGAGAGTAGAGTCCTTTCTTGGGTGAACTAATTTGCAGATAGGTGTACTGTTTCCTTCCAAGACAGGCAATAAAGGTTCAGTCGACCAGATCGAGGTTTGGATCAATAGATATAAGGTATCGATCAAAATCTCGCCCTTTCAGTTGGTAGCTATAGAGGATGGTTGCCTTCTTGAGGACGGTGACCTAGGCCAGGTTAGCTTACCCCAAGGCCCCTAGAAATCGATGATCGGAAGAACAGCCCGCAGATGAAGATCCGGATGACGTGAGACAGAAAAAGCAGCAGTATCAGAGAGAGTGAGTATAAAGGGTTATGCGTGTTAGATTGCGGTGTTTTGTATTGTATCTATGTTGTAATGTCTGGCGGAGTTGAATGTCTGTAGAGTGACTGTGGAACAGGTTGTGAGCGCGCGCAACCGGTGGAAATCTTAAGTTCAAGGAGAGCTTAAGTGGTTCGGGTGTATCGGACACCCAGAGTAATTGTCAACTAGTGTGAAGGGGGTCATGAGGTACCATTGATCACCCGAGAGACCGAGATAGGGGGAACGTAAGAGTGAGTGCGTGAGTAACGGACGCTGGTCGGAAGTTACTGTGTGTGTAAGTAACCTATCAGAGAGACGATAGACATCTCGTCAGTTGTGTTGACAATTACAGATAGACTGTGGACGTACAGTCGAGAGAAGTGACCGCTTGGTCGGAAGTAGTCATTTTTCAGTGTATGAATGGGACGCATGCATAACCGGGAGACGAGTTGAGAAAGGAGGGGTGCTGCTGCGAAGCGGAGAAAAGAGACGTCAGGTGGTGTCGCGCAGTGATTGGCTGACCGGAGAAAGACCGCGCTGTGATAGGCCAGCTAGCGAACACGTCATACAGGGTCGCGACGTGATTGGCCAACAGGAGAAAGACCGCGCTGTGATAGGCCAAGCTAGCAAAGCCGCGACAGGATTGGTGGAGTGTCATCAGGAAGTAAACAGAGTAGCGAGGCTGGATTTTGTGCGCATAATTATGAAGTGTTTTAAATGGTTGAAAGCGCTGTTTAAGAAAGAGAGGCGAGGATCGTATGAAGGGGAAGAAGCCCCGCCGGAGGGTACGCCAGCTCGTTATATGGCAGTAAATGTTGGGTTGCATACGATCCTTTGGATATCAGAGTGGAGTAAGATTACTGAAGGAAACGAGGAACTGACGTTCCCGAAGTACGGGACGTTCAGATTAGAGGTGTTACATCGATTGAAATCAATCATGACCTCAAAGAGACCCTTGCCTAGACCAACCCAGTTTGAAGCCCTTGAGGCATGGCTTAGGGCAGCGCATGAAAGGAATATGAACAGACGACAAGAAAGGGTGAAACGCTCGGTAAGGGCAGTACAGGATGCCAGGTGGGATGCGGATGCTAAAAGATGGAGAGTGCATAATTTGGAAATAAATAAACTGTACCCAGTGTTAGAGGCGCCAGTAAATAAAAGCCCCCTAGAAGAGGATGATGAGAGCGAAACAGAGGACAGCCTGATAAACAGATTACTGACAGACAGGCCACCCCCGTATAATAGAGCAGGGGGAGAGGTCGAGAATACTGAAGGAGAAAAGGGGGGCAATGCAGGAGAGCATAGACCGCTTCCCAGTTCACAGTGGGATCCTGAGCCAAAGAAAGAGTTGTTCCAGCCTAGTCAGGTGCAACAGGTAGTCGGTAGGTTTGTGGTACAAAGAGCGCCGGAAACGGAAAGCGCCACATCCTACCCATTGCCAGATGCACTACAGGTACCTGTTACCATAGGTCCTATAATATCGATATATGACCAAGAGAGAGCAAGAGGGGAAGAACGGAAACGGAAAGACAGAGAAAGAGCAGAGCAGGCAAGGAGGAACGATACCACTAATTCCCCAAGTCAGATGCCGATACCCAGAGAGTGGAGCACCCCGATGCACACAGCAGGGGACCCAGGAGGAGATCCTGGGGGCCCTAGATGGCCAATGGATCGGAGGGGATCTGGACGAAAATCCTTTCAAGAGCTAAATGAGTACATGAAGCAGTGGGATGAGGCAGTGAAGGCTCAAAAGTGCATCAATGCTGCAGAAGCAGAAAGGGAAAGTCAGGACAGCAGAGCACGGACTCACTGCGGGGCTGGGGAGAGTAGCCCGGAGTGGGACTGTAGAGGGAGTAGGGGAGTCACCCATTGGGCCCGGAATGGAGGTAGAACAGACCTGGAAAACGGGGGCCCCGGGAGTGGAGGGGTGGCGTGCCCAATACTCAGTGAAGGGGAGAGGAGAGCGCAAGAGTACAGGAACAGCTTTAAGTGTCCACACTGTGTGCCTGGCACCAGAGAACAGAATGGGAGTTGTGAGAGGTCGCACCATAGTCCCTGTGATGACAGAAATGAGCGCAGCCCAGGGAATATGGGGAACCAGGAAGGATCGTATCGGATACTGAGCGATACGAGGCAAAGGGAGTGTAGCGACCAGAGGGAAAATAACAGAGAGATGTGCGGTGAGAGGAGAGAAGAAGACGAGAGTGGGCAGAGAGAGAGTAGGGATAAAAGGCCCGTGTTCCATCACCTTCCAAGATTGGATGGCCGAGCATGGGACCTGGAGAGATGGGAGCAAGGGAGGCCACCCATTAATTCTCCTGAGCCCAAACGCAGAGCTCGAAGTTGGGATGGTAGGGAGACCAGTGAGCCCCCTTCAAAAGACATATTGCGAGCTGAGATAAAAGCCAAGAGACTTGATGTCTCCAGCTTAAGGTCAGATCTGGATGACATGGTAGATGGTACCCTGCCTTTAGAAAGAATGGAAATGTATGAACAGGATGAAATACTGTATATGGCAAAGGACATCACACGAAAGGCGAGAGCAGTCCATGAGAAGTTAGTCGAACTAGCAGGCAAATATATGGTGGACTTGTCAAGAACCAAAGCATTACAGGGTAACCACAGGCTACATTACTCAGATCGAGATCTAGATGAGAGGAGAACGATTGGGCTGAAAACACACATAAGGGAATTGATTACTGGAATAAGGACATGGAGGGCACTAGATAAATGGGAAGAGAGGTGGTCCAAGAAAGGGACCGGCAGAAGAAGCATGATTGGTATAACACCAGGACAGCAGGGAATAGAAGCTTACCCTTTGCGTGAAGTTGCCAATGGAAGCTATGTACATGTCCCTTGGAGTAGGGGAGATTTAGCTGCTTTTACCACATCTTTCCCCAAGTTACGAGAGAGCCCCGTGGAGTGGTACAAGCAAGTCGAGAGGTTTGTAAAGATCTCAAAAGTCCTATGGATAGATCTGAACACGCTGTTTGACATTGTAGTACCAGGAGATCTGTGGACAGCATGCAAGGTTAGCGCTGAGTGGCCCACAACGGAGCCAGAGAGAGATGCTAGGACTAATGGGCCGTCCGAGATCGTGATGGCAAAATTCGAGAGAGTGATGACTTGGCTGAAAGAAAAAGTGCCAATGCAAGACATAGATTGGGTCAGAATAGACAGAACGAGACAGGAACCCAAAGAGACAGTCCATGAATATTACGAGAGATTGCTGAAGGCGTTTAAACAGTATAGCGGCTTGGATGTAATGGATCCAAAGGACATAGGGCAATTCGTGTCCAAGTTCGTCCTGGGACTGAGACCGGATATTAGTTTAATGATTCAGCAACACTCGATTTGTTGGCAAAGTAGACCCCTAGATGAAATACTGAGATATGCCAGGTACTGCTGTGATGAGGTAGACTCCAAGGCTAAGAAACTAAAAGAGAAGCTGATGGTGGTACAATTGCAGGCAGCAGGAAAGGGGGGACCGCAACAACAGCAGCAAGGGACAGGTACAGGAGGTAAGAAGCAGTACAGTCAGAACAAGGGTAATGAGGAGAGTACTACCTTCAGACCCAGAGTAGACATAGCTACCTTGAAGAAAACGACTAGGTGTCACCAGTGCAACGAGTTGGGGCATTGGAAACGCGAGTGCCCTTACAATGTAGAGATAGGAGAGCAAGAGATAGAGGAGGAAGAGGTCCAGAGCGCACCTATGAGAGGGGCGACGCCATACCAAGGAAAGGTGCTCAAAGGGGGGGGGGCTCCTCCCCGAGCCCAGTTCCCGCAACCTCCTCGAGTAGGGAGTATGGGTAAGACCTATAGACAAATGCCCCTGTTTGTGGAAGGTGAAGAGTGCTATTATGTGGACCCATTAACCGGACAGAGAGTGGAAAGAGAAGACTGCACCCTTGGGGCAGCCTTAGAGGTAGATCAGAGGGGACCCTATGTTGAAGCAGAAGTAGCAGGGTGCCCTACGACATTTCTGGTGGACACAGGAGCCACTAGATCCACGATCAGATCAGCTGCAGTTCCAGACCTGCCCATGTCTGGAGAGACCATACAGGTGGTAGGGGTCGCAAACAGGAGAATAACCAGCCAATTGACAGAACCGGTACAGGTGAAAATAGGGAAGTACAGCGATGAGCACCAATTTGTAGTTTGCGATTCAAGCCCTGTGTGTCTGCTAGGAAGAGACCTGTTGTGCAAATTGAATTGTACTATATATTGTACACCCCAGGGAGTGGAGGTATTGACTAATGATGATGATGCAGATTTCAAAGTTGCAAACTCAAGAATATGTGTGGAGCTGTACCCTACTTTGACAGTAGACGAGCTTCCCTGGGATTTGAGAGAGACAGTGGCATCAGAGGTATGGGATTTCACTGGGGAAGAGATTGGATTAGTCAAAGGGGTGGACCCAGTGAAAATTGTAGTGAAACCGCATGCTGAGTTCCCAAGAACACCCCAGTATAAATTGACTCCAGAAACGATTGCAGGCATAAAACCCGTGATCGAGTCCATGATTAAACAGGGAATACTGAAAGAAATTGTGGGTAGTCCATGCAACTCCCCGATTATGGGTCTGCAGAAACCCAATGGGAAATTTCGGATAGTACAGGACCTGCGAAAGATTAATAACATAGTCGTTTCATGTTGTCCAGTGGTACCGAATCCATCAGTGATACTGTTTCAGATTCCATTCCAAGCTGAGTGGTTCACTGTGATCGATCTTTGTCAGGCTTTCTTTTCGATCCCTTTGGACGAAGATAGCCATTTTCTTTTCGCATTTAAGCTGGAAAATCGCGTCCTAACATGGTGTCGTATCCCTCAGGGGTATACAGAGAGTCCATCGATCTTTAACCAGCTTCTGAAGAAAAATCTTGAAAGTCTAGTGCTGCCCCAGAAGTCAGTTCTGGTCCAGTACATAGACGACCTCCTTGTGGCGTCAGAAACAGAAGAAGCTTGCAGGGAAGATTCCATTGCTTTGTTAAATCACCTAGCTGCCAATGGGCACAAGGTGTCCCCGGGAAAATTGCAGTACTGCCTGACAGAAGTACAGTACTTGGGACACAGAATTGAGAAAGGCAAACGAAAGGTGTCACCAGACAGGATAGAGGCGATCATGAAAATGAATGCGCCTCAGACCCAGAGAGAGGTCAGGATGTTCCTAGGGATGGTGGGTTATTGCCGACAGTGGATCGTGAACTTTTCACTGAAAGCAAAGCCCTTGCAAAAACTGACGCACAAAGAGGTGAGTGATCCGGTACCATGGGACAAAGACTGTTTGATGGCATTCTTACAGCTGAGAGAGGACCTGTGTCGTGCTCCGGCATTGGGAATGCCTGATTACAATAAACAATTCTTTCTTTACTGTTGTGAGAGAGAAGGTTGTGCGTTGTCTGTGTTGGTCCAAATCCATGGGAATGCCCGTAGACCAGTTGCTTATTTCTCGGCTACTTTAGATCCAGTAGCCGCAGCGTTGCCCGGATGTCTCAAATCCGTTGCTGCAACGGGTGTCAGCATTGAGAGATGTGAAAATATCGTCATGGGGCACCCGTTAGAGGTGTGCGTGCCACATTCTGTTGAACTGTTGATGACCAGGACCAAAACACAGCATCTGACCAATAGCAGGCTCACGCGCTATGAGCAAGTTATTCTTGCTGCAGAGAACGTGACCCTCAAGAGATGCTCTGTTTTGAACCCTGCTACCTTAATGCCACTTCCAAATGATATTGATGATGATGATGAATATTCAGACCATGACTGTCTCGATGTGACTGAACTATGCACCAAACCCAGACCCGACATCGTAGATGAGCCACTGACCGACCCAGACGAAGTTTTCTTTGTCGATGGCTCATGTGTAAGAGACGAAGTTGGGCAGTTGAGAGCAGCTTATGCTGTTTGTACAATTGAAGGAGTTGTGGAAGCAGGGTGCCTGGAAGGAGTACACTCCGCTCAGGTAGCCGAGATTATTGCCCTAACACGTGCTTGCTTAGCAGGCAATCAAATTCGAGTCACCATCTACACCGACAGCCAATACGGGTTTGGGGTAGTTCATGATTACGGGCAGTTATGGTCTCAAAGAGGGTTCATGACTTCTTCAGGCTCTCCCATTCGCAATGGAGAGTTTGTGCGCTTGTTGTTAGAAGCATTGCAATGTCCAGCAAGTATCGCAGTTGTAAAGTGCATCGCACATACCAAAAATGAGGACTTTGTTTCGAAAGGCAATAGATATGCTGATGAAGTTGCGCGGTATTGCGCAGAACAAGGTTACTCTTTCACAGAGGTGGATGTGGGTGGAATAAATGTGAGAACTGAATTAGCCATGATACTGGAAACTGTTGATACTTGGGATGAATTGTCAACCATGCAAGAAAATGCTCCTGATTCAGAAAAGGAAACATGGGTAAAGGCAGGATGTGTAGTGGGTGAGACTCATTTTTGGGTCTCAGCAGACGGCAGAGCAGTGTTGCCCAATGAGATGGTGAGTCCAATGGCTAGACTCATACATGGTCCCGTACACTTAGGGAGAGATGCTATGCTGAGAGTGTTTAGACAGACTTGGTACAATCCTAAGTTTAGAATAGCAGCAGAAGCAGTGTGCCAGCGTTGTGTGACCTGCCAGCAGCTGAATGTAGGGAAAAGAACACCAGTTGCACTAAGTCACATAGGAAGGTCTGGAGGTCCATTCAACAGAATGCAGATAGATTTCATTGAAATGCCAAGATGCAACCGCCTCCGCTATGTCTTGGTGGTTGTTTGTGTGTTCTCCAGATGGGTTGAGGCATACCCTACACGTAGGTGCGACACCCTCACAGTGGCTAAGTTACTGCTTAGAGAACTTATCCCTCGGTTCGGGGTGCCGGCCTTTTTGGAATCAGATAGGGGAACACATTTTAACAGCGAGCTTGTGAAGATGATTTGTGTTGCACTGAATATCGACCAAAAGCTCCATTGCAGTTACCGACCAGAAGCCTCAGGAATTGTGGAACAAATTAATGGCACGATCAAGTCCAGAATAGCGAAAGTTTGCTCCTCAACGACCCTGAGTTGGCCTGACGCCCTGCCATTGGTACTCATGAGCCTTCGTAGTACCCCAGACAGAAGAACAGGGTTGTCACCACATGAGGTGTTAATGGGGAGAGCAATGAGACTGCCATCTATTCCAGCTACTGCACTGTTAAATATCACAGATGATATGATCCTGGACTATTGTAAGGGGCTGTCTGACGCCATGCGTTCTGTGTCCCTTCAGGTGCAGGCTGCAGAGGTTCCAGCGTGCCAGGGCCCTTGCCATGACCTGTATCCGGGGGACTGGGTCCTGGTGAAGAAACATGTGAGAAGAAGCTGCTTGGATATTCGTTGGCGTGGGCCCTACCAGGTCATCCTGATCACAAGTACAGCTGTAAAGGTGGGAGGCCTGCCCAACTGGATACACGCGTCGCATACGAAAAGGGTTCCAGCACCTCTGGAAACAGCTCCTCTCTCGGATGGACGTCCAGCTGAGGACCAAGAAGCCATAGAGGGGGCTAGCCAAGCTGTAGAGGTGCCAGTGGAAGCAGGGAACGAGTCTGACCAAGCTGAGGACGGTCAGTACAACAGCGAAACAGAAGACGCTACAGAAGGAGAAGACAGCTGGGAGTACGAGTCTGACCCTGACAGGTCTGAAAGAGAGCGAGAACAGACCAGAAGGAGAAGGAGTAGAAGGGCACGTGGAGAAGCAAGTTGGCCACAAAGAAGAAGTTCTAGCCTGAGGTCAACTCCAGAAGCAACCCTTCCTCCGATATCAGAAGACTCAGACCCAGAAGAAGGTGCTCAGGGCGCTGAAGCATCAGACCGAAGAAGGTCAAGAAGAGTGCGTGTGCCTAACAGAAGATACTCCACACCTGAGTGGACATATCTGGCGACAAATGTCTGTGAAACCGGAGACAGGGAGGATCCGAGCGGTGGTGGTGTCCAGTTCTGAGCCCATTATCACCGTGGAAATACAACTGTTGGTACCCGGTGTCGAACAAGAAGGGTCACTAACATTCGTGCTCCCCAGACCTCCCCGCCTCAGCAAGTTAAAACACATGTTTCTTACAGAATTGAAATTCCCCGACTTTGGTACCACGATAACAGCACATGAAGAGCATACTCTTCGCATGGAAATATTGAACTATGCTATTGAAGCTGCAACCACAAATCTAATAGTCGATTGTTAAAGGACTTTGTAAATAAAGTAAGCAGAAGAAAAGAAGATTACCTAGCGCCCAGGAAGCAGAGAATTTTAGGGAACCCCTTGAGTGGATGGAGAAGGGCTAGGGTTGTCTTTTTGAACTGTGAAAGGACTTTTTGCGAAAAAGGCTGTCAGCCTCCAGCTGTGTGGATTCTAAAGACAAAAAAGGATTGAAAGAGACTGTAAAGGAACGAGAGGAAAAGAACTTTTTTTTTGCAAAGAGAAAGGGAAAAGCTAGATTGTCTGACGAAATGGAGGCCGGCACCCCGAACCGCAGAGCTAAATGTATAATAGGTACACTAATAGTAGGAGTGATAATATTAATAGCTTTAGTGGTAACAATTTCTTATGTAAAGGGACATGAGGAAGAGGTAAAGGTAACTGATGCGAATTCTGTAGTAACACTTACACCCACTGTTGCAGGTGAGAAAAGGGAAAACACTCAAGAGAAAGCGTTATTGGCTGCAGAAGCCCGCAGGTTACATGTAGACGAGTCCCAAGGAGACTTTAGGTCAAATGCTTATGCTAAACTTTTGTATGAATACGTGGATGCCATGGAGGTTAAGGATTGCTACGTCTGCATGCAGTTGCCTGCGTCTGTAGATGAAGGAATTCGATATCATCACCTCCCTCTGACATATGGCATTACATGTAGCTTATTGCTTAGTATATTTTATGAGAGAGATAGTTTTGAATACTATTTCTCCAATTATGATTCTGTGTTGCCAGAAGTCCCAAATTATAAGCAGATGAATAAATGGGATTACTGGAAGAGTGAAGACAGATTGGCCAAGTTCTTCATTCCTTGGATTACCTTAGATACTTCACATGCCCGTAGAAATAATCTGACATGCAAGGTGTCAGAAGTCGAGAAAAGGTTCATAGGGCAGGTGGATGATCGTTACAGGAGACAAAAGATTTTGAAAAAATCAGGACAAGGGAAATTAGATTGGACCGAGGAAGAGAAGTCACATAAGAGAAAGGGTAGTAGTGGTCCAATAGCTTTAGATAAAGCGCAGAAAGGAAAGTTATGTCTTCACCGAGCCAAAACGTATTATGAAAATGTATACGTGGGTGAAGTTGACTGTGAACATGCTTTTAATTTAGAGTACTACACTAAGGATTTCCTGAAGGGAATGCAAGTAATTCCAAATGTGTATTTTGTATGTGGAAGAAATGCTTACGTGAGACTACCTGACAACTGGTATGGATCATGTTACTTGGCAATTGTCTTCCCCAAAATATATCATGCACAAGACTTATTGATCATTGAGGGCCAGACATCATCGAGGGGAAGGAGAGATTTAGGCGATGCAGAAATGGTTGGAGATGTCTTTGGAGCTATGTTCCCTCTTTTGGGAATAATCCTTAATGATGTTAAAATTAGACGACTGGCAACAGTTGTCGACAGGTTGTCTGCCAGCACTGCTCAGTCCTTAATGCTGGTAGAAGGAGAGATGCAATCGATAAGGGCTATGGTTCTTCAAAATCGGCTTGCATTAGATGTCTTATTAGCAAAAGAGGGCGGAGTCTGTAAGGCTTTGAAGGTTCAGGAATGTTGCACTTACATTCCAGACCTTTCAAAACCCCTTGAGAAAGTTATTAAGAACATAACTAATATACACAAAGAGATCGAAGACTTGAGTAGAGAAAATGTCTGGGAAAAGGTGGGCCACGGAATGAGTACAGTTGGAGGGTGGTTTTCCACCTTAGGCAAAAGCTTTATTTGGTATATCCTAAAGCCTATCATCATAATATTGATCTGTGGGATAATATTGTGGGGATTGGTGAGGGTATTCAAATGGTACAGAGCAAGAAGGTCAGAAAGGGCCCAAAGAGAACAGTTGCAGAGATTGGCTGCCATACAAGATAATCAGTACAGGAGCCTGAGAGCTCTGGAAGCGCAGAGAATGCCAGCAATAACTGCAGTTTAAATGTTAGTGATGACCCCGAGAGGTCATCAAAGGGGGGAACTGAGAGAGCGCAAACTGATATAAATGTATGAGTACATCACACTTACCTATAGTAAGCACAAGTCATGATGAGAAATGCCATGAGTGCTAATAGTATCTGAAATTATATTCTAAATGTATAGCTAATATAGAGATTTAAGTAGAAGTGGAACTAATACAGAAATGTGTGACATTATATGATTTTATTAGACGTGATTATTTTGAATCTATGTCGTGTAGCTGTTAACATATAGATGGTCTGTGGTAAAACGCAGAACGTGGTAGGCCTCAGGGCCAGAGCTGGAGCTAAAAGGGAAGGTGTTTCTTTTCACGACACAGATTGTTTAACGTTTTTGGTCATTGCATTAATGGGCCATGATTTAGAGTAATGTTTTCTAAATAATAGAATAAGAGTTTTAACATGCTTTAATTAAATGAAGAAATTGAATGCTATAATCATAATGTGAAATATTGTAGGCCTGGAAATGTTTTAGCATTGATTTACACGTACATGTCTGGGCTGAGAAATGTTGCAAGCCTTTTTAGAAGTCTATGAGGTTGGGGTCTTGGCGGCAGATATCTGTCTGCAACAGGAAAGGGGGGATCCAATTATAAGTGAATGAATAGAGGTCTGTTCAGTAGACGGCCCAGACATGGAGGAGGGTTCTGGAATGTTTAAGGGGTATCAGCGGGCCGGAGAAGAGACTGAGAAGCAAGGTCAACTCTAAACGTCTGAGGCCCAAATACAAAGCATCATGGAAAAAGCCTGAAGTTGCACCACGTGAGAGGCGTTTCGCAAGGGGCGTCTCAAATGTTGTTGACTGTTTTGTATTAGGGACAGCACCCCTGGGTGGAGTTAGAGCAGAGACCTGAGGACCCTTTAGAGAGCGGATGGGTAGGCAGTGAGGGGTCATGACTGGAGAACTTTAGGTTTTCACCAAGAGACTTAGAGTGGGTGACTTCCCTTGGGGGTCATTCATTGCTGACACCTTTGTTAGGTTGGGATTTGGTTAAGTAGGGATACCATCTAGAACAGGGTAGGGACGCCTAACCTGTGTTTGTTTTCCTCCAACCTAAATGAAGGAGAGATATGCGTCTATGCTGATAGCTTTGCTATTTTTAGAACTTGTGTTAGTGATTTCTGTTGCTCGTCTGAGGGCTTTTCGAGAGCACATGTATGTAATTGGACCTGTGTATCTCGTGAATCTCATTCTGAGATGCTTGTATTTGCAGCTCATTATATCTTTACAATAAACTTTTGAAACCTAGAAGTTGTCCGTGATCTTTGAGAGTAGAGTCCTTTCTTGGGTGAACTAATTTGCAGATAGGTGTACTGTTTCCTTCCAAGACAGGCAATAAAGGTTCAGTCGACCAGATCGAGGTTTGGATCAATAGATATAAGGTATCGATCAAAATCTCGCCCTTTCACCTGTTTATTTAAATTGAAGGCGGCTCATATTTTATGTTATAAAATGAGTTTTAAAGTGCCTCATCCTGGAGATATTAAAGTGTGCCTTGAAGCTGATTAAAATAGGGGAAACTTGAGCTGCTCTCTGAATGTGATCCATATTTCTTCTAGAATTTCCGCACCATATTAGCAAATATTTGCACCAGTGCCTCATCTGAGCCAGTGCTTGTAGATGGGGCCCAAGTCACTCACTTATTTTTTACTAACCAGCCTTTGATTCAGACAGGAAGCGAGAGAAAACAGAGGGTGGGGGAAGGAGGGGGGGAGGGGTGAGAAGGAGGAGGAGAAAAACAGAAAAACAGTGACCTAGGTAGAAAACAGGATGCTGCAAGAGTGAGATAAAGGTGGATTAAAGAAGCATACAATGGAATAAAAATTTCACAGCCTTGGTATTCGGCACGTCAACCTTCTATCAGCCGAGGCCGGTACAGGTAAGAGCGGTGGGGGGGGGGGGGGGGGGGGGGGTCATGAGGGGTGTCAACATATGACTACGAGGGACATAACATTGAAAAAAAAGAAAAACATTTACCTTGCGCTCACCGCACCTCTGACTCCGTGATGCGGTGAGCTCAAAGTAAGTGTTTTTATTTTATTTTTTATTTTATTCTCCCTCGTAGTCGTATGTAGGTCTGGGCAGTGACCTCCGCTCTGCTCACGGAGTTTGCAGAGTTTTCCACTATCCGTGTTACGCGGCGATCGCGGAGTTCCCAAAAACTCCGCTTCGCGCAGCGGAGCGGAGTTTTTTCCTCGCTGGCATTCACCAACACCAAGTTGGCGAGCACGGGCAAGGAAAATCATCTTCCCGGCGAGATTTTTCCTCATTCACGATCGTCGACTTCAAGTTGGAGAGTGCGGGCATGGAAAATGCGGGGGGGGGTATCAGGTTTCTCATTGTGAGTGGTCGCCTATGCTCGCGACCACCCGCATTTAGAAACTGCCCGTTCACGCTGAGAAAGCTGCCGATCGAGTAAAAATCTACTTGAGCAGCAGAAAAGGAAGGCCTGCGCTCTGCATGGTGCCGTTTGCGATGATAGCACAGTGTGGACAAGCATCCAGCACTGTGCAATCACCGCGAACAGCATTTTCTATCAAACTCCGCTGCTCACGGAGATCAGCGTAGTGCGGTGGAGTTTTTTTTACCACTGCACAGAGTTTCATGTAGCACAACTCAGCGAACTCCACGCAGGGTTAGTCGTATGTCAACTCTCCACCCACCACGCCCCCTGCCTCACCGCTCTTACCTGCACTGGCCGCAGCTGCCTTTTATTACACTGGTTGCAAACTTCTAAGCAAATCTTTGGGCCCCGGCACTTAGGGCCATATTTATGGAAAAGTCGAGCAGCGCATAGCAGCAAGTCATCTTGCTGCACTGCATGATACGTAAAGTGCAGGAATGCACTGTATTTATTATTCTGCCTATGTCTCTGCGCTGGCGTTGTTTTGGCTGCCTAGCGCAATGGTGCAAGGGTGCCTGTGTTGTAAGGAGAATTGCTTTTGTGCAGAAGGGGCACCTTCCTGCACAACAACAAACCCCTGAGCCATTTTGTACTTTTGATGTGTGCTGCAGGATGCAGCACACATAGATAAAGGAAGTAACGAGGAGAAGTAAAAATATTTCTCCTCGTTACTCCTCACCTGGATAGGCATAGCATTTGGCACATTTCCAGGTCTACCACTTTTGGTAAAGGTGGAAATGCATCAAACACCATGGGTGTAGCGTGGGAACACCCACACAACACCCATGGAGCGCCTCTCTAGTGTAGAGTACTGCAAAATTGTGATTGGCTCTGCGTTGTCTTAAATCGCATTTTGGGTTTGCGTCCCACATGCACTACGTTGCATGGTGCAAGCACAACGCAACCTTACTCATAAATACTCTCCTTATTCTTTTACAAATGGGTTCACTGGTGCAAAACACGGATCAACTCAATTTGCGCTCTCTTTGCTGTTTGTGTATCATGGTATGGCGCAAGCAGATTTTTCTCCACTCTATATCACAAAAAGAATTTTGCACCAGATCTAAAATGGAGGAACGGATTGTGAAACCGCATGCAAAAGGTATTGATTTTTAATCATTTTCAGAGTCATACAGATAACTCCAAATAAATAATTTATGAGTAACCCTTAAAAAATGCAAAAGTAAACTTTGTACTTGTTTTGATTTTGAACAAACCTAATGCACTTTTTTGTCTTAAATGCAGACCCATGCTGCACAATTAAAAACTGGGTAAACATTTATGTTTTACACTTTACTAAGTAAGTAAACTAAGTAAAAAAAACATAATGTAAATCATTTTGATTCATGTTTCACCTTAGTGCAAGCACAATTTATTTCATTTCTAGCCAACAGAAGCTGCAAACTATAATGAGTAGCATGCTGTATTCCACTGAAAATGCTTTTTTTTCAACTGCAATTTTTCTGTGACATGCCATGGTCTGTAGCCTCCGCCATGTGAAACCCTTGTAAGTGGTGGGTTTCAATATTAACACAATATGAGATATTTTCTGAAAGATGCTTAAATGAACAGGAAAGTATACAAGATAATCCACTCCTAACCCCTTAGAGTTATGGACGATCTAGAACTCTCATTTATTGGTATACATTTTTGTCGTGCCGTAAGTGGTTAAAACTTGTTTGAAATTAAGCAAAATCCAGGGAAATGCCAGCTTTCTTATTTACCTTGAGTTGATGGTTGTGGAAAAACAATATGGAGGACGCAGCACGGAGTTGGAGCCATCGAAGTGGAAGGATCCCATCTCTGGAATGTCCTTGGCATCCTCCTCAAGGCCCCTAGGAGCCTTCCATTCCATGATAAAGGTGGTTTGTTCAACAAAGATATTGTGTGAACCTCTAGTGGGAACCTTCACTCATGAGGGGTTGGGCCTTGCTGGATCCAGGGCAGGGCTGGAAACCAAAATCAACCATGTAAAGATGACCCAACCAGCCCCACGCTGCAGGAGGTAGCGACTAGACTAGGGCCAAAGGCCTCGTTCATAGTTGGGACATGGCAGCCCACCTTGCAGTAACTGAAACTGCATAAGCCTGCAGCCCGCAGGAAAACCGCCAGAGTGGTGGAATGGACCGTCGGTCCATGGTTCAACTGCACCCAGAACCATACTTTGCTGTAGTTGATGCCTCCTTGTTCCGGGGAGTTGCATCTGATGGCCTGCAAATGTGCAATCTGCTGTATGGGTGCAAGTTAGAAGGGTGCGCAGGGCAGCTGTGGTCGTCTGTACCAATTCTTAGCACAGTTCAGGTACTATGAAGTTGTAGCAAGGAGATATGTTGGTGTTCTGTCTTGAATTGACAAACAAAGCTTTTATTTTCCAAGGTGTGACAGAGTCCCTCATGCCCCCAGATGCTCTGGACCCTTTCAAGCTGTTTTAAAAGTGACCTGATAATGATAAAGTCTGTAAAAATCAATGTTTGCCCTGTGTGGCGATCAAAAGCTTGTGCCCTGCTTTGCACAAAAAGATCTTGGCGCTAGCAATGTAGTATCAATACTTGTGATGTCATGACAATGAATGTTCACTGTAGAGGTTCCTGACTTGTACATGTACGACAGTTTCTTCTCTCAAGATATTACACTTCTTACCGCACTTAACGGGGGCACTTACCGGGGGAGAGGGGGTGTCGCCGGGGACGGAATGGTTTCATGGGGGTTCGTAGAAGTCTAGGTATGTGTCTAGTGATCTCCACATCCCTCTGGTTGCTGGTTTCCAGGGTGAGTTCTGTAGTGCAATGTTGTCTGCACCTCTGAGGTGGTGAACAGCCTTTACGACTCGGCTGTTACACCGCTGTGCCGTTACAACGCGGTCTTTTCAACGCAAGTCGTTACCACGACTTGCGCTGGAGGGCGCTGCAGGACAAGGAATTTTATAATTTACTATCCAACACCTTCCCTACTGTACGTAGGCTGGTGTTGGAATAGTAAATTAAAAAATTCCTAAGTCCGCACCCCCTCCAACGCAAGTCGTGGTAACGACTTGCGTTGAAAAAAACGCGTTGTAACGGCACGCGTTGTAAAAGTACGCGTCGTAATGCCGTACATCCCTCTGAGTTGCGTAATCCAGTTGAACCAGCCCTTGTATGAGGTCTTACTTGTGTCCTTCCAGTTGGTTACGACCATTTTCACCGCTGGCGGCTGACCACGGGCCCACACACCTCACAATCCCAAAACCTGCCTTGTACCCTTCTTTCACTCCTTTCCCTTCTGCTTTCTTCTTACATCGTTTTCTTTTCTCATTCTCACTAAACCACACCAGATGGGGTTAGCTAAGCATATAGTTCGAACATGTTGTACAAACTTCGAGAGGCTAACCTTGTACAGATGTCTTGTTTATAAAATCAATAAAATGCTTTGAAATAAAAAAAAAGATATTACACTTCACCTGGATTAGCCCTATTTTGTTCACTATAGCAATTTAGGGTCAGTATTACTATAATTCTATTTGTAATTGTGTTTATATAGCTCTTACCACCCCATACAAGGTGTCAAAGTCCTTTTAGGTGAGTACCACACTAATCCGGAACCCACAGTGGATTTGTGGTGGATTAGTATAGCCAAATGTAAGTTGTTACTTGGAGCAGTGGACATGTGAGTCTGTTAGGTGGATTTACTAGAATAAAGGGAAGAAGGGAAGTGTCTAGAAGGTCTAATTTGGGAGGTCATAGTAGTAAAATGAGCTTTGGGATAAGTCAAAGGAGGGATTTAGGGGGAAGAGTCTAGAAAGTGTTATTTGGGAGATCATAACAGTCAAATGAGCTTTGTGATGAGTCAGAGAGTGGAGGTAGAGGATATAGTGAAAGAGGTATAGGATGAGACTTAGAGTAGTGAATTGGAGAGAGTTGAAGGTTTTTTTTCTACATTGGGTGTAATGTAATAAATATATAGATACCGTAGTAGCTTGGACCTTGGGTGGAAATCCCAGGTGGTTGAAGATGTGTTGCAGAGTGTTCATAGTAATGAAGCTCAATCTTGCTAACTTATCCACTTGGGCATTCATTGGTAGCTTGCAGTTCTTGGTAATTCCAAGTTTTGATACTTCCTTGGAAACTTTAGGAGGTAGCCCCAGAGCACCAGGCCAGGTGCAGGATGGGTCATAATTTTTCCAATCGCCACATGTGAGTATTTCAGTTTTGGACGCATTCAATTTTAAATGACTCCATTTCATCCACTGATCAATGGCTTGGAGGCAACTAAAGAGTTTTAAGTTTCCAATGTCTTTGGGGCTTTCCAGTTTAAGAAGTATCCGTGTGTCATCTGCATAGCTATAGCATGTGAGCTGAAATTCATTGGTCATTTCTGGTAATGACTTCATGTAGATGTTGATAAGCATGGGTGAGATGATATAGCCCTTAGGGGCCTGTGCTTTTGCGAAGAATGGTTTGGATGAGAAAGGGGAAGTATGGACGACAGTTGTTCTGTTTTGAAGGTAGGATGGGATCCAGTCGGGAGCAGTCCCCTTTATGCCGACTTTGTGGAGACTTTGGGTTAGAGTGTCATGATTAACTGTGGCGAAGGCAGCTGAAAGAACCAAGAGAAGTAGTGTAGCAACCCCGTTCTAGTCTACTGCATTTTTAAGGTCATCCCAAATGGCAGGAGTACTCTTTCACCTTCTTTTACTTGCATTTTTGAATCGGGCGCTTTCTAATTGTACTAATTGTGGATGAATATCCCCTAAGTAGTCCCATTTAATTCCCATTTTAGATGTTTTTAGACCAATTCTTAAAGGCATATAAGAGTATGTAAAAGAGTGGTGAAGGAGTCCTACTTTACATACACAATAGAAAGCCTTTTGAACAGGCCCCCTTGTGTTTAAATTCATACATAATTTAAACCAGTGTTTTTCTAGCACTGAATACTGCTCTGATGGCCGAGAGACTTGGCTGGTGCACCCCAAAACTATACAAATCAAAATATAATGCATAGATAAATAAATAAGCATGGGGTAATTAAAAAGAGTAAGGGAAAGGCATGTCTAAACATTGATTCCTTACCCTGGAAAACTTCAAAGACACTGAAAAGTACACATGCCCCCTGCCTCCTTTCCTCTATATTTATGGGGCCGCATCCCAAGCAGGGAGGGGACTACTGTAGTTGGCAATTCCATTGTTTTGTCAGGAGGATGGGATATTGCACACTGTGTGCTAGATTGTTGGGAAACCACGTTATAATATTAAAATAAACAGAATACTTTGGAAATGTGCTTCGCAAGCGAAAGGACATAATAAGACACACCCCATCCCAGGCACCAGCAGCATCTTCCAGAACCCAGGGTATTATTTATTCTGCTTAGAGTCTGCACTGTGACTGTCCTAGTTTGTGCACTTTTATTTTCTTTTAGTTTAGGTCCTTGGCAGGAGCTGTTTCTTCAGCCTCTTTGCGTCCTTGCTCCTTGCCTTCTGGGCAACACCCCCCCCCCCTAAAACAAAATATGAACTTTTTTATTGAGTTGTTTGCAAGAGCTGCAGATAACAGGTGAAACTGCTACTACTTTACTTGTATTCAAGCTATCAACCTCGGAAGGATGGAAGGCAGATTTGACCTTGCCTGCATTTGACCCTTTGACCTATTTCACACTGGCATGTCCAGCTATGTGTGGAGCCTTCCTAATGAGGTGGGGGTTGTGAGTGGTTTTCTGGTAAATTTGTGTGATGGTCAGAATACATTTTTAATGTTAACAAAAACCTTTGAAAACCTTTATTGGACAATATGGAATTAGTATCCGGAGTGAAGAGCAGGGTCTGAGATTTTCTATTGAGTTTGCCATTGAATGTACAGAAACAAAATAAATGTAAGTGGGATGATTATCTGGTAGATATTGGGAGTCAGGAATGGGCAATATTATCACCTATAGGAGGCTGAAGAATGGTTATCAGAGAGATGGATGCAAAAGCAACAATTGATGGACAGAATGCAGAACAATGTCATACATTCACCCCAGTAGATATGGACCCAAATCCATTGTTTCTTTGCTCCCCATGCCATTCCAGTTTGGACCCAGCCATTTGCAAATCAGCCTTGACCCTGTGCCCAATGGTAACAGTCCAGTCCGAACTGCCAGGCCAAGTCCTCCCTGGACTGGAAAACAAGCATTCTAGGACTGGTTTCGGGGTTTCACCCCTCATCAGCCAGGATAGGTTGACTCCAGTGGCATGGAGAGCACGGGACCCACACTTGGGCATACCTGTCCCACTGACGAATGCAAAAACAACAAGTGATGGACAGAATGCAGAAAAATGTCATACATTCACCCCGGTACAGAGATCTGGGCCTAAATCCATCGTTTTGTTGCTCCCCATGCCATTCCAGTTTGAACCCAGCAAATCAGTCTTGACTCTGCACCCAATGGGAACAGTCCAGCCTGAACTGCCAGGCCAGGTCCTCCATGGACTGGAAACAAGCATAATGTGTGGTGAGAAGGTTGTTCTACCAGAAATGTTGAGAGGGGTTGAATGTGTCAAACAGGACATCTAGAAATGACCAAGACAAGGAGTGAGGTATGTGTCAACGTTTGATGACACCCAATGGACATACATGTGGTGAGGATTTGGTATGATTTGTGAGTCAGAAGATAGATTACCTTAGACGAAGGTGTTGGATTCAGGAAATGCACAGAGTTTGTTGAAGTTCATTGGTTAAGTTTTGCTTATGGAAAGAGTAGATAGAACATTGGTGAGCTATAAAAAGTGTGCAGTTCTGGTCCCAGCAGAGAGAAGAATTCCTATCTGAAATGGGATTAGAACCTCTGAGTATCTCATTTCATCATCCCATGTGTAATGGGCTAGCTGAATGGTTCATGGTGTCTTAAGGGGTGCATGGTCTGTGGAGAATGTTATAGTTTAGCAGGAAGAGCTTAAGCAAACCCTGTGGATGTATAGTGTAGTCACACGATGACATCTCCTGAAGGTTGAGCGGAAGGTGGATAAAGCCAGAGGCAGAGTCTCTAAAGCTTAGATGAGGTACACCCAGGTTGGTGAGAGTATAAATGTAGCAAGAAAGGTAAACATGGGTATTTGACACAGGGTGTCCAACACCTAGTGGTAGAAGTTGTTCCAAAGCTCTCTCAATAGGATACAGTACATTCTAAACCTAGGAAGACAGTAGAATTATTCTGTAATTGTATTAGGAGACAGGATGGGGATGCCTGACATTTCAGTCTCATTCAGACACTGCACTAGATTCCTAAGGGACATGACTAGAGGAGAAGTGTGGGTTATCAGTTGCCGCTTGAGAAAATAGTGAATAGTGTGACCATCTCACAGCAGCTCATTACAGACAATGTCTCCAGTCCTGAACTTTTCATATACAAATCCTTGTTTTAATTCTTTATTATTTTCAGAAATAAACATATGCAAATGGTGGAACAACCACCTTCTTTGACAATAGCAATAATATTCAAAACTCAAAAACTCCATCCATCCACCACCCAACCCACCCGGACCCGAATACACAGAGAAAAAAAAAACAAGTAGAAAAAGTCATAATGGGGAACATACAAATCCTTGTTTTAAGGTGTGTTTTCCTAAATAGTTGAAGGAAAGGAAGCAAAGCTAGACTACAACACCCAGAATGCATTAGGGGATCACACAAAACCTCAGGACTGGAAACAGTGTTTGTAATACCCTTGAAGGAGGCTGTCACCCTAATGCCTGTTGCGCGTTCTATTTAGAATGTACTACTGGTCAAAAAGCTGTTGGGGCATTTGTATCTCTCATGATCAATCTATGTAAACATTTGATTATCAAGCAATAGGGAAAATAGGCCTCTTTACTGTGCTTAGTGCTTGAAGGGTATGATATAAAGTGGGGCTGGGGCTGTAGAGGGTACCAACTGGTTGCTCCGGCTGCAGCCAGAATGATATGACAAATAGTAATTTCTGTGAACTCAGTGTGTAACACTGATTAAACAAGTGCTACACAGACTTCAGATAATTCTTTGGAATTGCTAGGAATAGGGAAAATAAGTGATACTGACTGATAATGGCTCTGCCCCCATTAAGTATACTATAAGCTGGTAGTGAGGTGTAATATAAATGAGGTAACCGGAAGTGCTGGACCTCCATATTTGGGTGAGCCCCTCGTTGTTTCATGGTGCTTGTAATGTATTATATTTTCATCATTTCCAAAGCACATGTACACCATTTGAATGGCCTTGCAATCCTTTCGGAGCCTCTGCACCGCTTTCTGAAATTGCTCAATGTCTTGACTCATGGTTGTCATGATATCTGATTGGATCTGTCCAGGGGTGTAGTTTCCATTGGTGCAGCAGGTGCAGTGGCACAGGGGGCCGAGGCATTAGGGGCCCACCGAACCCTGATTTTTGCTGTATTTCACAGTTCAAACAGCAGCCGGGGGCATTACCTTCCTGCCAGTAGAGCCCATGACACAGTGGCCACACCACTGGATTTATCATGCTGCTATGTTGTAATGTTAATTAAAATGAAAAATGAAGTTTTAAAAAGCGAATAGCTGATTTACAAAGACAATATGTAAATCTACACCTGCACACGCACTCCTTTCCATGGGTGTACGTTTGCGAGCTTTAACAGCTCACATACCTTTTCACGTTTGCATATGGAAAGATGCACCAGTTGCAATTTTCCATTTGCATTCCTGGAAATGCTATATGACTTTTTTGTATCTTTCTTTTTCTTTTCTCCGCAAGACAAACTATGTCCCCTGGCGGAAACCCCTTCTAATACCATTACATTTTGTGGTATTCCGTTTCACTTCTCACCCTGGAATTTAACTTACCCCAAGCCATGCCTGGTGTAAATCTACAACAATTTTCAGGATAAGAAAGGGTAAGAGAGGAGTTTGTCAATGCTCTGGCATTTGTGGACATTCGCAGACTTACATGACAAATCACTCGTTGAGCAACAACACCCTTCTCTTTCTAAGGAATTTAATCCTGCATAAATTTACGCACCTATGGGGTAATATCATATGGGAGTAAATGGATCTACACCTGCAAAGTTACTTATTGTGACTGGCTTTTGTCATAGATTGACCCAAGTATACAAAAAGTGTTGGATGTAATGCTTGAATTAACCTCAGCTGCTGATAATAACTTGGTACCGCAACCCGGTCCATTGTTATTTTGCACACCACGCCACCTCAGTTCAGACCCACCTATATGCAAATCAGCCCTGACCCTGCTCCGATGGGAACAGTCCAGTCTAGCCTGAACTGCTAAGGAGGGGTCCGTGCACACTGTGTCACTGGAACCAAGCTATGCCTGGCTGATGAGCCCTAACTAGAGCAAGACCGGTCCTGGGTTGCTTGTGTTCCGATTCAGGGAGGACCTGGCCAGGCAGTTTGTGCTGGACTGTTCCCACTGGAGCAGGGTCAAGACTGATTTGCATGTGGCTGGGTCCAAAATAAGGTGGCACGGTTAGCAAAAGAATGATGGACTGGGATGCAGCCCGAGTAATTACCAGCGACTGAGATTAATTCAACCATTCCATACATCACTCTTTGTATACAGTTGTTTGTGATAGAAGCAGCAACTTTCAATCGAGAATAACTTTGAGGGTGTTTTACTATCTGTATCAATGAGGCTTTTAAGATTTTTATCCTGTTATCACACTGTGTTTAGATTTGACCAAAAAGACACTTTAGCTCCACCTGGACAGCATGTATGTATGACGGCAGTAAAATGCATCAGTCGTAAGGAGATACTCCTGGTGCAACTGAAGCTATGTACTAAATGAGTAGGAATGAGTGGAGAAGAACAACCTAGTATGATAGTGGAGTTTCCTACAACTGGTCTATGTTTAAGAGAACCCATCATGGCAGTGAGATTCTTGACTGAGGTGGGAGGGCCTCACTCAGATGGGTGCCCAGCTTGCACCCACCAAGGATATACTGCACTGGTCTACTCAAGTAACTCTCTAGGGGTACCAAAGATGGAGGTGGAGGTTAGTTTAACCCTTTAACTGCTGCCGTCGGTCGTTGCCTGTCGCTGGTGCTGCGAACGTCCAACGGCCGACGCCGCCCCGCCCACTCCGCGGAACCGCCGCACTGCCACGAAATAACGGCCGCAGCTAAAGTGTTAAGGTTTGAATAACCATTTAGCAAGAGGTAACTGACTGCAAATGGAATGTGTAACCCAAGATGTAATGCAAGAAATACCTTTCCAGATTGAGCATTGGATAGCCTGTACATTTAAATATAATGATTTAAAAGTGAATGGCAGTAGTGCAAGAGAGGGCACAGTGACACTCTTCTGAACTGCACATATTCTGCAAAGAGTACCCATCACAGTGCATCCTGCCTCAGCGGTCAGTGGTGTAAGCCAATGATACTCTTATAAGCCTAAGGATGTGACTCCTTGCAATTGGATGGTTTATTACCATTTTGAAACAGCAAATTAAAGTAAATATTTGAACACCTAATGACGTGCGGGAAATGACGTTTGCTTAAGGTTCAGAAAATGTCATTGATTTTTATTATTAGAATAAAATAGTAGCAATTGTCTTACCAAGGCTTATAATACGGCAGCCGGAAAATATTTATCATTATTTTTAATGTAATTATTTAAAAATTAGCAAAACTGGTGAACCATGGTTAATTGTGGTAGGATAAAAGAGACTCGAGTAGACTGATTAATTTATTAGCAGGGCTTTTTGTTTCATTGATAAATGATTTCTTTACAAGTATTACTCATTCTGATACAAACGAAATATTCAACCTTTGTACGCTTTGGAGCAGTCAGAGAGAGACCCAGAAAGAAACCCAGACTGTGCCTAACTACATGTCTATTTTCTGTCTACCTCCAGGATGTTTTTGCAGAGTTATATATATATATTTTTGACACTCAGCCCATATTTTACCTTCATAAATTTACTCAGAAGAGAGCGTCTGTGTGTTGATTCTGATGGTTCTTGAAACATGTACCTCTAAAACAGGATGTGTCTTTAGTTGACAGATATTGATCATTTTGAAATATAAACAAGGAAGCTGCAGAGGTGAGTTTCATTTGCCAGCCGGATATGGACATCAATTCACCAAAATGCCAGGGGTAGCATAAGTGATATCACACTCGCTCGTAGGCTCGAACTTTGTGCATTTTGGTGTCCTCGTTCAACTGTGCAGCAGCGAACCGGGGAAAGGACTTTGGAGCCCCAGACAGGTGGAGAGCATTTACGGGGAACAGCTGGGTCGGGACTGCGAGGTCCAGCGGGCTGTGCGGTGTGATCAGTGGCCGCAGCTGGAGCCTCTTCCCGTATCCCTCCCTTTAACTATATTTGACTAGCCCATTGACGCGCTAGCGGGACACGCGCGCGGGACGAAGACCGGGGCAAAGCCCGGGTCAAGGGCGAGCCCGTTCGAGCACGGGTGAGACCGGACCGGGCCACCCCTCTTGGGTTTACATTCCCATTCCTAGCCAACCACCTAACCTAGTTAAAGGGACCGTGGCTACAAGAGAAACCAGGAGTAAATCGACGTTGGGAGGAGGTCATAATACAGGTACTTTGGACAATTACTTTGTGAAAGCTGGTTCCTTCTTAATTGATGAAATCACCATACTGGAGAGGCGAATCTCCCAAGAAATCGAATGGGTAAGAAGGTCCTCTCTGGGAACTTTAGCGCAAGCTAAAAGCCCTGTCAAAAGTCTGGACATTATCGAGTCGGATTCACGAGACTGTGATGCGAGGGTTTCGCCTAACCTACCTAATGCAACTTCACACTGTGGGGGTAATGGTGTTGTAGGTCCGGAACCACAACTACTGCCCTCACTCTCGGTCCTAACACAATGCAGCACTCCTTCCCCATCTGTAATACATCCCAACAGTGAAACCCCTAGCACTAGAGACACCCGCCAAAAACGAGGAGCTAGGGAAGGAGCTGTACCTAAAAGGAAAAGAGGGGCCCAGAAAACGGGGGGACCCAAGGCCAAAATACCCAAGCGTAATACACTAGTGGAGGCCAACAAATCAGTAATTAGTTTAACTCCACCCGCACCCCCAATTGATTCTATAATAGCATCTCTAGCGATTTCACCATCTCGAACTGTGAAACAGGCTAATGCCTGCCCTATGGTAACGGATGGAGGTGCTATTACTCTGGCTAAAATCGGCGCACTCTTGAGCTCATTGCTTAGTTCCCTAGAAGCCCGCTTAGAGAAAATAGAAGCCACTTTGTCACGCATAGAAAAATCACAGGCGCATTCAAACAATGGCTCTAAAGCTGACAAAAAAGGCGGTGGGGGAGGGTTGCAGCCAAACATTAACAAGAGTGGTGACAAGGCACTGACCATTAAAGATGCAAGAATAGCTCCAATCACCACTCCATAGCTGCGACCTATTTCCATCCCTGCAACTCTCCGTCCCAACCAAGAGGTGGCTGTTAATACCCTCGACTCTAACATCAACTGCAAGCAGGGAGTGGGAGACAAACCAGTAAAGATTCTGCCAGCACATCTCCCTCCCGAGGCTAGCCCCTATGTAGTCATCCTAACTGGCATACCAGAGCTAAACCCGTATAGCAAAGAATTTGTAGTCTCATTAAAAAATAAGGTGGTTGATTGGCTTACACGAAATAGACCCCTTCCTATGGGAATAGTGAGCGAGGTTCCTATGGTAAGAAGAGTGCCATGGATCATCCCAACAAGAAAATCGATTAGCGGTGATTGTGTTCTGATTAATTTTAGGTATTCCAGGACTGCTGCCCACATATGTGGGTGGCCATATCATGACCAAGGGACATCCATCCAGTCCCTACCATTATCCTTTTTCTACCCGACCAGGCGTATTAGCCAGGAAGAGGAGGGATGGGATAGAGTGCCCATGCGAGGGAGAGGCTGGGGAAGTAGGGAGAGAGGCGTCTCCCATCGTTCCAATGATTATCACTCCATGTACCTTACGACTCATAACATGTTTAGTGGGCTGGATATGAATGATTGACATCACCCCTAGATTGGGGGGGAGGTTCACCACCGGCCCAGGGGCGAGCAAGCTGAACCGATCGCCCCTGTAGGTCGTGGCAGCGGAGACACACCCGGGTTAAAACCATGCACAGGGCTTGAATGTGGAAAGGAATTCCAACAGGGCACAGATGGACCCCCATTTAGGAACACAACACCTTTAGGCAGATATAGAGTCCTCACTAAAGATCTTGTCCTGGAACCTGGCCGGTCTGGGCAGCAAGCTTGATTGTCCAGACTGGTCCTCCTTTATAGATACTAAAGAAATCTGCATGTTCCAGGAGACTTGGGCGAGAGAGGAGTTTACCCGCCCAGGTTTTGCTACATTTTCCATTCCTGCTCGATGGGGGGGGCAAAGGGCGGCCATCTAGAGGTCTTGCAATCTGGGTGGCATCCCACTTGGGCTGCAAAGCTATATCTCAAACTACAGAATCCGAGGATGTTCAATGTGTCCTCTTGGAATGGCCTAACTCGACCAAACTGGCATTGATAAATGTTTACTCTAGGCAAGTGAATATAACAAGGGAATCAAATACCATCGATGAACTCTCCTCCTTCCTCGATGATTTTGACAAATGCACACCTTTTGTGGTTGGGGGTGATTTGAACTGCCATTTTGAGCCGTTAACAGGACTATTAGATGAATTAACAACTGACGAGGACGTGATGTGGTTGGTACCTCCTACGGTGGCACCTCCCTCCAGAGCCTGGACTCCGTTGGCAGTGCAGATCACAGCCTTCACTCTCAATCATGCTATAAGGGCAGGTAATGGCCGTTTGAATTCTGACATTCCCCCTAAGTTTACATTTAATACACAGGGTAGGGAGTCTAGACTTGACTATATACTAGTCCAAATGTCATCTTGGTCCAATATCAAGGACTTTAGGGTGCTAGACAGGGTTGACAGTGACCACAATGCGCTGGAACTGGAATACCTTTTGCCCGCTTTGGATAATAAAAAGGGGGCTGGCACAGACGTACCTGGTTTAGGGCTGACCTTAGTCAACAACAGACGAAGAGTGAGGTGGGAGAAATTAGTTAATAATCCTGATCTGGTTTCAAAGTTATATCATTGCGTTATCCCCACACTTGAAAAGGTTAGCGCATTAATGGAGCAACCCGAGGCCCCCGACTTTTATACCAAACATGGACCCATCCACGAGGACCTAATTAAGACTATGGCTGAAGTTTTATTTACTTCAGGGAAAGTCAAGGTCACCTCGAAACATCGGTCATCTTGGTTCAACGCTGCCTGCCGAAAGGCTAAAGCAGAGCTATTTAAATCCATAAAGCAAGGCAAAGGTAGTACCATTACTCAAGCAAGGAGAAGGGATTATAAACAGCTGATAACCCACGCAAAAAGGGAATGGGAACAGGACATATGGGAGAGTCTTGGCACCGCATTGGCAACTAGGGACTCCCGCAAATTTTGGAAGATTGTAAACTCGGGCTCTGAAGAGTCGCTCCCGGCTATTGAACCAAACATCTCACCAGAGGTCTGGTAAGAGCACTTCCAGACGCTATACTCAGGGGCCACTCTGGATAAGGGCAGGGTTTCAACTGATCTATCCCCAAAAATAGCCACACAGCTAGAAGAGGTTCTCTTCACTGAGGGAGAGGTGCGTGTTGCAATTTCTGGACTGGCACCGGGCAAGGCTCCAGATTGGACGGCCTTCCGGGCGATATCTATAAGCAAGAGCCTGATGTGTGGGCCCCGTACCTTCTGACGATCTCAATGCCATCTTGAAGGGCATGGAGGTTCCCGGTACTTGGCTGGGCGCAGAGATCGTCCCCATATTTAAGAAGGGTTCACCTCTGCTCCCAGCCAACTACAGACCAATCAGCCTCATAGATGTGGCTCAAAAGCTAGTCGGGAGGCTGATACTAGATCGTCTCCAGGACTGGATTGAGGAGTTCTCCATTCTGAGCACTTACCAGGCAGGTTTCAGAAAGAAGATCTCAACAACGGACCCGATCTTTCGTTTCAATCTACTTTTCTGGAAAACCGTAACAATTGAGGGCGGCAGTCTATATACGGTCTTTGTGGACTTGCGAGCCGCATTTGACTTGGTACCACGGGACAAGCTGTGGACCGTGCTAGAAGAGTTGGGTATTCCACCTGTCCTTCTAAATACACTGATGAGACTTCACCAGGACAACTTTGCATGCGTCAGATGCGGAAAGAATGGCCTTCTCTCGGCAAGATTCCCCGTTGCCAGAGGGGTAAGACAGGGTTGTGTGCTTGCACCGACCCTGTTCTGCCTCTGTCAACGGGGTAATCGAGCACTTGACTAAAATCAAGGACATAGATGCCCCAAGGCTTAACGGCAGCAGATGGCCTGCAATTATGTTTGTAGATGATACCCTGCTGCTGTCTAAATCTCCCATGGGGATACAACGCGTGCTGGATGGCTTCGTGGCGTTTTGTGGGTTGAGGGGGCTGGAGATCAATGCTCTTAAGACCAAATTCATGTTTTTCAGCCCCCCAACCACGACACGCCCGAACCCAACCATAGGCCCGTTGAGGTTAGAGAGGGTTTATACATTTGAGTATTTAGGGGTGACATTCAATCAGAAAATGACATGGGATACACATCAGACTAAGTCAAATCTGAAACTGGTCCAGTTAACGGGAGGTATCTGCAGGTTAATAAAGAGGTCGACCTTTAAACCCCTTGCGCCTCTGCTCGAAATTTATAAAATGCAGGCGAGGGGGGCAGTTACATACGGAGGGGAACTGTGGGGGCACACAGCTGCCCAAAATCTAGTGATTACAGAAAACAGATTCATTAGACAAATGGTAGCCCTGCCTTCAAGCACCCCGCTGTCTCCCCTCAGACTAGACTTGGGCCTCAAATCGATTGGTGAAGAATTGGGATTAACACCACTTACATTCTGGCATCGACTCTGGTCCACCCCAGAGCTTATGAGTTATAGGTTGGAACTGGCAGAGATTTTAAGTTTACCATATACAGAGAAAATTCCCTGGCTAAATTACATAAAAAAGTCATTTGCAAGTCTGGGAAAACCTGAATTATGGTCTGAGCCAGAAAATGCTTGTAGAAAGATCTCTCGCAAGGACTTAACAAAGGACTACTACTCCTTTAAATTAAACAAATTGCTAGGGAATGAACGGATGGGGTCCCTACCGAACTCATTTACTCAATCCAAAGACGCTTACCACTTGGAACTGGTCCTCGATGGAATCTGCCCCGTCCTGACCAGGAAGCTATACTTGCAGTGGAGGTATGGTACCCTCCCTCTAAGAGCATTCACAAGTGCTTGGTCTCCGCCCCCCTGAAACAAGCAATGTCCTACATGTCCACACCACCATGAAGACGACATACACGTCCTGTTTTTCTGTAAGGCGTACCATGCATCCAGAAAGTATTGGCTTGTCCCCCTTCTTAACAATCTAGGCTGTATGCAATGTATTCCAGCCCTCAGAATACTCAAGACGGACTTATCCCCTCCGATTGTTTTTGCGGTAGCTACATTTTTGACTGCGATGTGGCATAAGCGCTCCCGCTATATGGTGAACCCTGTTGATGAGTTGGCACCGGCACTTTAAAAATGTATTGCATTGAGACTTTTAAATGTGAATGGAATGCAACTAATCTTATTTAGTACGCAATTTCTGTCTTTACTTGGTCTTTTACAGTCTGAATCTTATTTTTGCACTAGTACCTCCTATGTACATCGAGCTGGCACTGTCACTTTAAAAAATCTACTGCCCTGATATTCACAAATCTGAATGGATTGCAAACAAATGTTTCTTTCTAAGTATGCCAATTGCAGGTCCTTAGCAGTCTGTTCTCACCTTGTACTAGCACTTTGTATGAACATTGATAAATGGAATGTTTTTATGTTTCTGTATTTTAATCATGCATCTTGCGATGTTTTAAATTTCTGATGTGCATCCTTAAGGGTCCAAGTGACCGAAATAAAGATTGAAATGAAATGGATATCACACACCCTTTGAACTTATCACATCACAGGGAGGGACTTCATCTGACGTTTGATACTGAATCTTCCCAGAAATTAATGTCAAGCGACCTTAATTCTGATGACATCACAATTATCGACATCACAGAAGTTCCATAATCATAGCACGAATAATATACAGAGTCAACTGTTCATTTTAGATGGTACCTATATGAGAACGCTGACGAGATCTTTGTAAGTGTTGGGGGAGCAACCCCTGTACGTTATTATACTTCAGAGTCCAGGAGTCGCAAAGGCCATGCCAGGGGTCACACGGCGTAAGCTGGTGCTCGCATCTGTGACCCCTGGCAATCGCTAATAGATGTCCATTCAGACAATTGCACAGAAAAAGCTTGAACAACTTCTGGCGGAGAGCCCAAAAATGAATGTTTGTACTACCGTTGGAAACCTTCAAACGGCTAGGAGGTTTTTTTTTCCAAAGTAATGGCCTGATTTGGAGTTTTGCAGACATGTTCCTCTGCCACAAACGTGGCTGAGTTCCCTCTCCCCCAAACAGAGGAAGCCCACGCGCTATAGTTAGAGTCATTAGGTGCATTTAGAGCGGATGGTCTGATGTACTTTTTCTTTCTTCGTGACTGCCAAGAAAAGCCCTGCGCTCCCGAAGAAAACAAGCATTTGCAATGCAATAGGTCTCGCATTTACGTGAGTTTGAGCTATTGGCATTATAAATGACAATGCCTTTTATTTATGTTTTAAAAAACGAAAACAAACAAAAAAAGGTATTGTCATTTACAACGTCAGTAGCTCAAATTAGCGTAAATGCGAGACCTATTGCATTGCAAATGCTTGTTAAATTCTGCTGCAAAGAAATTGGCAATGAGGACAAATATAAAAAATCTCTTCTGGCTTAATTGGTCACAAAGAGGATGGATTTTGAAATATCTTGCAGGGTTAAGACACCTGCTGCAGAGATCTGTGTGTGCTCAGCAATTTTCAGGATATTATATTAATGGTAGCTTACTCTATTGGTTAATTCAGTTCTAGGAGAGTTCTGTGTTGTGTTCAGTTTTGCTCATAAAGTAGCCCATAGGCTTAATGTGCCTGCTCTAAAGTCACATCATGTAAGATGCAGATCACAGATCTGTATTTATGTGAATAAGTAAGTGGGTTACTGATTTTGAGGCGGGTCATATTGTTATTAGACTCCACATTTCATGACTCCGCCTCGTATGACTTCACCCCCTTTCCTACGCCACACCTTGACCCCGAATTTAAGGGTTCCCGGAGTCACTTTTTTCCAGTTCACTCACTGGTCACAAGCAAAAACACATTGAAGACATAGCAAAAGCATTGTTTCCTAGAAATGTCGACCTCAAATGATGACGACTCGTGCGCGGGCAGCACGCCAGGCTCTCACATAAATGATCACAGATGTTTCAACTCCTGGTGCTCATTCTCCAGCCTTTGTCTGGGAGAGGACTGCCGGCAACAAGTGATAAAAGCACTATAGAGGCGGTGAATGATGTCCGTTCCTGCCTCGCTTCATTCTTGAATACTTTGAATACGTGACACCAACAGCGAACACCGAAAATAAAATACATACGGGCACATTTAGAGTCCCGCAAGAGAATTAACAGGCCAGAATAGGGAATAACGTGTGGTTAGTATTTGACATGCAATTGCCTCTTCCAACCCGTTTCATCCCCTCTGAAATCCCACCAGGTACTGACTGAAGAATACTGGTTCGAGAAAAAATCCTGGGTCCAAGTGCAATTTCTACCCGTCTTGGAATTCAAATAGGAGCGCAAACACTAAGGGAAAACATATTCGCCACCGCGAGGCTCTGAAAGAGCCAGACAGTAAACTCTAATTACTGTCACAGCACTAACTACAAGCTGTATCTGTGGAGCCGACAGGGGACGGAAAGTGAAAGCGCGTGATGCGAGTGTGAGCGCACTGTGGAAGCCAGAGAGGAGATGGCATGCGGGCGCACTGGTGGGAGCGTGTGAAGCAGAGAAGACGCCATTCGCGTGCACATTGGATATCCATGCGCGCACATGGTTTGTCTCCCTTCGCTACCAAAAGCCACAACAATAGAGTCTCGCCAAGGCGAAGCAGCGCATGCGCTGCATTCGCTAGGCGAGAGCTAAAAAGATTACCCACACACCATGGGCGAAAACTCCCACGGATCCAGGGTCATTAGATTTTCTGTTTTACTGAAACAAACTCCTGCTTTGAGAGTTTGTTTTTGTCAAACAAAAAATATTGCTGATTGGCCGCCTCGAACACCACGGCCACTCAGTAAACATTCAGTGCCATCAGAGGAGCCGTCTGGGCAGAGGCGTGCCACCACCAGACTGCCCACTGTTTAACCAGGTTGGTTAATCTCAGCTTCACCACTCAAATGCATATTAAAACAATAACTCAATTTTCTGCGCTTAATTCTTCATCTATCAGAACTTGGTGCATTGACAATGGCGGGAAGGGTATTAGTTGATGCTTTGTTAAGCTTCTCATAGACTTAACTAGCAGATACCAGTTTGTTTTGCTGCAGTAAGGCAAGGATGGGCATATTTTGGAGATAACTGTGGTGGTCCAAGCATTTTCAGTTTTATTATTAGGAATATTTACCACCGCATGTGCTGCACCTGTACAGTTTGTGAGGGAAGCTTGGACAGCTTCAGCTTCTGTTGTATCTTTTCTATGAAATACATTTTAATTTATGATATAACTAGGGCTGGGTGATTTTTTCCTTTTTGTCCGACGGTATGTAGAACCTCAGGGACACATTTACAAGCCACCTTTAGTGATTTTGTGATGACGATAGGGGCTTTGCCTTATTTACAAGGCAGTGTTAAGCCACTTACTGTGAAATTCCCAGGGCAACTTCAACACATTTTACAAACAAATATACAAATATACAAAAGCAATGGAGGAGGAGAGAGCAGACAAACACCTATGTACAAAAATACAATTTATTATTGATAATTTGAATAGGATTCATATTCATAAATAAAAGCAAACCACATACATGCCACATTCATCTATCTACTCATTCATATTAGTCAGTCCAAATTTGGTGTATTCTCATATTGGCTGATTCTCTACACAGAAATATACTGGACAGACTTGTATACATTGACTTTTGATAATATAGACAGTTGTCTCAGCATTATACAAACTTAAGTCTCATGATTAGACTTTGTACATAGTACAATATATCTGTGTCATGAAGCGATTGTAATTCCCGTGTGGTTTCATGTCATCTATGCAGGTTTCGGATATATACAGGCCTTCTTCAGGAACGCCACCTCAGATGCAGGTATACTCTAATAGTAATGCGAGTAACAATGCGTTTAAAATGAAAATGATAATCAGGACCGCCCACAATGGAGGGCCGTCTATTGTCCGGCAAAGGTCTCACTCTTTTTATATATGTTCTCTTGTCATGTCAATAATACAGGTTCACTCTGAGCATAGTTGCCACAAGAAAGATTATATAAATGTTCCTCTGCTGAACTCCAGAATGATTGTGCATAAAGGAGTGTGTACCTCTAATGAATTGTAGAGCACATTGCCAGTGCCAAACATTCACAGCGATATATGTTCGGATGTGGACATCAAATTGTGTGGAAGGATACTACACACATAACACCAGCACGTTTGGTCAAACCGGTAAACACAGCTTAACACTGCCTTCTAAATAAAGCCCCCTTTCTCACTGTATTTAGCATGAAGGTGTCATGCAATGAGTGCTGTGGTGGGCATTCCACCGCAACGCCCATTGATTTTGATGCTGCCCCCTATTTACAAGGGTGGCGTAAATAGGAGGCAGCCCCAAAATTATAGGTGAAACGACGAGAAATGCTTTATTTCTCCTTGGTTTTTTTGGTGTTTCCATGTGTGCTGCATTGTGCCGCACACATAGAAACAGCAAATTGCCATTGATTGTTTATGTGCAGGAAGGTGACCCTTCCTGCACATTAATAATCTTCTCCGCAACGCAGACACCCTTGCACTATGGTGCAAGGGTGCATGCGTTGGCGCTAGGCTGCTAAGTTTAGGACCTGCGCAGGTGGAAACGCAGGGCTGCACCATATTTTTGTAAATATGGTGCAGCCCTGCGTTTCTAAAGTGGCGGGGCGCTGCGTTAAGCCAAGGAGGCTAACACCGCACTCCGCCACTTCGTTGTACATATGCCCCTCATTATCACCAAATTCTGTGATATTTGCTAACGCTTATGACGGAAGAAGAAATGGAAACCGTTCATTGGGCATCTTGCCCAGGAACCATTAATTCTCTGGTTCCTACCATCCATTTGGTTCTCTCTGGCAATACAAACTCCAGTGAGAACCTCAAGAACAACAAGAACTGCCGGCTTCAAGTGCACTTGTGAAGATCTCCCTGGACCTAGTTATGCAAGGGAAAACCCTATGGAGTGTGTGAAGCGTGAGAAAAAAAAGGACATCTACCTATTTCTTAGGATTGCCTGCAGGACAGAGTTGGGAGACCTGTATCGCCTTGCAGGCACATTTATGAATGGGCAAATTTCACCAGTTTTGCTTTTTGTAAAATAGCTTTGCCTACCACTAAAGATAACTATGCTGCACCTGCTTTCTGCCTGATTGTACCACTTGTGTCTGTGCTGTATCAGTTCTGTGTGACAGAAGTTTGCTGTGTTTATGGTCGTTCTCCTTTTGGGCCCTCTGCAAATACCCTAAATGATGCATAATAAAGTTTAAAAACTGTAAAACAAATGAACTCCGAACCGGAGGTTGAAGCGGTAAAATTGGATGGAAATGAGATTTCCAGAAGAAAAACATTCTGGATTAGCACACTTCAGTGCTTACTTCTGAATGCGTTTTGGACTGCAGCAGAAGGTGCATGACAGTGCAGGTCAGCTATTGTTTTGTAACCACAGAGGGCACATTTTCTTGTTGCCTCTGTACAGTGCAGCATCCTGGCTGTTTCAGCCCCCCCCTTTCTAAACTCACCGCTCATCAGGCATTCAGTAACTGTGCGCGTGCAGTCTTCCCCAAAGAATTTTGGAGCCATTTGCAAAAAAATGGGCAATTGTAGTGATGACTGGAGTGGCTGTAGTAGTGATGACAAAGTAGGGATACAGGGGCATATTACCAAGCAATAGCGATAATTATTGCTATTGCTTGGTTAGAGACAAAATTTTACCGCTGAGCTGCGGCAATTTTTATCGCAGATAAACCTTGGTATTACCAAGGTTTATCGCAAATGCGATAAAAAATGGCCGCAAAGCATGAATATCGCTGATTTGCATTACCGAGCTAATGCTCTTAGCCATGTTATCCACCTCCCATTGGATAACATGGCTAAGAACTGCTCAGTGGAGGTGGTCTGCACACCGTTATTTCTCCCATTATAATCCATTTGATTTGATCAATAGCTTTAACCAATTGCGTGCAAAACTGGGTTGTGCGAGCCCTAGATACACTATTACTTAGTATAAACATGTGGGGAGCGCGTAATACACGCTCCACTCCCAGATGCACTGCATATAAGGATACCAGATCCAACTTATGTTTAAACCATTCAACATTCTTCAAAGTTTATCCAATTTTCTTCATTAATGTTTATCAGTGTGACTTCCTCTCATTCATCCAATTCACATGTGTATCGTACTGCATTTAAGAAACTTCTCATATTTCCATGCGCCCATCCGGACTTCTTCTGAAAATAAGATCTTAATACACTGAGTCGTTCTGAGCAGCAATCATTTATTTCCAACCCAATGCATTTCGGGCTTTAATCCAGCCCTTCGTCGGGGGTAACTGTGAATGGACAATTTCAAATAATGCATTATTTATAGATAGTGCCAAGATCTATTACAACTCATTTTATACTAAAAAACGTTTCGTGCTCATACAGTCTAGTATTCAGTGATAATAAACAACCCATTAAACACCAAAAACGAACTCATGCTAAGAAAATCCCTCTGGCACCTCATATTTTCTATCATGTCAACCCTTTTGGGAGTTACCTTTATAAAGCATTTAAAAGAAAAATTACTAGAACACCAAACGATAAAATCACGATGTCTCCCTCTTCACAATTCTTGCTTATCTTGTAGGACTCAAAATTATATACACAATTTTCTCTTTCCTAACCTGTGACGAGAAACTACAGTATTTTATCTTTCTCCTAGCGAGTATACCACTCGTGTATTTTCTTGCCTTCTTTATGTTATAACCCCCTTTTTTTTTTTTTTTTTAAATCCAAGGACCTGACATACCTGCTTACTCATTTGTGTCTTTCCGCCCGCTTTACGCGCTACAGGTAATTATGTTTTCCACGTGTGTAAACCTAACTTTTTAAAAAAACATTCCTGCCCCACCCACAACATCACCTGACTCCTTCAGAACTCAGACTTAAACTCCATTCCCCATAGTGCACTGAAATATACGTGACGAAATTCGTGCTATTGTTATTGTTAACTGTTAAAAACATGCTCACAAAAAGATCTTATTTTCAGAAGAAGTCCGGATGGGCGCATGGAAATATGAGAAGTTTCTTAAATGCAGTACGATACACATGTGAATTGGATGAATGAGAGGAAGTCACACTGATAAACATTAATGAAGAAAATTGGATAAACTTTGAAGAATGTTGAATGGTTTAAACATAAGTTGGATCTGGTATCCTTATACGGAGTGCATCTGGGAGTGGAGCGTGTATTACGCGCCCCCCCACATGTTTATACTAAGAACTGCTCAGGGCAGGTGTTAGCTTTTGGAGATATTCGCGCTTAGCGCGAATATCTCCAAAAGTTGGTAATAAGAGATAGCGATGTTAGCGACTGTTTCCAGTCGCTAACATCTTGGCATGCCCACTTTGCATGTCATTAGTGATAAATATCAGTGACATGCAAAGTGGGGCCCAAGATGGTCGCTATCTCCTACTAGCTGTCGCTAACTGGTGTTAGCGACAGCTAGGTAATAGGGAGATAAGTTTATCTCCGCTTTCTTGGCTTTTAAAGCCAAAAAAGCGGAGATAAACCCCCTTGATAATATGCCCCACAATGCCTTTATTCAGCACAAGAAAATGCCTCCATACATAATGATTGCCCTTAACTGCGAATCGGCACCCTGGACCAAACTGCTAAAGATGCCACAATTCACCTAAGCACACACATAAAACACCAGGAAGGCAGGGTAGAGAGAAGTGAAGTTTCATGAAACAACACAGAATACTTTATCTACTGTACAATCTGCCATGGTAAAAAAAAAACAGGGGTATCTTCACAAGCCATGTTAGTGGTACTTGCCGGTAGTACAGCAGGAGATGAAGCAACATCCAACACCCTGCCATCATGCATAGACATGTAAGTATTTTCCCCACAGTCAACACATTCTCACTTCCCCCTTTACAAGCAACGATGGTCTGTGACATCTGAACAGCACACAAGACATTCAGCCAAGGTCCATTCTTCAACATCATTGGTGAACCATCACATGCAAGGGACTACTGTAATTGCCTCCACCATACTTAGTTGGTAGGTGTTTGATCCTGACAACTTTACCTTTACCTTTACCATATCCTATTATTGACCACTTTTCTCCTTCTGCTGTTTCACCTTTCTTTTACTTTTCTTCCATGTTTTACGCAAAACATCATTCATGCGGGGGCTGGTGTTTTGACCCCCTCTTAAACCTAGATTTATGCAATTTGGTCATGGCCAAACTGCCACTCAAGAATTCAAAGGGGCCCTGCCGGCTATGAAGTGGGGAGTGGTGTGATATACCCACAAATGTGTTCTCAAGGCATTCTTAACAAGTAAGCTCCCCTTAGTGGCTAACTATATAGTTTGCTTCATAAGTCAGCTTCATAAGTTAGTTTGCACACTCTATTTTCCATTACTCTGGGGATGGTACAATGATTCTCTGCACTGAGTAATACCACGTATCTTGATAAATGTTTCTGTTTCAGCAGAAATGAATTGACTACTGTTGTCACTGACGACGTACTCAGAAAATCCTTCTCTACCAAATGTTTGCCTTAAGAATTCAAGGATGTCTTTCGATGTGTGATATTCTAAGGCTTTTAGGTGAAGCCACTTGTTATAATAATTCACATGGCTACAGCATAGCCCATGGCCAATAGTAACTTGTTCACAGGTCCTTTAAAATCTACACCCACCCTCTGCCACATGCCTTCAGTTCAGGGGGCCTATACGCACCTAAAGTGGTTTATAAGAATCTGTCCACATTTGGCACTCTTGCATATTTATATCGACATCCCGGTCTATGGTGGCCACTAATAGCCCAGCCTGAGTTTTTTGTTGGTGCCAGTTATTCCCATGTGTCCCTCACGAGCTAAGGCAATGAGATATGGTGTCAACAAAACAGGTGAAATCAAGATGTCATTCCTTATGATGACAAAGTCATCAATGAGGAACGAGGAAACAATTTCAGAAGGGCTAAGGTCAGGAATTCTCATGCCCCCCTCCGTACAACTAAACGAACAAAACACCATTATGCCAATAAATGGTTTCCAGATGAGTTGAAAATAGCTAAACTGGACCTGCGGCGCAAAGAAAATGGCATTAAAATTACTCACTTGATCTCAAAAACACCTTCATACGACAACTTAAAGAGTATAAACAGTCGCTCAGGCAAGCTAAAACTAGTTATTTTACTAGTAAGATATTGAATGCCCACAAACAAATCTAAAGAGATTTTAAAATTGTCTCTGAACTTTCAAACCCCGATCGAATCATTTTATCCATCATGCCCTCTCAAAATCTCTGTGATAATATCAATTCTTTTTTCATCAATAAGATTGAGACCATCAAAAAGAGTATCCACTTTAGCCCCCTGCAGAATACTCTGTCATCTGATGATATGAATACAAGTAATCTTTCGTCCTTCCCCGAGATCAGTAAAGAAGACCTAATGTACTTGCTCACAAAAATTAAGTTGGGGTCGTCCAATGATACCTGTCCTCCAAAAGATATGTACCAATTTTCTAGACCTGGCTTTATCTTTTCTTAATCAGTCTCTCAATCAAGGCATAGTCCCTAGTGCGTTTAGAAAGGCACTTGTAGTCCCCCTTCAAAAGAAAGCAAGTGAACATCCCCTCAAACTGAAAAACAATTGGGTAATTTCTTTCCTCCCCTATTTGACAAAATTACTTGAGGCACATGTAGCACGTCTTTTCTGCTCCTTTATAGAGGCCTCAGACTTCCTTGCTCCCTGCCCATCTCATTCGACAGAAGCAGTGATCCTCTCAGCAGTAGATGACATGCGAGAGGAAGTGGATAAAGTCAACACTGAAGCCCTAGTATTCAGGATCTGTCAGCTACCTTTGACACAGTCAACTAAATCTTGTGGCTGACCGTGTCAGGGCCGCAGGGCTTGAGGACTCAGCAATCATTTGGATCATCTCTTTTCTAAAGGACAGATGTCAATCAGTTAGACTTTCCCCCTTTAATTCTCCTGAAATCCAATCGAATTGTGGGGTACCATAAGGCGCCTCTCCTCCCCCTTGGTTCAATCTCTCAAAAACATGAACGTAATTTTTTTAAATTATGCTGACAACATGCAACTCCTCCCTACAATTGACAACACTCCTAATTCCCAGTTGTATTTCCAAGACACCATGCTGTTCATCCGGGATTGGATGAACAGCAACCTTCTGAAACTAAACTCTGATAAAAACAGAGATAGTATTCACCAAAAATAAGTTTGACCTTTGAAGTCGCTCCTTTTGGCCCAATGAGATTGGCACCCCAAACCCCCTCCCTAAAGAAGTCAGTAAAAAGTAGTGGCTTCTTTATTGACAAGGAGCTATCTATAAAACTGCAGCTCGGTTAAGTGATATTTTCCTGCTCCTTCCAACTTTGCAGAATTAAGAAGATAAAGACAATTTTTACTACTGATCCCTTGGTCCAAGTTATAATAGCTCTGGTCATGTCAAGAATTGACTATGCCAATTCTCTTTACTTGGATCTTCCCAAACATCTTATGCAGAGGCTCCAGTTGATCCAAAACCAGGCTGCTCGGCTGATCAATCACCTTCCCAAACACTACCATATTTCTCAAGTGACAAAAGATCTTCACTGGCTCCTAGTTGCACAGAGATTCACTTTAAAACATGTTGCATTATTTTCCAAGCTTTACGCAGGAAATGTCCAGCTTTTATCATTTCTCAGATTCATAAGTTTCCCCCCACTACAGATCTTAGATACACTCATTTACACTTTGTACGAATTCCCCAATTTAAGCGGAAAAGGACAGGTGGAGTCGGGATCTCAGTCACTGCTCCTCGTGTCTGGAAACTCCCTCCCTTGGGAACTTAGGACCACCTCAAATTATGGGAAGTTCGGACAGATGCTGAAGACTTGGCTCTTCAAGCAAGCATATTAATGAGTATTGTGAGCCGTGTGGAGACAGTTACCTCGTGCCAGGAGACAGTTCAGTGTATGTGTGCTTTATAAGCCTCAGTAGCATACCATAACATAACATAACAATGTTCCAGATAAATACAAAAAAGTAGCAATCTTTTTACAAATGTATTATACATATAATTAGGCGGACTGTATCTGTCACAATTGTGATAGGGTACTTGCCTGCCAAACTCTAAATCAGGCCAATAGTTTGGATATGATAGTGTTGAATAAATCTAGGGTGCCTGGGATGCATGTGATTGTAATAATTCTGAGCACCTTAGATTTAGCCATTCCGAGTGGACAGAGCTTGATGTAGGCTTCTGGGGTGAGTCACTGAGCACCCTAGATTTAGCCATTCCGAGTGGACAGAGCTTGATGTAGGCTTCTGGGGTGAGTCACTCTGAGCACCCTAGATTTAGCCATTCCGAGTGGACAGAGCTTGGCGTAGGCTTCTGGGGTGAGTCACTCTGAGCACCCTAGATTTAGCCATTCCGAGTCGACAGAGCTTTGCGTAGGCTTCTGGGGTGAGTCACTCTGAGTCCCCTAGATTTAGCCATTCCGAGTCGATAGAGCTTGGTGTAGGCTTCTGGGGTGATTCACTCTGAGCACCCTAGATTTAGCCATTCCGAGTCGACAGAGCTTAGTGTAGGCTTCTGGGGTGAGTCACTCTGAGCACCCTAGATTTAGCCATTCTGAGTCGACAGAGCTTGGCGTAGGCTTCTGGGGTGAGTCACTCTGAGAACCCTAGATTTAGCCATTCCGAGTCGATAGAGCTTGACGTAGGATTCTGGGGTGAGTCACTCTGAGAACCCTAGATTTAGCCATTCCGAGTCGACAGAGCTTGGCGTAGGCTTCTGGGGTGAGTCACTCTGAGCACCCTAGATTTAGCCATTCCGAGTCAACAGAGCTTGGCGTAGGCTTCTGGGGTGAGTCACTTTGAGCACCCTAGATTTAGCCATTCCGAGTTGACAGAGCTTGGTGTAGGCTTCTGGGGTGAGTCACTCTGAGCACCCTAGATTTAGCCATTCCGAGTCGATAGAGCTTAGCGTAGGCTTCTGGGGTGAGTCACTCTGAGAACCCTAGATTTAGCCATTCCGAGTCGACAGAGCTTGGCGTAGGCTTCTGGGGTGAGTCACTTTGAGCACCCTAGATTTACCCATTCCGAGTTGACAGAGCTTGGTGTAGGCTTCTGGGGTGAGTCACTATGAGCAACCTAGATTTAGCCATTCCGAGTCGACAGAGCTTGGCGTAGGCTTCTGGGGTGAGTCACTTTGAGCACCCTAGATGTAGCCATTCCGAGTTGACAGAGCTTGGTGTAGGCTTCTGGGGTGAGTCACTCTGAGCACCCTAGATTTAGCCATTCTGAGTCGATAGAGCTTAGCGTAGGCTTCTGGGGTGAGTCACTCTGAGAACCCTAGATTTAGCCATTCCGAGTTGACAGAGCTTAGTGTAGGCTTCGCGGCTGAGTCACAGCCCAGAAAATCAACTCTCACTGCTGCAGTCAATGAAACTTGCATACACGACCACTGTATAGCCTGCAATTTGTTCATAGTATACTTTCAAATGCGTAAAATCTAAGCTGAACAGTGTTTCATGTCATTTATTTATGTACAAAACACACAATACAACAGTTGATCTAATAAACTGTGTGTTCTACAAACTCCATCAAAGGAGAGTAAACCATTAAAACGTAATAAGTCATAATTTGCACACGATCGTAGAATTTCGATCACCAGGTACAAAATTCTTCCACGGCGCCAAAAGGGTTTGCTTTAGGAATTACCATCCCCTGCTCTCTGTAAAACATTCAGGGGCAGCGTTTCAAGCCCCTTGCGCCAATTTTGCGTCACTGTTTCAATGTTAAAAATGACGCAAAAGTGGCGCAATGGCTAGTAAATCTGCCCCTCAATCTTTGCTGGAAAAAGTTTTCCCGCTCTTCTGAGTGCAAAGAGCAAGCCAAGTGTAATCAGGAAATGTGCCATAAGTACCAAGAAATCCAACAAATGATGCACTAGTGCCTTGCATGGATTGCTATAAAAGCAACTGCTTTACGCTACGATTGGTTTAGAGATCATGCCCTTCCTTGGAATATAGGGAAGTCTAGCCCACATGCAAATTGCCATTTTGGTGCCTTTCTTCTGGCTAGGATTAGCCCAGGTCTGTTATATGAAACTAATTCCTTCTATTGTTGATCTCCAGCCAGGTTTTACTCTGTTTTGGATTGAAAAAAACCCTCCATTATTATATGCAATTGTCAAAGGAGTGAAAGAGGCTCAACATAGCTTACTCCCTGGTCTCTCTCCTGTGATGAGGAATTCCTGTTTCTTCCTTGCATGGCTAAGTCTCTTTGAACCAGTATCAAAGTTGTGTTGTACTTTCTTGTAAGGCGTGAGCTTGATCGATCAACCAGCCGAATCAGACACACTGTGGGCCTGAAAGAGCATTAGTCTGGTCCAGTGGAACTTCATGAAGCCTCACCAGGCCATCCCAAAACTTCAGTGGATTCCTGCAGCTCCATACAATGTGAAAGAATGTGATGTCTTCAACCCCGCATGTAATAACATTGTGGGATATTTCTAAGTACACTATTTTCGCAGCGGCGTAACAATAGCCCCCTCAGTGCGGGGGGGAATTGTGAGCTCCGGAGGGCCCCCTCTGGCACTGTGCACTGGTAGACTTGAGAGCTCCTGACTAGGGGGGCCACCCTCCATGTATTTTGCAGGGTGGGGGTGCTCAAGTTTTGTTACGCCACTGTATTTCTGATATATAGCTAAATGTACAGAAATAAGTACAAGTGTAATAATCGTGCTAATGCGCATGTGCAGAAAAGTATGGCAGATGTAGAGATGCCGAGAAAACAGACCCATATTGAATATACATCTGTTCATCCGCCATAGCGACTGATGTATCTAGTGGAATAAACATTAAAAGGAAATAATGCAAACTATGTGGGCATGTTTTGGTATGTTATGGTATATTTAATTAATTATTTATTTCTTTATTTTAGAAGTTTTATATAGCTCTGGTTAGACCCAGAGGTATCAGAGCACTTTACATGAGTATGAAGATAGTAACAGAGAGGACAATATTTAAACAGCATGGAATACCAACAAGTTAACAAAAGCGAAACAGCTTAAAAGTATACATATCAAAAACACAGATAGAAAGAGCAATAGCAATATATATATATATATATATATATATATATATATATATATATATATATATATATGGCATGGAAATGGGAGAACAAATTCAGGTATAAATTCATGTATAATTCAAGTAAATATATCAAAAACACAGATAGAAAGAGCAATAGCTATATACATATATGGCATGGAAATGGGAGAACGAATTCAGGTATACATTCAAGTATAATTCAAGTAAATATATCAAATACACAGATAGATAGAGCAATAGCTACATACATATATGTTATGGAAATGGGAGAACAAATTCAGGGCACAGAATAAGACCCCCAATATTGATTGAGGAAGTGTGTTTTGAGGTCTGTTTTAAAGCAGATATAGAAAGGGTTGCATCTCAAGTCTTTAGGGAGGGCATTCCAGATGTTTCGTTCATTTCAGGAGAAGAAGTGGGATGGTGATTTTGTAAAGCACAGGTAATCACCCGTGAGGGTATCTAGGCGATGAAACGTACGGTTTATATAACATGCAGACCCTTCACTGTGGTGCCACAACATGCCGAAACCTATTGATCCGCATGCAACACAAATAAGGTTTGAGAGTACACAATATGTAGCTATTGGCTGGCTGGCTCCATTGTCAATCAGGCCCTCCCATGGCTGCATTTTATTGAAGAGAAGAGAAGGAGAACAAGCTGACCGGCTGCAGAGAATAGGAAATCCTCCAAGACTACAACCAGCATGCTTGACATGCCATGTGAACAGATTGTACAGCTGTGTCAATGCTTGCCAAACTCTGCACTAGATGTTCTAGCAGGGATCAAAGGCTTAGGCTCTCAGGGGGCCGGCTATCCCAGCACAGCCAAAGGAGGCTAGCACTGCTGTCCATCCAAGCACGCTTGCAGGGGGAAGGAATGTGTCAACATGAGTTAAAAGTGTGTGTAAAGGGAACTTCAATTTGAAATGGATAAAAAGTAACATTAAAGGAGACCTTCAGTTTAAGAGATAAACAGTATCTTTTAAAGAGGATTTCAATTATTCGTGATAAAAAGTATCAAATAATGGGAATTTCAATTTAAAATGCTAAAAATCACCTTTAAATGCGAACGTCGGCTTAAGATGATAAAAATACTTTTAAAAGGATCTCAATTCGACAAGTTAAATAGGAGGAGGAAATAGGATTTTCAAATTAATATGACTATTGTCTTTAAAGGAGTACTTCAGCTTGAAACGATAACAAATATCATTAAATGGGTTTGACATGATAAAAAAGCGTAAGTAGAGGGAACTTCAATGTGAAATGATCAAATTTATCATTAATAGGAATATCAATTCGAAATGACAAGACATATCATTAAAATACAAAGTATCATTACGGACAATCTAAATGTGAAATAATATACAGTGTGACAAAATGGGAACTTCACATTGAAAAAAACTTGTTCCTGATAGCAAAGAACTTGAATTGCATATTTTTTGTGTTTTTTAAATGGGATTTTCCATCATGACATATATGTGATGCAGTCCTCCTCCTTGTGTTTCCTCCCAGATTCAAGGCGAATACAAAGGCTTGGGGGGGGGGATGCTCACAGAGATGATGCAACCTTTGTCTTGATCGACCAAACAAAGTTTCAGGATTTAATTGAAATTGAATAAAAGTATTTCTGAATCATTATTCTTAGAAGAAGCAAATATCTCACAAAGTTATTTTACAATCAGATTTTTTTCTTCCTCGCTACGAGTTCCTGTTACTGCCTTGTGTGATCTAACGCTCAATAGATGGCTCATGCATTAAATATTCACAGGAAATGAAATGTGGGACATCATCCACTGTCATGAACTCATAATAATCATCAATGAATCACAGTACTCTATGCATTACACAGGTCCCTGTAGAACTTTATGGTAGGATCATGTAGTGGAGTCTGCACTGGAGAAAAAGCTGCAAATATTAAATTCCCAAGAGGAACTCTCACCTGTAAAATCCGAACCTACGTTAGATGGAGATTAATTCGTAAATTGACTTTAATCATGACCTACGAATGTGGTGATGGATATCACCTAACAGGTTTGCGTCGTCCTGTAAATGTTACAAATGTTTTCAGTAGTGGCTGCTACCGAACGGGGGTGGTGGGGCGGGGGGACAGAAGCAGGGGGAACAGAGGGGTGGGAATAAAAAAATTCAAAAGCACTTACATGAATATCGCCGGCTGCTGCCTCTCCTCTCTGCAACAGGAAGCACGTAGCCACCCAGAATCACCTGGCCAATCATGACTCTGCCTTACAGCAGCGTTGTGATTGGTCTGAGCGCCGTGGGTTGGTGCTCAGAGAGGGACTGGGAGGCTGGGCATGTTCTCCACCTTGGCTATACAATAACGTCTGTGGAGAACATGCAAAGTGCGCATGACTGCTTGGCAGACACAAGACGTCCGGCTAAACCGCCATGCGCACTTAAGGTGCAGCCACCACTCCTCCTCCCTATGACGCGGGGGGGGCCCAACCCCACCCCGCCCTAACAACCTGGCTTCAACTGCAAGCTCCATACGAAAAATAAAATGATAATAACGGAAAGCTATTCTTTTATTTTTTGTACTGAGCTTGCAGTTGAAGCAGTGGGGCCTTCGCCTTAGCGGAGGAGCCGCCGCTGGTTTGCATACTCACTAGCTTTACAGTGCAATCAGTACTGAAGGTATATGTTATTTAATGGGGTTAGATGTTATGAACTGTTGCATAAAATGATGAATACATGGAATGTTGTTAGAAAATGTCCAGTTGATAGTTTCTTGGAGTGTTGTTGGAGCGGTGGATCAGTGGTCAGTTTGGGACTTTTTATGAATGTGTGAGGGCAATCAAACTAAATACATTCAATGTACATGCCCAAGTGACAATGGTGAGAGGTTGACTCGGAGAGCCGCATGATTCGACACATGGAACTGCACACAAATGGAAGACTGGTGCGATGAAGGGACTACAATGGGGAGAGGATGTGGTCCGCCTGCTAGATTCCCAACTTTGGTGCTGGAAACAAAGGTTCGATCCTCGGGGTCGCGTCCAGATCCTGTGATTCTGGGCAAATCACTTAATATCCCGTGCCTGAATGTGTCCATGTGTCCTTGTGTAACATAACCGGTGCTCATGTAAAGCGCTCCAATACCTTTGGGTCGAGTTCACGCTATATAAATCTGCATAAAAAATAAATAAAATAAACTTCTCAAAAACAAAATGAATATGGGGAGTAATAGGGTGTAGACAATGTGAATTAGTAAAACAACAGATAGTAAGAGGCCACTTACTTTACCATAAAGCATAGGTACACTTTCAAAACAATCATTTTACATATAGCTTGTTGTTCTTGCATGTGTATTGGTTCTTCAGATCTCGTTTACAAATTAAGCAATACTCATGTTTGAAACTCAGCCAACATCTGTTTGCTCAGGTCGGTTTATTAGATTTTAGGCTTTCTCAAGGCATGTATGGTAGTGGTCTTTGTATCTCTGTAATTATGGTAAGATTTGGGATCTGTGGACAATAACACTAACTGAACAAAAATCTGAAACAGACATCTAAAAGACCTTATTAGAACATTGGAATGTTGAAAGCTCCATTGAAAACAATGGAGTAGCTCCGGGCTTATAATGACTATTAGAACATTAGAATGTTGGGAGCTCCATTGAAAACAATGGAGTGCTCTGGGCTTATAATGGCTGGTATAAGCCTGGAGCTCCAACATTCTAATGTTTCTTTGTTCACAGCTCTTGCTGTGAAAAAAGGCTTCAGGGAGCCTGAGGGGATTCCAATCCCCTCACGCTTCCAAAAGGCTTTGTTTTTTTTCTTAGAACATTCTGTCCTCTAGTGACAGAATGTTCTAATAGCCTTATAGCCCTTCGTAGATGGGCTATACCGCTATTAAAGTCCCTCTCCCTTGTTAAAGGCCCTCGCCTTCGGCTCGGGGCCTTTAACGCTGGAGAGGGCCTTTAATAGCCGGTATAGCCCTCTACGGCGGGCTATAAGGCTATAGTATAAGCCCGGAGCTCCAACATTCAATGCTTCTTTGTTCACAGCTCTCGCTGTGAACAAAGGTTTCAGGGAGCTTGAGGAAATTTCAATCCCCTTGCGCTCCCTAAAGCCTTTGTTTAATGTGTTAGAACATTCTGCCCTCTAGTGTTAGAATGTTCTAATAGCCTTATAGCCCTTCGTAGCTGGGCTATACCGGCGATTAAAGTCCTGCTACCTTGTTAAAGTCTCTCGCCTTCGGCTCAGGCCTTTAACGCTGCAGCGGGACTTTAATAGCCGGTATAGTCCGCTACAGACTCCGGACTGCCTATTAATTTACTATCCTCAGCCAATTACTAATAAACTGTACCTATCTATAGGAATAGGGACTTAACCGTATCAGGGGCAGTGGCCATACTGATCATTAAGAAAATTAAGTTAAAATTAAGCACATTTGTAAAAAGAACAGAAGTAAATGGTCCTCATTCTTTGATATAACGCTAGTCGAAAACGGACAATGAAGGGGCAAAATGGGAACAGCCCAATGAGGACAGTGATAGTTTGACCAAGCCGAGTGAGAAAATGAAGGTGTGACTGGAAGAAGGAAGAAGGGTTCATATGGATACAACACACACCAAAGCAGACACCTGCTTTGACTGTTTGTTGATTGTCCTGATCCAGTGCTTGGTGTACCGCCAATCACATACAACCAGATTTAGAATTGGATGATAACAGGAAGTCCTCTGACTTCAGCAGTAAAATTAAATATGGAGGACAAACATCCACTCACAGAATGTTCTCCATAATAAGGATAGCATGGAAGAAGACATTTACTAATGGTTTATCCTTCAGATTTAGCCCTAGCTCCAAACATCAGAGGATTCCCTTTTATCAACAACCCTAAATCAGACCCCTAGTATGTAACTAATCTTTTACCCATCCATGATCAGAAAGCCAGCCTTCCCTCCTGTACTTCTTTAATTTTATGTAACCAAAAGTCCAGAGTGATATTTTGAAGTTTGGATGCTGGCCGCTGGGACTGTTGTCAGCTGCACTTATTGTACTTTCATAATCTGTTTCTCCTCTTGTAGCCTGTGTCCAGGCTTCCACAATCAACTAAGATCCTCCTTTGCCCATACATTAATGTCAACCCATAGTTATGTCCAATTTTGCATACATGCCATGGCAAGAATGCACCTCATTCATGAGTCGGAGTATGTTTGGATAATGGCTAGCAATCAGTAATGGTTTCAGTGTGGGCAATTACTGTACAAAATGCTTGCATTGTGCCAAAGATAGAGTGTGGCATGTCGTCACCTCTATGAACAAACTATTTAACATGTCATACAAATGGGTATTCAAATCTATTGCAGCTGGAATGACTGAGATGATTTCTATTGGTTTACCGAGCGTTCAATTATTCTCGCATCATACCTCCAGGTATATCATCAGCTTGTGTCTTTCTGTTTGCAGATAGAGCATCCACTGCGAGTGAGACCTCTGTTGTCATCTACTTTAGAACTATACGGCTGATTTAGAGTTTGGCGGAGAGAGAACTCCAGCATAACTGAGACGGAGTACCCGACCACCCATACTGAAAGCTTGTCCACCTGATTCATAAACGGATGGAACTTAAGTACGTCAGTGAATTACTGATAGCGATCGCAGGTCACCCGACCAATAATTTCACCACTTATGTTTTCGGGCCCATATACTTCAATTCATCATATACATTGATCAGATGACCTTACAATCTACTACCAATAACCATGAGTCCTTTCGATTGTTTCTATTGTACCCGACTTACCATCCAATGTTACGGGTACCTATGACCACGATGGGTCAGGGAGCTAGCTGTAAAAGGAAAGGCAGCAAAATACAAAACCCAACATTAAATAACTTTGATATTCATCAAATGACCATGGACAACTAGGAAGTTTTAAGAATTTTATCTAGTAATCAGTTTCGGAAATTATAAGGTTTACAGTAAAAAAACAGTCAATAAACAAGCTAACAAAAGGAGTATAACCATACAGGAAAGCGTAAGGGCAATCATTTAAGTTTGTAAATAGTGCGACAGGGAACACGCTAAGAATGAAACTTAAGAATAGACATCTTTAAAGGGGCAAGTTTATGCAAGTATACATTTATACTACGGAAAACATATTTCGTGAATATGAATGGGAAATTAGGAATCCTAAACAGCTATAGTAAGGGTGAAAAGTGAAACACGCTATAACGCTAGCGAATTACTTCAGTCAGTTTTTATACGAGAAAATTATAGACCATATAGAGAAAATTGCAAACTGCAATGGAAAAAATGATTTCTAAAAGGTAGGGTAACATAGAAACACACTATGAAATTAAATGCAAATGACTTTATGATAGGCAATGGTTGCGGAAAGCATGGAAAATTTATCATATGCAAAGGTATGTCTTTATTGAAGCAAAGACAGAAAATAGAAAGGTGCAGTTTAGAGTTTTCGGCAAGATATTTACCTAGACTGGTGTGAAAACCAACCCTGGCCACGGGTCAGTTAAGGACAGGAAATACCCCCAGGAAGGACAGACATCAACGGGACAGCAGGTGCAGAATGGACACCCCAGGACAGGACAGGAAAACCAGATTAGGATCAGGACAGGACCACCAGGCACGACCAGCACCCGCAGTTCGGAAGAAACGCCTGCGCTCCACCCTCTCTGCAGCTATCAGTCAAAACCCCGATAGGGTTAGCGAACTCCCCAGCAAAGTGCTCCGCCAGCACTTAAGGTTTAGTAAAACCTTAGAGTCTATGGTCAATATTCGGACAGAGTGCTCCGCAGCGCTCTGTATATTCAGTCACCTATTGAGTGCGTTGGGTCAGTGACAGGTCAGCTATTCGGACAAGTCGGACAATTTCTCTAGCTGAACCTAGGCTAGATATACTGTTTTGGGTCAGTGTACCACCCCCAAATGTTGCAAAGTGTCAGAGTCCTCAATTTCGATTGGTCCTAAGGTAGGATGGGTTAACACACCAATCAGAACAGACTTTTCTACGGCCTAATCTACATTTTTGGGTACCGCCTAGCAAGATTGGGGTTCCCATGAGAGAATACACAAAATACAATAGAAGAATATCATTGTAACAGTTTCAGAACATTCAACTCCATCTTGCTGGGTCAGAGGTGGCGTTCACATGAGCATCTTGACTGTGGCTGCCAGCTGGCTGAGTTCCACTGTCCAAGGTTATTTCTTCCCTGGCCACGCGAGCATGCGCGGAAGGGACCTTCAAGATGGCTCTCAGTACATTCAGACCCCCATTTCCCGCGATACATGAAAAGTAAGCGAAAACAAATTAAAACATAGAAAATAAATGAATGTATTACATGTCATGATTTCACACTTCAGGTTTATCATCATAAAAATATGCTATGCGATTAAGGGTAAGTGCTACACATAACGACACGATGAGCAACAGCACGAGCTCCACCTCGTTATCACATTAAGCGGCCATCTCATAGCCATTACGCATGTGCACCCTTTCCCTCCAGAACAACATCTACGTAAAGTCACGTGAGAGTGACTAACGCATGCGCAGAAGCGAAAATTCAAGCAGCGGCCATTTTAGGTACAAGGGTTATTTGTATTAGTAGAACACATAGGCAAGCTTCACTAATACACACGCATATCAGAATAAAGGAGATTAGTAAAACGTACAATTTGTTTATAGGATTACAACAGATTCGAGGTTCATGACTCGAGCAAGTCGCGATGCGAAATCTTGCTCTATCAATCCCCTCTTTGATGATATTTACTATCATCACAAAATAACGGAACCAGATGCCAACTTTCTTTCACACCTTGTACATTTCTATCTCTTCCAACAGGCGATTCAGTTTCTCTTTCTCATTTTTGGTAGGGTGAGAATTTTTCACCTTTTTGTAAATCTGATTATTCATTTCTTCCAATTCAAGCTCATCCACACTTCTTTTCACACCTCTCGCATTCACTTGGTACTTCTTTGTGTGTTTGCGACATTTGCAACAGACGAATATGAGAAATAGGATAAAACCTATCACTCCAATTGGCATCATTACCTTAAACAATAAGCTTCTACCTAAGCTAGCAAACCAATGACCTACGTTGGAGAGACCATCAACCAGTCTCTTCCAGGCACTGTCAACCTCGAGTGGTTTGAGTTCCTTTTCCAAATTAGTAATGTTTTTCACATATCTTTTGAGCTGCACACTTTTGTCCGGAATGTAAGTGCAACAATGTTGCGCCTTCAGCATCTGGCAGACTCCGCCCTCTTTTGCTAATAAGGTGTCAAGAGCAAGTCTGTTCTGCAAAACCATTGATCTGATCGCAACCATTTCGGTATTGACCAGCAGAAATCCATGAGCTGTGTCAGTAGACAACACATCCACTATAGTGGATAATTTGCAAATTCTGTGTGTGTTCAGAACCACTCCCACTCCAGGTATTAGTGCACTAAAAATACTACCCATTATTTCACCTACGCTTTCTCTTTTACTACGCACTAAGCTATTAGTATTTTCATTGCTTCCAGCAATTTCGTTCACATGGTATATTTTCGGGAAGACAATGCCAAAGTAGCAGCTTCCATACCAGTGATCCGGCAATTTGAAATAAGCCTTGTTTCCACATATATAATAAATTCCGGGAAAAACAGGTTCTGACCCATTTTTGAAACCCCAACCTCCAATTACCTTGTAATTGTGTTCACATTGACTGGAACCAATGAAAATGTTATTATAATAACTAGTCTTCTCGCGATGAAGACAGAGTTTCCCTTTCTTTTCGAAATCCAGCAACAAAGCAGGCCCTGCCCCGCCATTTGAGGTGCTTCCCATGTCCTCAGCCCATTTTGGGGTTTTCTGTCTTTTGTCATTTGTCTTTCTTTGGAAACTCTCCCTTCTTTTCTCTGCCATTTTCAAAAATATTTTCTCTTGTTCATGTAATGAACAGGTCAAGTTGTCCCTGTGTGCGTCATTTAGGTCTATGGTACCTATAGTCAGAAAGTATTCTCCCATATAACGTGTAACGTCACTTTTAGTATGTACAGGATTCAGATTTCCACGTATAGGAAGTTCAGAAAATATCACGTCATTGTTAGAGTAATAGTACTGTAACGGTCCTCTTTTATAGAATAAGCTTGCTAAAATACTACAGGAAATTCCATATGTCAGGGGCAGGTGATGGTAAGTCACTGCCTCAGCTACAGAAGTAGGTAGCTTCATGCAAACATAGCAATCTTCTATTTTCATAGTTTCTACATAATGCACTAACAGGTTTGCGAAAACATTTAAATGAGTCTGGTTCTTAACTCCATGATAATGTAGTCCTTCCTCATCTGATGCTTCTAAGTCTCGTTTTGTCTGTCTGAGTGCTTTTTCACGTCTTTCTACACTTCGTGTTGTCAGTTCTTCAGTGTCGGTAGTCTGAGTAGGGTCAATATTAGTATTTTTGCTTACCATAAAAGGAATGAAAACTGTTAGTCCTATCCAAACTAATATAACTATAACTATACTACATATACATACCTTGCAGCATGTTTTGCAACAACTGCGGCTAGGTCTACCACTCACGGTTGAATCAGACATTTTGGCTCAGAAGAAGTTTTCAACCCCTCTTTGTGGCCTTGCCCAGGTATCTTGATGCTGAGCAATTTCACGGCGGTTCGTCCTCTTCCTCTTCCTCTGCAGAGTAATCAGCAATCGGTTCCCCGTCGCTTTCGTCAGTAATATCAAGATCCTCAAGATTTTCCAAAATCAAGTAAGTCCACACAGGATCTTGATATTTTTCGTTTAGTCTCTTTATTCGATCACTCCTTCGTTTGGAGCTTTCTCCAGCTTGTTCCGCTATTCGTATGCTTTTTCTTCTGTCAGCAAGTTTCTCTTCTACTGTTTTTATTCTCAGCCTTAGTCTCTTAATATATCTTGGTTCGATATTTTTCTTTTTCTTGAGTCTTTTGGTTGGCACTGTGAGTTGACTTTCTTCTAATGCTCTTTTGTTTTCATTCGTTTGTGGCACTTCTTCTGTCTCTTCCCTTCCTGTCTGACTAGTCCCAGGTCTTGTATCTATTTCTTCTGCCTGGTTACTAAGCTGGCCTGGTTCAGGTGAAATTTGGTTTTGGCTTTCAAATGTCTCTGTTTCTGTGTCCTGAACACGTTCTTCTAGTTCTGTCTGATCCTGTTCAAGCACTTCGATCCCTTGATTTTCTTCTGCTCGAACTTTTACACTAGTTCTAGTCTGTCCCTTTTCAATTTCAGAAGTTAGTGGAGGAGTGTCAATCACTTGTTCTGTCCCTGTCTGACCTTCCTCTTCGTCCTCAGATTTGACGTGAATCTCAATGATCTGAGGGTCTTCGCCTGTGCCTGTCTCGACCTCTCTATTCCACTCTCTATCTTCGTAGATTCGCTCTCTTGTTCTGATTGGGTCTTCAATGAAATCTATTATAGGTATCCAATCATCTTGGCTGGTGCTCGGTTGCTCGTCATCAGCTACTTCCGGACCAACGTCTGCAGGACCCTCAGCTGGACTGGTGCTCGGCTGTTCGTCATCAGCTACTTCAGGACCGACATCCGCAGACCCCTCAGCTGGACAACCTTCAGCTCCAGGCTCCTTGTCTGGAATTACCTTTTGAGTATGGCTGGCATGGATCCACCTGGGAACGCCTGCACACTTCACCGCTGTCGTGGTCACCAGTATTACTTGGCGTTTTTCTCCCCACCTCGGTGCAAGGCAACTCGAACGAGTGTGCTTCTTGATTCTAACCCAGTCACCAGGAACCAATTTGTGAACTGGAGTTGTCGAGTTGGCGACGGCGTCTTCCCCAATCTGGCGAGAGATAGAACGCACTTGGTCACCCAGTTGCCTGCAGTACTCAAGTACCAAATCATCAGTAATGCTTAACAGTTTGTTTCCTGGTACCCATGCTTGTCTCATCACTCTTCCCATGAAGATTTCATGGGGGCTCAGGCCTGTTCTCCGATCTGGAATACTTCGGAGTCCCATCAGAACAAGAGGCAAAGCAGTAATCCAATTCATTCCAGTTGAGTCACACATTTTGGCCAACCTCGATTTTATAGTGCCATTTATTTGCTCTACCACTCCAGAAGCCTCTGGACGATGTGCACAGTGCAACTTTTGTGTGATTCCAAATGCTTTACAGAGTTGGTCCATCACTTCATTCTGAAAATGTCCGCCTCTATCTGATTCAATAGTGACTGGAACCCCGAACCTAGGTATCAATTCTCGTAGTAACAATTTGGCTACTGTTAAGGCATCACTCTGTGGGACAGGGTAAGCTTCCACCCATTTTGAAAATAGGCAGACAATGACAAGGACATATCTTTTTCCCTCGCAACGAGGCATGGTGATGAAGTCAATTTGTATTCTCACAAAGGGACCCCCTGACTTCCCAATTTTCCCCAGTTCAACTACTGTTCGCTTGCCAGCGTTGAACTGTTGACACGTCATGCACCTCTGGCAAAGGGATTCTGCTACCTTCCTGAACTTCGGGTTGTACCAGGTCTGTTGAAATACCAGAACCATGGCATCCCTACCAATGTGTGATCCTTCATGTATCAATCTGGCCATAGGGGCAAGCAGGTTTCTAGGTAACACAGGCATACCATCCGGGCTCACAATGACACCATCCTCACGTCTTGGTCGACAACCAAGTTCCTTCCACTTCTCTTTCTCTTCCCAGGGCACAGCATGCTGCCATTCTCTCAATGCATCCCAGGTAGGCACTTCTTCAAACACCATAAGTTGGCAGCTGTTTCCAATCCCACCCAGTTTAATATTTATTGACATGCGATCCATAGCACATTGTTTTGCTACTCGATCGGCAAAATCATTTCCCAATGACACAGGGTCAAGGCCCTTTTTATGAGCAACACATTTGACCACTGCCAAGTCTTTTGGTAATTGGATTGCCTCTAGAAGGTCTTGTATAACTTTTCCATTTCGAATGGGAGTACCTGATGAAGTCAGGAATTCTCTTTGTAGCCATAATTGGCCAAAGTCATGCACAACCCCATAACAGTACTGGCTGTCAGTATACACTGTTATTCTTTGGTCTTTTCCAAATTTACAAGCTCTTATCAGGGCAATCAATTTGGCTACTTGTGCAGACTTCACTCCGAATAAACAGGATGCTTCTTTAACTTTGTCTAAAGCAACCACAGCGTAGGCAGCACTTAGGCCTACAAGTTCGTGTTTCATGCATGAACCATCTACAAACCATTCCTCATCATGTACAGGCAAGGGTGCTTCTTTAATGTCTGGGCGGGGTTTGGTACTGAACTCTGTCAGGTTAATGCAGTCATGCTCGTTTTCTCCCCCATCTTCCATAATCATTGAGTCAGGGAGTAGAGTGGCTGGGTTCAAAATATTACACCGAGTAATGGTCACATTTTCAGCACCCACGAGAATCCTCTCGTATTTAGTCAGCCGACTAGGGGTGAGATACTGAGTCTTGGTTCGGGTTAGTAAAATCACAACTGCATGTGGAACATACACCGTTACAGGATGTCCCATGACAATGGATTCACTCTGTTCTAAACTCGTGCAAGTTGCAGCTACTGCTTTCAGACACCCAGGTAATCCAGCAGCCACTGGATCCAAGGTGGCAGAGAAATATGCCACGGGTCGTCTGGTCAAGCCATGCTCCTGGGTTAGGACTGATAATGCACAATTGTCTTGTGTGTCACAGAATAGAGCAAACTCCTTGGAATAATCAGGCATCCCTAGAGCAGGTGCTGTACACAGACAATCTCGTAATTTAGTGAAGGCTGTTAAGCTCTCATCATCCCATTCGACTGGGTCCTGTGCTCCTTTCTTTGTCATTTTTATCAAAGGCTTTGCATGGACTGCGAATCCCACAATCCATTGCCTGCAGTAACCTACAACTCCAAGGAACATTCTGACTTCTTTCTGAGTACGGGGTAACTGCATCTTTTGAATTATTCTGACTCTCTCTGAGGGGACTTTTCTGATTCCCTTTTCTGTCTGGTGCCCCAGATATTTCACTGATTTTGAACAGAACTGCAATTTCTCAGGGGCCACTTTATGTCCCTTTTCACTTAGGTGATTCAGTAGGGCAATGGTGTCGATCACGCAATCCCTATGACTTTTGGACGCCACCAAGAGGTCGTCAATGTATTGTACCAAAACAGACTTTCTAGGTAAGACTAAAGATTCAAGGCATTTTTTCAAGATCTGATTAAAGATAGAGGGGCTTTCGGTATACCCCTGGGGGACACGATTCCAGACATACACGTGACTGTTGAAAGCAAATGAGAAAAGAAATTTGCTGTCTGGATGCAATGGGATTGAAAAGAATGCGTGACATAGGTCTATCACAGTAAACCATTCAGCATCCCAGGGAATCTGATACAGAATCACTGCTGGGTTTGGGACAATAGGACAGCAAGGGACCACGATTTTGTTTACCTTTCTCAGGTCCTGCACTACTCTATACTTGCCACTAGGTTTCTTGATTCCAATTATGGGGGAATTACACGGGCTACTCATCACTTCTTGTATGATGTTTGCTTCTAGCAATTTCTGTATTTCAATGGCAACTCCTGCTCTCACTTCGGCACTCATTCTGTAAGGCTTAGTATTGGGGTAGGCTGCATTTTCTTTTATGGCTATTTGTAAATGTAAATGTAAATGTACAGGAATTTATATAGCGCAAATCACCGAGCGGTTTCTAAGCGCTTGCTTAGGGAACCCGTCCTGGTATTCCCCTGTGAGATAACCCCGGCAGGGTATCCGCAAGGTGAAAGCCAGGCATCCCGCCGCGAGGGGCCGTTGTGGAGATTAAGCAAGCTATTGCCCAGAGTCGCAGAGTGTGAACCCGTGAATCGAGTAGGCACCGGAGCGAGAATTGTCGAGTCCATGGACATTTTAGGACTCAAGACCCCGCCGAGCCGGGAATTGAACCCTGTTCCCGGGCTGACCTCTGCTTCCAGGTCTGCCTCCTCTAACCAGTGAGCCACACTTGTATTGGGTCTACATTGGCCATTAATCCTACATCCTTTCCTGTAAAGTCCCATACTTCTGATTTCACTGTCTGTTGGAGTTCTTCAGGTAAGTCCTGTATAGTCATTCGTTTAATTTCTGAGTCAGGTCTGACTAACATTAGCTTGTAAATACCATCTTCGTCTGGGGTTTGAATTTCAACGCCCTTTGGTGTGCAAAAGATAGTGCAATTCATTTTGCACAACAAATCACGTCCCAGTAAGTTCACTGGACTGGTATCACAGACGACAAATCTGTGCATTTCTTTGAAGTTCCATATTGATATCTCCATGGGCTCGGTAACGGGGGTACTAATCAATTGATTAGATACACCCACTACTTGGATTGCTTCTCCCGAGAGGGGTAGGTTTGGAACGTCTGCTGTTCTCACAGTAGAACGGGTAGCACCAGTGTCCAATAGAAAGGTGACATCATTTCCATCAACCTTTCCTTCAATGTATGGCCCTGACTGGTCTACCGGCAAGGAGGCGCCAAGTACACACTCCTTGTCCTCCCCTCTCAGGCCCCGTCAGTACTCGTCGTCACAGAAAAAAGTGTCATTTAATAAATATTGCGAAGTTGCTGCATTTCTGTTCTCATTGCCCCCCCAGATCTCTACATCATCACCCTGCGGTGATTTTCCCTTAAAAGTTGGCTTTGGCGCTCGGGGTACTTGAATCGTTTTTACCTGCTGCTGGGTCTTTCTTGGTTTTTCATTCTGCGTCTGTGGAGTTAAATCAGGTGTTTGGGTATTATCAGGCTGTAAATACGGACACTCGTCTCTCCAATGTCCAATTTCCCCGCACTGGTGGCAGGGAAATTTCTTTTTGGCTACCTCTCTGCTCATTTTTGCTCGGGGCTTTCCTCCACCCCCACCCCCAGGGCTTTGGTTCTGAGTAGTTTTATTAAACTTATTCAATTGCTTTTCCTGCTGTTCTGCGAGCTTTACTTGTGCCCACATTACTTTCTCCTTCAGGGCCTTCTTTTTTTCTGCCATCTCGTCCTCACAGTACTTTGCGTACCGTAGGACCTCGTCCATTTTCTTGGACTGCCAACAGATTTTGTTATCTTTTATCCACTGACAAATTTTGGGTCTTAAACCGTTTACAAGCCTGTAAATGAAATGCGTCATGTCCTTCATTTCGATGTTATCTATACCACTGTACGTTTTGAACACCTGCAACAGCCTTTCATAAAAGGAATGCACAGTCTCGTCCCTTTCCTGCGTGGTTCTATCTATCTTGGCCCAATCAGTTTCCTTTGCGGGCACTTTTAGCTTCAGATGCTGAATTACCTGATCATATTTTTTCATCACTTCCTTAGAGGGTTCTCCTGTTGCTGAGTCCCTCGGGTATTCCTCACTAGGCCAAGCTATGGTGATCTTACACTCGGTCCATAAGTCTACCGGAACTACGATATCAAAGAACCCATCCAAATCTTTCCACAGGCATTTTTGGACCTTTACAAACCTTTCCACCTGCCTGTACCAGTCCACAGGTTTCTCTCGTAATTTTGGGAAATCATTTGTAAAGGTCACAATATCCTGTCTGGACCATGGAACGTGCACATATTTTCCACCTGGCACTTCTCACATAGGGTATAACTGTTCTGGGTTGTCAGCCTCTTTTAGAACGAATTCGGGAGTTACCTGCTTAGACCTGGCCTCATCTTTTTTCCTAGCCCATCTGGCTTTCCATCTCTCTATATCTCCCCATTTCTGCAGTACTGTCAATAGTTCCTTGACCTGTGCCTTTTTCCCTGACACATTCAGGTTTTCCAAATCTTTGTCTGAGAAATCTGCTCTGTATGGTTTCTGCAAAGGTTTCGATTTTGAAATATCTATTCCCATGCTAGCAGCAGTATCTGTCAATTTTTCATGAAGTACTCGGGCATTTCGGGTAAGACTTTTGCAAATAAACAGCAGCTCTTCTTCATGGTAGGTATTTAATCTGTCTAATCCTACATTTCCTGCCATTAACTCTTCTATTTCTACTCTCAGTTTGTAGAGATCTAAAGGTTTCGTCTGCGGAGTTTGTTTCTCTAATTCTTGGCTCCATCTTTCGATTTCCTCAGGTGTAACCAAGGTGACAATTCTAGTACCCGAAGTCGATTCCATTTGAATCTCCCTCGTATTGAAAGGATTATGTCTTTTCTGCATCCTTTTCCCTGTATTTCTATTGGGCAGATCCATTAGTGAGACTTCAGACTCGCACTCGCTTGTCTGTTCATCTACGATTAAGGGTTCCGGTCTTGGCTGGGCTATGACTGGGGTAATGACTGGAGGTTTTGGACTTTCTCGCCGGTCCCCATACAACGGAACCACGGGTCCGATAGTTACTGGGATTGTCAAAGCTTCAGGACTGGTATTTAACTGGGAAATTTTCTGAATTATTTCAGCTCTCTGTTTTGCTAGAACTTCTCGCTCCTTTTCTTCTAATAATCTCTCTAAGGATTTGTCATGTAACACCTGCGGGGCAGAGTGGGAGCATAACTCGGAACAGTGGGATGTGTCTCACTTGGTCCCTCACCATAATTAGGTCCTGGGAACAAACTTCCTGTACCTAGGGACCTTGGTTCCTTTTCATATAGAGGCTGTAAGAACGGCATTCCTGAACCTGATGGTCTCGCCTCACCTTCGTAGGGAGGTCTCGGGGAAAAATCGCTTTCACTGGAGTATCTCGCATCCCCACTAGCTGGTATTCTTGGATAAATATCCCTTGCATCTACGGGACCTAAACTCTCGGTATAAGGAGGTATGAGGCAACCCCCTCCTACACTGGCAGATCGGGCCTCATCCTGGAGATGAAGTCTTCGGGAATTATCCCCCTCACTGGAAGGTCTATTTCTTTCATTATAAGGAGGCGGACTTCTCATAAACAGGTCATCTAATAATTCATCATCCGATTCTCCAATAGGCACCCAATGTTTGCATTTTTCTGTTTTCTTCTCCCCCCCAGGAGGACCACCTGCTGGCATCATTGGAAACAGTCCTTCTACAATCATATTCTGTCTCCACTGCTTCATCTTTTTGGCTCGGGCTTCCTGCTTCAATTTTGGATAAAATTTAGTTAACCCTTTATCCATTCGGGGCTTATCCCTTTCAAAAGCCTCAATTTCCCATTCCTCTAGTGCTTCGTACTGCGTTAATCTAGGTCTGGGATGTAAATCATTCATCCGGGTTCTCAGATTGAATAGAATCCTACTGTTAAAGGTACCCTCTAACGGAAAAGCCAATACTCCGTCATCTTTCGTGTATTCTGCCCAGTTTTCCAACCATACACATGTGTTGTACCCTTTATCGAACATCATGAAAGATGCGGGAGTGTTGGGTGGCGGTATGACAACACCTTCTCTAGTTTTAATCGGCTTGTCCTTTTTGAAATAATTCTTCACTTTGTTTACAAGAGACAATTTTCTCTTATTTCCGTACATAATGTCGTTTTTAACACCTTTCCACTGATCGTTCTCAAATCCCATATGCCGTGGATCAGGTCTGGTATGCGGTCTATACGAATGCCACATACGATTTCTACGAGTGACTTTGTTTACAAAATCACTTCCAATCCAAGTGCGTCCTTTATTTTCGTGCGACCAATGAAATGCACGATTTCAAATAATTTCGACCAATGGGTGCGCGGCCTTTTCGCGAGACAGTTCTCACGCTTCGGCACTCACCCCTCCTTTACAATTCCAGCTCCGCTACACACCCGCTGCGTCTACCAATCCCAGCGCGGCACAGAGTGACGTCAGAGCAGCTTCGCGACTGACTCCCTCTTTACAAGGTAATGGAAACTTTCTTTCTTTCTAAAGTGCTAGTGCTTGGTTATTTAACAACGAATACACATTCGCCACTGTGCTCAAGTGTCTAGACAGGAAAGAATTGGTTTCACTGCAAGTAAACTACTTCTATTTACTTTTCACACACTACGGATAGATCTCTTCTGCCTATCCTTCACACTAGCATTGGAGAACCTGCTACTTCCCTAGACTCATCCACTTTTCCGGGATATATCCAAGTCTAAAGTTTCACCAGCGAGCCCCTTTGCTTTCACCCAAGCTCCGATGAACCTGCTACTCTTCCGGTGTGACCCTCACTAGGTTATGCCACAATAGGAATTTTGCCAATGAACCTCGTTACTAACATTTATTCATACATATATTCAGAAAAAAACCCTAGTTAGTGCTTCCAGTTTTGCCTAACCTGCACCACCTTTCCTTGAAAGCCAGTGACCTCAAAGCAAGTGGATTCTATTCACCACTCGCTATTCAATTCCCCGGGGATTTCCGACAACACAATAAACGTTTTACAAACGAATGGATTAATACATATAACAGTATGATAACAAGAATAACAATTTTAAAACATTTCATAATTTTTCAAAGCAAACATTTCAAATGAGTGATCAGATCACCTGAATTGCCTACTCTCGTTAGCAGCATCCAACTTAACTAGTCTAACTAGTCCTACCTATCCTTTAACTATTCCCTAACCATCCTCTATGCTACCAGAAAATTACTGATAGCGATCGCAGGTCACCCGACCAATAATTTCACCACTTATGTTTTTGGGCCCATATACTTCAATTCATCATATACATTGATCAGATGACCTTACAATCTACTACCAATAACCATGAGTCCTTTCGATTGTTTCTATTGTACCCGACTTACCATCCACTGTTACGGGTACCTATGACCACGATGGGTCAGGGAGCTAGCTGTAAAAGGAAAGGCAGCAAAATACAAAACCCAACATTAAATAACTTTGATATTCATCAAATGACCATGGACAACTAGGAAGTTTTAAGAATTTTATCTAGTAATCAGTTTCGGAAATTATAAGGTTTACAGTAAAAAAAAGTCAATAATCAAGATAACAAAAGGAATATAACCACACAGGAAAGCGTAAGGGCAATCATTTAAGTTTGTAAATAGTGCGACAGGGAACACGCTAAGAATGAAACTTAAGAATAGACATCTTTAAAGGGGCAAGTTTATGCAAGTATACATTTATACTACGGAAAACATATTTCGTGAATATGAATGGGAAATTAGGAATCCTAAACAGCTATAGTAAGGGTGAAAAGTGAAACACGCTATAACGCTAGCGAATTACTTCAGTCAGTTTTTATACGAGAACATTATAGACCATATAGAGAAAATTGCAAACTGCAATGGAAAAAATGATTTCTAAAAGGTAGGGTAACATAGAAACACACTATGAAATTAAATGCAAATGACTTTATGATAGGCAATGGTTGCGGAAAGCATGGAAAATTTATCATATGCAAAGGTATGTCTTTATTGAAGCAAAGACAGAAAATAGAAAGGTGCAGTTTAGAGTTTTCGGCAAGATATTTACCTAGACTGGTGTGAAAACCAACCCTGGCCACGGGTCAGTTAAGGACAGGAAATACCCCCAGGAAGGACAGACATCAACGGGACAGCAGGTGCAGAATGGACACCCCAGGACAGAACAGGAAAACCAGATTAGGATCAGGACAGGACCACCAGGCACGACCAGCACCCGCAGTTCGGAAGAAACGCCTGCGCTCCACCCTCTCTGCAGCTATCAGTCAAAACCCCGATTGGGTTAGCGAACTCCCCAGCAAAGTGCTCCGCCAGCACTTAAGGTTTAGTAAAACCTTAGAGTTTATGGTCAATATTCGGACAGAGTGCTCCGCAGCGCTCTGTATATTCAGTCACCTATTGAGTGCGTTGGGTCAGTGACAGGTCAGCTATTCGGACAAGTCGGACAATTTCTCTAGCTGAACCTAGGCTAGATATACTGTTTTGGGTCAGTGTACCACCCCCAAATGTTGCAAAGTGTCAGAGTCCCCAATTTCGATTGGTCCTAAGGTAGGATGGGTTAACACACCAATCAGAACAGACTATTCTAAGGCCTAATCTACATTTTTGGGTACCGCCTAGCAAGATTGGGGTTCCCATGAGAGAATACACAGAATACAATAGAAGAATATCACTGTAACAGTTTCAGAACATTCAACTCCATCTTGCTGGGTCAGAGGTGGCGTTCACATGAGCATCTTGACTGTGGCTGCCAGCTGGCTGAGTTCCACTGTCCAAGGTTATTTCTTCCCTGGCCACGCGAGCATGCGCGGAAGGGACCTTCAAGATGGCTCTCAGTACATTCAGACCCCCATTTCCCGCGATACATGAAAAGTAAGCGAAAACAAATTAAAACATAGAAAATAAATGAATGTATTACATGTCATGATTTCACACTTCAGGTTTATCATCATAAAAATATGCTATGCGATTAAGGGTAAGTGCTACACATAACGACACGATGAGCAACAGCACGAGCTCCACCTCGTTATCACATTAAGCGGCCATCTTATAGCCATTACGCATGCGCACCCTTTCCCTCCAGAACAACATCTACGTAAAGTCACGTGAGAGTGACTAACGCATGCGCAGAAGCGAAAATTCAAGCAGCGGCCATTTTAGGTACAAGGGTTATTTGTATTAGTAGAACATATAGGCAAGCTTCACTAATACACATGCATATCAGAATAAAGGAGATTAGTAAAACGTACAATTTGTTTATAGGATTACAACAGATTCGAGGTTCATGACTCGAGCAAGTCGCGATGCGAAATCTTGCTCTATCAAGTGACAGCAGCTGCTTCATCTCTGTCAGTGACATACCCAATTTAGAGGGCGCTATTTATAGCGGGTGGTCAAATGGCGAGTTTTCACTGCCCCTTCAAGCCAGGTTAAACCTGGCATCAAGGGGCAGTGAAAACTACAAAATTATCTCCACACCATGAGAGTTAACTGCCATGGTGCTGGAGTTATTATTAGTTTTTGTATTTTCCCCCAAAGAAATTCAACTTTGGGATTTTGTTTCGAAAATACAAAAACATGTTAAAAGTTTGATGGATGGTACAGTCATTTTGAAGGTACAGTCTGTCAAAGGTTTAATACATTGATAGGAACCGCCATGATGGTAGCTCCTGCCAATGTTAAGAGATGAGTGCTAGACATCTCTAAATTTAGCAGGCAGAGGACTCTTTTTATGGTGGGAATAAAGTTTAAATCAGGCCCTAAGCCTGTTGTTCTGTCAGCAAGCTTTCTCTTGATTGTTATTACAGTGTTGTGCTTCATTGTATGTTCTTTGGGTATATTCACACAAATAAACGTGCATGTGGGTACATCTACATGTGTATGTTTACTCTTACCCCTTTGAGTAACTTAACTGCTTTAGGTTATTCACCATTTACAAATATAATTTTACTAAGAACTGTAGACGTATATGTCTCCATGACCTGAAACAGTGGTAGAGGTAAATTTACTAGTGTAAAATGACTATAGCCAAAAAGAAGAGTAGTAGGTCTAGCACCACACATAGCCAACCGCTGATACTACAACACTCTAGAAAGTAATGGGCAGAGGCAGTGACGTAACCCCTTCCATGCTCATGACGAGCTCAGCTCGTCATGCAGTACACTGCTCGTGTACTCATGACGAGCTGAGCTCGTCATGAACAATGGGATTTAAGGGAGTTCAGCACCAAGAGTGAGTTTTGCTGTAGCATTCAAGGTGTTAAAAGAGAACTCCATAGGACATAGTGTTTAATTAAATTCCATTATTTAAAATAGTTAAAGATATAAATACATTTAAAATAAAATACATCTAAAAGGCATATTTTCTACTTATTTGAACATATTTTAATAATCATTTTGAATTAAAACTTTATTGCAACAATAGTTGTATAAAAATACATACAATTACATTATTTGAATTCTATACATCACTTTTAATAATTATTAAAGCATAATAAATTATATGCTTTTCTTCTTTAGTTGGGAATGGCAAGGCTTCACATTTCCCCCAATGAATACAATGAGCAGAAAACACTGAGAATCTGGTGATCAGTGCTTTAGGTGCGTGATGGAGTTTACATGATCTGATAGGGTTGATGGAATGTTGTCCACATAAAATAATGCCTTGTGCTCACCTACCACTGAAGGAACGCCTTTATGGTCTATAAGTGCCTGATCACCAATGGTTCTAGGGCAAGGACAAAAAGTAATGGAGACAGTGTACGGCCTAGTCTCGTTCCCATCTCAAAAAGATGCGTTGTGTACCCATTGCACAATGCGACAGACATTGGATCAAGTAAAACCATTGGATTTTTGGACAAATAATCTGTTCTTAGACCCAACCATGCCAACACCCAAAACAAATATCCCTATTCCACCAGTTTGAACCATTTTTGGGCGTTCAAACAGATAACCATATTTTTGTTATCATCGTAGCATACTTGCTGCAGGCTATCTGACAGTGTCTCAGATCGGCAGCCAATGTGTGGTGGAAGACAAAGCCAACTTGATCTGGGTGCATCAGCAATGGTAAGACCACTTTCAGTCTTTTAGCCAATATTATGGCCAGTATCTTCGTGTCAACAATAATTAGTGATATATGGTCTACAACTAGAACAACTTAAGGGTTATTTATCTGGTTTGAGAATTAACAATATCTGGCTATGGTCATTTCTGGAGAAGGAAGGTGGCCGTTCTTTGATAATTTTAAACAGAAGCTGAACCACAAGGCGTTTATTAATCTTAAAAAACTCAAATGGATATCTGTCTACATTTCCGGCTCTGTGGAGGTGGGAAGTTCATCTATGTCTTCCTCTGTAATTTTTCTCTCTAGCTGTTGAGCTGCTTCATGGAAGGGGTTTGTGTAGAGTTGGCACTACTGCATGTCATCATTAGAATGTTAGTTATGTTGCTATGATGGAATATTAGCTTTTGATTATAGGAGTTGGTTTGTAAGCTGTGAAGCTGTGCTGGAGGTATCTCCCTTTTCTCTCCAATAAAGCAATTTATCTTTCGTCAAATTGACTGGAAATTGGATCTTTTTATTGGCGCTAAGGTGGTCTTTGTGCAGGGGACAGAGACATTGATACTACTTTGATACCTTCACCCCTGGATTTATGGACTTATTAGAGATTTTTTAACCAATTGGAATATATCTACACCAACCTACTTCTGGATATGCTGTGAGTAAAATTTTATTGGATGGAAACACACGCTTGACAAGATTTAATTCGAAATTGTGTGATTTTGACTCTCTAATAAAGAAAGGAAGATACTTTCCTTTAATATTCTTCTAAAGATTGTTTAAATCTAAGCCTGAAGGTTTTAATACAGAGGCTTAGACAAGCCATATTACTCCATCATTTTGGAGTTGAAGGACGTCGATTGTATGAAGATTTAACTGAGATTTCTCTGGGAACTGGGGATGGTCAACCCATTAATGTATATGAGATGTCAATAACAATGTTAGAATTGCGTTTTCCCACTAAAGTGAATGTGGTCCTTGAGAGGCATAAGTTTTTTAGTCGCAAGCAAAAAATTGATGAGGATATTGGCACCTATGTTGCTGCATTGAGAGGTTTATCACTTACATGCCAATTTGAAAACTTAGCTGATAGGATAGCAATAAGAGAATACAAGATTAATTACTTATTAAAGATCCGTCTCTTGAGGAAGCAATTCAAAATGCTAAAGGGTTAGAACATACCCAAATGTGGATTAAAGAAATGGAAGTTTTCAGTGATCCATTAACTAAGGATCAGAGTAATAAAAGTTGTGAAATACAAGCCTATATTGATGAAACTAAGTTAGTTAAACAAATTATAAGAAATCCTGTCAAGTCTGATGGATCTGTTGGTAATAATAATATGTCAAAATTTGACACAAGAATTATTAAATGTTATTGTTGTGGGGCACCTGGTCACATTGCTTCTAGTCCCAAGTGTGCTGCGAGAAATGCATTATGTAGGATTTGTGGAAAAAGGGGACATCTTGCTAAGGCGTGTAGGACCAAAATCCAATCAGCACAAACTCAATCAAACCAAGTACATGAAGTGAGTGATGTTTCTGATGATATGCGAGAGCTTATGTTATGTGTTGATGGTTACAACGACACTTCTGAGTACAATAAGGTGTACAGTAATGATTTAGAATCACTTTGCGATCATTTAATTTTGGATTGTGACGTAGTTAGGGAGAGCACTTCATTATTAACCAAACCTCATTGCATCATAAAATGAAATTCATATGCTGTTAATATGCTTGTAGATTCGGGCAGTTTTTGCACTTTGTTATCCATGGAAATGTATTGTGAAGTGTGGAAAGATAAATCTGATACTAACTCGTGGAGTAAGCCTGACATTAGAGCTGTCGGGTATGGGGGAAAAACCATTGACATAATTGGACTCAAATGGATGATAATATCTTTTAAAAGAAAGAAAGTATATGGAAGAGTGTATTTGACTAAACAGGGTTCGAATTTGTTGGGTTGGCGCCATCAAAAAGATTTAAATATTATCCTCAACCCTAATGCTGAAGAACCTGTTATGTGTACTGTTGTGCATGATGTTAATTCTGTCTATCAAAATGACTTATTTGAGAAGCTCTCAAGAGTATTCTCTGATGATCTAGGAAAGTTAAAAGACTTCTCGCATAAAATTATTCTAAAGAAAAATGCTGTTCCAGTGGTGCACAAGGTTAGAAATATTCCTCATCCAATGAGAGAGCCATTGCAATGTGAACTCAAAAAGCTTCTTGCTCAAGGAATTATGGAACCAATTGAGGCCTCTGAATGGTTGGCTCCGATTGTCGTAGTGCCAAAAGATGGGAACAAAATTTGTTTCTGTGTGGACTTGTGCAATTTAAACAGGAATATTTAGGTAGATAGGCAACCTTTGATAAATATTTCGAAATGCTTACAGCTATGGGAGGTGGTACTGTTTTCAGTGTAATAGACATGTCTTCAGCGTATCATCAGAGATTTGGAAAGTGGGTCGAGGCATCTTACCTCTTTTGTTACGCCGTTAGGGGCATTTAGATATTGTAGGATGCCTTTTGGTTTAGCATCCGCCTCTGCGGTATTTCAGAGAGTCATGGAAAGGATTTTTGGAGACATGAATGATGTTTTATGCTTTCAGGATGATGTCTTGATTGTGGGGAAAGATAATGTGCACCATGATACGATTCTGAATGAGGTGTTGAAAAGGATGGATGACAATGGATTGACTATAAAGAAAGAAAAATGTCAGTTGAAAAAGGATAGTGTAACATATCTTGGACATGAAATTTGCAAAGATGGTATTAAGCCTAAAAGATGTATCATTGCTGCAGTCAGAGAATCTCCCATCCCAAAAAATAAGGATCAACTTAAGTCATTCTTAGGACTTGTTGAATATTGCTCAAAATTTGTCAAAGGTTTTACAGAAATTGTTGAACCATTGAGGTTGCAAATGAAGGAAGGAGTTATTCTTACTTGGAATGGTGGCTGTGATAAGGCATTCAACAATATAAAAAAAGTATCATTAGTGCTCCTACTCTTGGCCATTTTAACGTTAAGGATAGAACATTTATTACAACTGATGCAAGTGCAGTAGGGATTGGAGCTGTTTTGACTAAGTTGAGCAATGGTGAGGAAAAGATCATTGGATTTGCTTCCAGAAGATTACGAGATGCAGAATTATCTTATTCTGTGATAGAGAGGGAAGCCTTAGCGTGTTGTTGGGGGATCAAGCACTTTAAGTACTTTGTATGGGGTCTTCCTTTTAATGTGCGAACTGATCATAGACCGTTAGTTCATCTTTTCAAAGGAGGTAGAGGGTTAGAAGGAAATGTCACCCCTAGAATTTCAAGATGGATTTTATCTGTTCTCGATTTCAATTTTGTTGTTGAATATGTTAAAGGTCTCAAGAATGTGGTAGCAGACTATCTATCAAGGATGCCAATTGAGGGTGTGGAAAATATTATGGATGACATGATTGATGTAGTACATGATGTTAAAAGAGTTGAACATGCTTTTAGCAAGGAAGAATGGACAAGGGCAATGTCAAATGATGAACTTCTGCAAGAAGTGATTACTTGTGTTTCTCATGGGTGGCATCAAAACAATATTGAAGATGTTAAACTCAGAAGTTTCTACCATGTTGAGGCCGAATTGAGTGTATGTGAAGGAAAATTGTTGAGAAGATATCAATTTGTACCACCAGTGAGTTTTAGAGGGAAAATTATAAATATTGCTTATGAGGGAGACTTAGGCAGAAACATGACTAAGAGAAGGGTTCGACAGTCGCATTGGTGGCCTGGAATGGATAGAGAGATTGAAGATGCAGTAAGAGAATGTTATGCTTGTGCTCAAGCAGATAAAACAAGTTATAAGGCAACCTCCACTGGTGTGTACATCGTTTCCTAAACGTCCATGGGAAAGAGTGGCAATTGATTTTCTAGGGCCAATTGCCAAGCTTGGTTCTCGCAGTATATTTTTGATGGTCATTGTTTACTACCATTCCAAGTGGTTTGTAGTAGAGAGCACAGAATTTATAACTACTCAATGGGTTGTTGATTTTATGGAAAGAGTGTATATGAATGAAGGGATACCTAAGACATTGGTGTCAGATAATGGTGTTCAGCTGGTGTCGAGAGAAATGCAGGAATTTCTTTCTAAATTTGGGATTATTCATGAGAGAGTTGCTTTGTTTAGGCCACAAGCCAATGGTTTGGTGAAACGAATTAACCAACTAATTATGGATAATATCCAGTTTTCAATAGCTATTGGATTATCATGGCGTGAAGAATTGAAAAATTAGTGTGATCCAATAGAATTACACCGCATTCGATAACAGGAGTTTCTCCATTTAAATCTTTGAAAGAACGTGAACCTGGTGTCAAAGAGGTTCCTGGTTGGTTGAAAGTGAAAGATTGTGTGTGAGTTGACAGAAGTGCGGTCGAAGATAAAGTATTTAAAATGGAAACTGAGCCTGCTAAGTATTATAATGAAAAGAAGGGTGTGAAAGAAATTGAATTTAGAATTGGCGACTGGGTGACCATAAAACGTGGTGGTGTAACTACAAAGGGTGACAGCTAATTTTCTGCACCGATACAAGGGAAGTCTGTAAAAAGAAATGTTGTTATTCTTTCTGATGGATCAGCCTGGAGTACTGGAAACATATGTAAATGTCGTGCTCCAGTACATGTTTCTGAAAATTGATATTTTTAGAATGTAAAAAATGGAAATTTTATCATATTCATTTAAGTTTATTTTTATATGTAAAAATTTATACATTTTTGTTCAATATATATTAAGTAAGGAGATGTGTAGAGTTGGCACTTCTGCATGTCATCATTAGAATGTTAGTTATGTTGCTAGGATGGAATATTAGCTTTTGATTATAGGAGTTGGTTTGTAAGCTGTGAAGCTGTGCTGGAGGTATCTACCTTTACACTCCAATAAAGCAATTTATCTTTCATCAAATTGACTGGAAATTGGATCTTTTCAGTTAGTTAGTTGCATTTTGGAAAGAAAAAGATCTTCTGCCACATAAGTACCCTGATTCAACTGAATATAGGGTTGTAAATGTGTAGCAGAAGACCGAAAGAATTTCCTTAAGGTGTGTCACTGTCTAGCCATGATCATCTTTTAAACCCCTACAGTGTGGGAAGCTTCTATTTGTCTTAGTTGTAAGGCCAGGAGACGGCCCACCTTTTTCGTTGTTTCAGACAGAATAGGGTTGTTTCAGACAGAATAGGGGTTCTCAGCCTTTAACGTATATAACTCATTGATTTTTTTTTTTTGAAATATGTTTTTATTGCAGAATCAGGAATAAACATATCCAACAAGCCAACCTAGATCCCAATGGTACCCAGCATTCAGTGCGATAGTAACACAATACACAGCCGATTAGCCCACATCCCGGAGGCTGGGCGGCGCTTCAATGACTTAGTACACTGGGGGTATCTCGGTGCGTGCTCCATCCGGGGCACAGGTCAAATGCAGCACCTCGTTTCTGCTTTTATCCCAAAACAACCAACCCACCCTCTCCATCTAGTCCTAGGCCACTCCAACGTCACGATACTGAAACATCACAATTACCCCCCTGGGCCATCCGGTTCCGGGAGGTTGCCGCTAGCCGGCAAACCACCCCCTCCCACGACTCCCTCCCAGTGCCCTCCCCTTCAACTGCTGCTAATGCGGGTTCTACCATCCCTTTCTAGCTCTAAGGTGACAACTATCAGGAAGAGTCGACAAGCAAGTAGTCACACGGAATCCCTCCCTATACCTGATCAGCTTCTTCGCCTTCAGTTAGGTAGTCCCTTAATGCTTGTACCACCAGCTCCCAGGACCTTGCCAGGTCCAAACTCTTTTCGTTACCAGTTCTAGTCGCCTGGCGCATTCGTGACACACTCTCACAACCCGACCACTTCACCAGTTCATTCCTCCACCTCCGTACTGACGGCCCCTCTTTGGACTTCCAGTGCCAAGTGATTTCACGCTGTGCCAGTATCAATCCCAACCCAATGAATTTGCTTGTCACCTTGGTCTTTTTGGTGTGCGGGAACCAAAGAAGCAGGCAAGCGGCCATGTCAAAGTCTACCTCCCGATCCGTAACAGCATTCAAGAGGTCCCCTACCTCAGACCAATAGTTCCCCAATTTCGGACAGCCCCACAGCATGTGGTCAAGATCCACCTCAGGTTCTAGACAACGTGGGCACATGGCATCAAGCACCTGGAAGTGTCGGCGCAACCTCTCCGGGGTCAAATACGCCCTATGGAGCACGAAAAAATGCACCTGTTGGAATCTCGCATTCCTCGTTCCTTTCCAGGTCCTATGTAGCACCTGACCCCAAATGGAGTCCGGGATCTGTTTACCGACGCTGGCCTCCCAACGCGACTTCAACTCAACCAACGGGGCCAGACCCTCATTTAACATCCTATTGTGGAGGCAGGTCACCGCCTTGACGGTGCCCGCTGCCATCACCACATATTGGCACACCATCGTCACCTCCGGTTCAGCCAGTCCGCCCCCCCAGTGCTTCTGCACGGCCGCAACAACCGCCGCATGCAACAGGAAGGAACCACTTGGCAGGCCGAATTGACCCTGTAAGGTCTGGAACGGGGCCAGCGTCCCGTCCACATAGAGGTCTCCTACCATCTGCAAACCTAGGTCCTCCCACTCTAACAATTGGGACCAATCACCTCCGTGCGGTAAGGCAGTGAGCATTCCCAGCGGGATCTCCGGTGCATAAGGCCGGTGCTTCCCAGCCCTCCTCAGGTTCCTGTTCCAACACAATCTAAGCGTCCTTTCCTCCATCGTAAGGTCCCTACTAACCAGTCTCTGTTGCATCACGATCGACGACAAGATATGCCTCTGAACGCCAGTCCCCCGGCCGTCCTCAGGTCCTCTGAATTCCCTGGCCACGTTCTGCGTCAGGACCTGGAGCTGCGCTGCCAGATAGTATAGCTCATAGTCGGGGACAGCCATCCCTCCTTCACACTTGGGTCGCATCAAGGTGGCTAAAGCCACCCGTCGGCGACCGTGGCCCCAGATAAAGCCAGTCACCAACGTCCTTAGCTCTCGAAAAATACCCTGCGGGATCCACACCGGCAACGTTCTAAAATAATACAGGAGCCTCGGGAGTGCCACCATTTTCAACAGTGCCACACGGCCTAGTACAGACAGCGGGAGAGATGCCCAGAAGTCCACACTGCCTCTCAGTGCTCGAATACAGCGCCCCACATTCCCCTCAAGGAGGTCCGCCGCCGCATGGTAGATGCGCACTCCCAGGTAAACAAAACAAGAGGGTTCCCACACTACCGGCCTCGTGAGCTGCGGGCAGAGCGTGGTCTGCCGCAACGGAAACACACAGGTCTTAGTCCAGTTCACTCTGAGGCCTGAAAGCCTCCCGAACCTGCCCAACATGTCCACTGCGCCTTCTAGAGCCCTTCCAGAATCCGCCAGGTACAGTAACAAGTCGTCAGCATACAATGAAATGTAATGCGAGTCAGATCCCTGCGCAATCCCGTCGAAAACAATTCCTGTTCTCGCCTGCGCCGCTAGCGGTTCCATTGCGAGGGCAAAGAGCAGAGGGGACAGCGAACAGCCTTGCCTCGTGCCCCTACAGACCGGATAAACCGAGGAGACCAAGGTCCCCAGCCGCACCCGCGCCTTAGCCGAAGAATAGAGCACTCTCGTCCAGCCCCGGAACCCCTCCCCAACCCCGAACTTCAACAGCACGCCATCGAGAAAATCCCATTCTAAGCTATCAAACGCCTTTTCAATATCAACCGTCAGCACTACTGGGCCTGGTTCCGCTGTGGCAGCACTATCAATGACCCCAATCAGCCGACGGACATTCATCGAAGTGCTCCTAGAGGGGATGAACCCCGCTTGATCCTTATGCACTAAAGAGGTCATTAGTGGTAGGAGCCTGGTGGCCAGGATTCGGCTCAAAATCTTGTAATCTACAGTCAGCATAGACAACGGACGAAAAGAAGAGACATCCAAAGCATCTCTGCCCGGCTTCAGCAGGGGCACAACCAGCGCCTCCGTCATAGAGTCAGGCAACCGCCCTAATTGTTTCGCCTCCGCATACACAACCTGCAGTCTGGGCGCCAACACTTCTAGGAATTTGACGTAGAACTCGATCGGCAATCCATCCACCCCAGGAGTTTTGTTCCGCGCCATATGACTAATCGCCCCTCTTATTTCCGCTAGGGTGACCGTGCCCCCCAGATCCCGGGCTTCCTCCTCATCCAATACCGGCAAAGGGACCTGATCTAAGTAATTACCAATGTCCGTGGCCCCCACTTCGAGGTGGCTGGCGTACAGACCCGTGTAGTAGGACTGAAAGCGCCCCAGGACCGCTGACTGCGAATAAACCACCTCCCCGTCTTCCTGCCGCACACTCATAACCGGACATCCTCTAGGGTTCGGATCAGCCAACTTCGCAAGGAGCGTGCCCACTTTGTCTCGCTCCTCATGCACTTTCACCGCATACAACTTATAATCATAGCACCGCAGTCTCTCCGTCTCAGTTGCCACCGCCTCCTTAGCACGCAACAAGCTATCTTGCAGCTCCGGCTTCTCGGGTCGCTGCTGTTCCACCCCTCTCAGCACTTCCTCCGCCTTCGCGAGGTCATTCAGCACAGTCCCTCTCACAGTCAGAAACCGTCCCATACATATCCCCCTCACCACCACTTTCATCGCATCCCATTCATTCGCTCTAGTCGCTGTTGACCCATCATTGACCGTGAAGTAGTCGTCTATGCCCTGTCGGACCGTGTCACAGAACGCCGGGTCATCCAGCGTCTCCGGACGAAGTCTCCATGTAGGGACCGCCGACCTCGCCCGCTGCCATTGCACAGAAATCAGCAGTGGGTTATGATCCGAAATGGTCCTAGACAAATACTCAGAGTGAATCACCACATTCGCCAGAGACTCGCAACACAGCACCGAATCCAGTCTAACATGCAGATCATGCAGTGCTGAGAAGTAGGAGTAATCACGGGTTTCGGGGTGCTGCGCCCTCCAGACATCCACCAAGCCCCACCTCTCCTGCCAATCCCGCCTATGGGTCGCGAGTCTGCGCACTGGGGAGTCCGCCAAAGGCGGGTGTGACCTGTCCAACAGCACATCTGAAATGGAGTTAAAATCCCCCGCCAGCAATATAGGGCCCGCCAAATAATACGCCAGTGAGCGCGACAAACCCTCAAAAAAGTGCGCTTGATCAGCGTTGGGGGCATAAATGTTACACAGGACCACCTCCCTACCACACAGCCGTCCTTCCACCACCACATAACGGCCCTCCGGATCTATTTTCTGGCTCGTGACTTGGAATGGCGTGCCCGCTCTGATCCATATTAACACCCCTCTGGCAAATGCTGAGTAGGTCGTGCCAAACACCTGACCCCGCCACCTCCTCTGTAGCGCCCCACATTCCTGCTGAGTCAAGTGAGTCTCCTGAAGCATCGCTATCTGAATGCCCCGTCTCACCAAGTAGGCATGTACCTTGTGGCGCTTAACCATAGTTCGAATACCCCGGACATTCCATGTGACACATTTCAAGTTAGGTAACGTCCCCATAGAGCATCACCCCCAACAGTGGCGCACGCCAATAAATGTGACCCGCATCGCAGCAATTGTACAACCCCTTCAAAACACACCCCTTAACTCCCATCCACCCCCTCCCCAGGACAGGGCCTAGTAACCCAGCTTCAGCCCCGTTCCAAACCGCAAACACCCAACACATCACACTAGTCTGTAGTCGACACCACAGAAGACCTTAAGGGTCTGATGAGGACTATGGAGCCCCAAACCAGGACGACAGAGCGACCACCCCGCGCCCATAGCCCCATGCTGCTAAAGCAGCCCCATACCTGGCAGTCCAATAGGAGTCAGGAGCGTCCAGGCCTTACAAGCAGTCCAGCGGCCACGAGCTTCACCCATTAAATATACCGTCTGAAGTTTGTGGGGTGACCTCCGGCCCCTGCGCTCCCCCCACCTCCGAGTCTTCATCACCGGTCTTCTCCCCTTCTCCTTCCGAAGCCGAACCCCTGGAGGTGTCCTCCCGTTGCGAGCCCGTGATGTTCGCCGTGGCCTCCAACGCACTCTGTCTATCGGCCAGCATTTGCGCCTCTCGCTCGGCCCGTTGGCGCCTATTCCGGGAGCGGATGCGCTGCGACTTCCTGACCCTGACCGGCTGCGCACGATCCCTGGCGGGCCTGTGTGCACGATCCGTCCCCGCACGATACAGTTCCAGCCAGGACCATGCTTCATCCGGTGTCTGGAAAAAGTGGGTTCTGTCATCCACGACAATCCGCAGCTTGGCTGGAAAAAGCAGGGAGTATTGAATCCCTTCCTCCCTCAGCTCTTTCTTCACCGACAGAAAGGAAGCCCTGCCCCGCTGCACTTCCTGCGTGTAATCCGGAAAAATCGTCACCTTGCTGTTTTCCACCTGGAAGGGCCCTTGGGATCTCGCCCTTTGGGTCAGCAGATCCCGGTCTTTGTAGTGCAGCAGTTTGACCACCATCGGTCGGGGCGGTCTGCCCTCCAGGGGCGGTTTGGCGGGCACTCTGTGCGCTCGTTCCAGCGAGAAGAAGGGTGACAGACCCTCCGGCGCCACCACTGTCCGAAACCAGTCCTCCATGTAGGCCACTGCGTCACCCTTCTCGATTTTCTCCGGGAGCCCCACCACCCGCACATTGTTCCGGCGGTTGCGTCCTTCCGCATCCTCTGCCCTACGCTCCAGGAGTGCCAGGCGACGAACCACGTCCTCGAGTTTATGCTCCGCGGTGACCACGGCCGGTTTCAGCTCCTGGAGCAATTGTTCGTTGGATTTCACTCTATCAGAGAGCTTAGCGTGGTCCGCTCTCAGCAGGCCAAGCCCCGTCGCCACCTGCGCTATGTCCTGGTGCAGTTCGTCCTTCGTGGCAGTAATCGCGGCCAATATCGCATCGAGGCGGAGATTCAACCGTTGCTCTTGCGACGAGGGCTCCGTCGTGAAACCGTCCTCAGCTTCCTCCGATCCCCTTTCCCTGTGCGCCTGTGTCGTGGCGGCTCCAGTCCCCTGCGCGGCCATCTCGAGCGCGGGACGCCTGCCTCTCGTGCAGCCTCCTCCAAAGGTGGCCGGTGACGACAGATCCACCGAAAGTACCAATCCCGGGCCCGCTCAGCACCAACGACAAGACAGCCAAGTAGGCGCTGACCACCTATCCCCGGGCTAGCGTGGTTATGTGGAGCCAGCTGTCCCACGCCCTCGCCCCGTCGCCAACCTCTGGCCCAGAAGGCGTAGTCCCTGCCGATCAGGCCGGCAGCCGTGAGTCCGTTGTCCCGGGCTGAGCAAGCCCTCTGCTCCTAGTAGTTTCAGACACTGTGCATCACAGCCAGGGCGACCAAGCTGCTCCTCCGTGTGCTGTTGGGCCTCACGGTACCCCGCTGTCTCAGCTAGTAGCAAGCGGGCAACACACTGCCCCTGGTGCGGAGAGGATCAAGTCAGGGCCGCGGGGGGCGCCCCAATCTAGGTGCCAGGCAGGGACCGGCAGCCTCCTCCCCCAGCAAGCAGGTCATTCCATTGGCCATGTGCCGGGCAGAAACGGCAGTCTCCCCATGGTGCTTTTGCCCAACTCCAAAGGGGCTACCAGCAATCACTTCCAGCACGCCAGGCCCAGATGCAGCCCCCCTGGCAATGCCCTGAGACGCCCTTATGTGGGCCGGAGTGCGCCGGCCACCCCGGTCACAGTGCACCCCACAGTTCCAAGCCTGGGCTCCCACGCTGGTCACCAAGCAGGGCGATCGACCCTCCAGCTGCCACTCAGCCCGCTCACCCTCCGGGGCGTGCAAGCGCCGTGCTCCGCTGCTCCACCAGCGCCCTGATGAGTCTCCGCTCGCTGCAGCACACACAGCAGCCGGGCGGCCCTTCTCATCCGTGGGATCTCCGGCCGCGTTGCTCGAGCCCAGCCCCAGCGCTCCAGTCGGCCGGAGGAGCCGGTGGGGGAGGGGGTGCCGCTACCGTCAGTCCTCCGCACTGCTCACCGCCGCCGCACCGGGTCCGCACCCGCTGTCCTTCCCTCAGTTCTCCGCCTCGCGACGGACCTCCAGGCGCCTCCAGACGGCCCCGCACCGCTCCTCACACAGGTTCCGGAGCTTCACTCCGACGGCGCCGCCATCTTGATTCCTTTGTCCTGCCAGCCGGGCCGATCTCCAGGTCCGGTCCACGCTGCTTCCAGGGTCCCGACGGGGATTAGACGGTCCCCACCAGGTCAGCGACCCGCCAAGGCCTCATTTGTGGCTGCCAGGTGGCATGGGGCAAGATAAAGCAGGAGTAAGAATGGGACTCGGCGCGGAGCAACTCGCTCACGCTGCCATCCCAGTCGGCGCCGAAACCACGCCCCAACGTATATAACTCATTGATATCATATTAACAGCTAACCCAGAATATCTGGGGAGGGTGTTGCATTATATTGTGTTATAAGAAGTGTTACTTTCCGCTCTAAGGCCTTCTGGTCAGGGTTCGTTTGTTGGTTAAATATTGCAGAATCACACGTTATCGCACCTTCCCCACTTCCCACAGAACCTGGGGATGTTACTGAATATTGTTTATCCTTTAGATATGTGTGAAGAAATTCCTACAGTTTAAGTTTAATTTGGGGGAGTTTATACTGTGATATATTAAGACACCAATTTAACTATGGAAGTGCTGAAAATCCTATAGCAGTGATCATCTGTACTTTGCTGTGTTCGGAGGTTATATCTGAGGCAGTAGTATGAACCAACACGGAGGATGGTATAAAAAATAATCTACATGGATACATATTCCATATATGCAGGAAGTGAAGGTGCACTCTTAAGCAGTCGGATAGGATTGCCACTATGGATCCAGTAATGAATGATCAGTCATTAAGTCATCCAGGACATTCTTGTCTCCGGAATGATTTGCTGTGTGATGACCTAATTTTTCTATTGAAGGACCCAGAACTAAATTTGAGTCTCCTCCAATTAACACCTTGGCTCATGACAGAGGGTCTGTCAATCCCCCTTAAAAAATGGGTTATATCTCTATCTGTGGCAAAGATGGAAGAGAGCATGATCGTTTGCTAATGCATAGTCACTATTATGAAGGCACAGTGTCCCTCTGAGTCTGACTGCATCAGACTTACTCATAGGGGAAGTGCCTTCTGGATTAAAAAGCCCCTCCCCCATATAACGTAGCCCTTGGTCATATCTGCCTGCCCATACTTTCTGAACTTTAAGATTCATGGTATTCTCACCCACCCCAATCACATCTGAGCTTTCCTCTTTCATTGTGAGAGAGGTGCAGCTCTTGACTCTGTGCAATGTTTGATCTGGCGGTGTGAAGGAACATTAGTGTTTTTTATGTTTTATATAATGGGTAAGTCCATTAACGTTGTGTGAAAGGACCACTTGATCTTGACCTGCCTGCAAGATGAAAGAATAAGGGAGGTTGAGCTAACAAAGTGGATGTACAGTGGTGTCAGCTTATTTTGAGCCCTGCAAGATGTTTTAGAGAGTGTAGGCCTATAGTATGTGCTTGAGGAAAAGTGAGCCATATTTGTGGGGTACCCAGGTGGATATGTGATCAGAATCCAATCACATGTGCGGTGTCTAAAGGAATCCCTAGTGAAGTGCCTAATCAGCCACCTTACGTAACATAGGGACTGCATAGGGAGAGCTAAAGAGATATGTGGGTGGGTACTCTGCAACTGGGACGGCGGTCACTGCCATGGGGCCTAAACCTTCCCTCACGGCAGCAGCCTCTCTCATGTAAGGTGGCAACTATACTATAAACCACTGTAAGCATGGTTCCGCTGAGGTACGCATTATGAAACAAATATAATTGTTGTCAGTATTGAATGCACTGCAACCAGATTCCTCTTATAGTTTCCATTTCTATGATTTGGATGGAATGCAGAGAACCGTAGGGTTTTATAAATTGTAGCGCTAAGATATTTAAGAAAAAATAAAACAGAGTCAGAAATTACACAAAGGTTTACTGTTGTTGATTCTGAGGAAAATCTATAAATGGCTCCCAAACAACACTAGCGAAACTGTCACTCATGCCCTATGCCCTAAGCTAGTTGGACAATGGGAATACCCTCTACACTGGGATCACCAAACAACTCACTAGAAGACATCAAACCATCCAGAACTCAGCAGCGAGACTCATCCTCAATCTCCCACACAAAACTTACATCACAACACACCTCAGGGAACTCCAGTGGTTCCCGATACACAAACATGCTCAATTCGAACTCCTCACACACACATTCAAGGCACTACACAACTCAGGCTTCACCTACCTGAACAGTTGCATCTTCTTCCACCAACCACCCAGACACCTCACCTCCTCACCTCCTCAGGACTCTCACAGATCCCTCGTCTACACAGAATCAGATCAGGAGAATGGTGGTTCTCTTACATTGCTCCTGACGCATAGAACGGCCTCCTCCATATCTGAACCTCTTCTCTGCTTGAATTCCATAAGAAGCTGAAGACCTGATGTTTTAATTAAGCAACCTACCATAGGCTGGGCTAGGCATACATATCTGCTCAGCGCCAGGATACCTTTGTGGGTAATAGTAACAAATACACGAAACATAACAATAAGAAATATATGATGATAAATCATTACAAACAAATTAGTAAAGAAGTTAATCACATATTGAACATTTTTGTTTAGAAAATGTATTGGACGAGCACAACTGTTCTAACAATGATAGCTGAAACAGAATTTGTATACTTCTTGGCTCACTCATAGTGAAATGCAAATATTTACACACTGTCTAACTGTTCCACAAACATGCAAATTCAGGCACTGTGTTAAATCTGCCTATTTGTTGAGTTATCTAAAGTTAATTGTCAGCATTTTGACTTATGTACTTTTGTTTTTTATTTTTATTGGAAGCATTTTACGCCTACAAGGTTTTCGGGCAGGAGACAGGAGTGCATCGTAAATTAAAATCACAGCCAAAAATGATAAGACAGGGCTTAATCTTCCATAACGTGGGCAAGGGTCAGTCTAATTTGCTGTCCAACAGCCCTCCAAAACACAACATTTGAACATTTCCAAAGTATATGAGTCAAATTGACTGGGTGCTTGCCACAACTCCAACAAAGACTGGACTTCTGTAACTTCAGCTTATTTCCTGCCATTGACCTCCAAAAAAGACAAAATATCAAAAGGAGAGAACCCCTGCTGCATTTATCCTATTTTAGAAGTTCTTTGATGTTTTGTCCCATGTATTGACTTAAGTAAAATTCGTTAAACTTCCTCACTCTATTTTAATTTTGGAATCAGTACTTTGATTATAATCCTTTACAACCTACTTGTAAGGCTAGTTGAAGTTTTATTTGAGCATGAAGGAAAGAAATATGCAACTGCACATAGTCGCCGACCTTTCTTTCCCTCGGTTGAATTTTGCTGAGGTTCCAGTTCCACAATTGGACAATTCCCCTGAAACAGTCACTTGAGTGGGTCCGGAGACCTGTGACTGGAGCAGCTTGCAGGTGCAAGATTTTGTGAATTAAAAAAAAAAGTACAAAAGTGAATTCTGTCTGGAAAGCAAATCTTTAAAAATACTTCTACCCTTTGTTTTGTGACTTGGACCCTGAGGGAGTTGTCAGCTACTTGAACCTTTCTTGCAAAATTGGCAAAGGTTTGGAACGCAAACAAAGAACAAATAAACTTGGTATGGCTTCGAATATCACACAGAAACAAACTGGAAAACCCCTAACTTTTTTACAGTCTCAAAATTCAAAGTCCACGGGAAGATCGAAAAAATGAAAGCACTCCAGTAGTAGTACAAAGGCCACTTAAAACCTATTGCTTTCCTTACCTATGGAAGAAGCGGCTGAACGACATTAAGTGTAAAAGGCCTCCTTTGTGTCTTCATTTCTGTCATGCCTTCAGCACTTTCCTTTTAGCACTGTAGCGGCAAACAGGCAGGCTGCCTACCCCTGGCTAAAGCGAATATTCTGTTTTATTAGATTTGTTTAATTTAGAAAATAGGCTTGTAGGTTGGGTGAAAATGTCAAGCTGGCCAACTAGTACCGGGGTGTAATATTTATCCAATGACTGCAGTGTCATTAATGATGCTCAGCACGGCTTCTCTTGTTTATGAGAAATATGGCGATTTTAACAGAGAAAATCCTGGAGTTTAATCTTGTAGAGTCACATTAAAGGCAATTGTTTTAGCTTCTGCCCTCCTTGCAAGTGCACCTAGATGGTGTAACCTAGTACACGTTATCTCCTGGCCTTGGCCATAAGATGGTTTGAAAAGCAGACTGACCTTTTTGTTGCATATGTTAAGGGAACCATTTCACGTGAGGTCACGTGAGGCCAAACCAGGAAATGAGGCCTGCGAGAGGCACCAACTTTAGATCTGGAAAAACAGGGGGTATATGTACAAGAAATGCCGCTAAGCAAATTTGACGTTGCTTAGCAGCCATGGCGATAGTATCAGCTAGTTGTGGCGAAAACTGCTGCTGCTACTAGCATCAAGGCAATAAAAAAAATTGACGTTAGCGAGAGGAAAATGATGTAAGACCAATTAGTGGCGACAAAATTCACGTTAGTCAATCTAACGTCAGTTTTCAGCCTCTAGAGGCAAACATAGCCTATAAATCAACCTCTAATGAAAAAAAACTATGGAATGCAGAATGGAGCAGCCAGGGCCAAGTACAGCACAGGTCAACAACCCCCCAACCCCCCAACAGCCAGGATGCCCAGCTAGGGTCCCAAGGGAAGAGGGAATGGAGAATCAGGGCCTCATATATGAAAAGTGGCGCATCGCTGGAGAAAAAGAGTGATGCAGCACTTTTCATAGCGCCATCCATGCGACACCATGATGGCTGATGCCAGTTAGTGCGGACAGTCCCAGGGGGCTGGAGGCCCCGCTGGGCCTGCATCTGAGACCCAGAGTGGGAGGTGCCGGTGCAGTGGAGTTGCTGCAGCCTGACGTGGAAACGGTCTGCATTGGGTGCGAGCCAGTGGGCCGTGGCAGTAGACATTGAGACGTAGGCGATCGCTCTTACCTGGTGGCGTAGTCTGGCAGGTAGCATGGAGACACATTGCTGACCTGTATGAGAAGACCGTCTGTCGCCCCTTGGAGCTGTGATCGGTAGAGCACTCTTGCGCACCGACATGGGGATGTCTGTATTGCATACACGCGCTACCACTACACCGGGGTGCATGAAGGAGAATGCCAATGGGGGCCTGCTCCTCTCTGTATCACAGGCCGGATAATGTTGCGCTGGCACGACACTATGGAGGGTGATGCCTCTGAGCTGCGCCGAACTCCTGCAGGAGTGCCACAACTTCACGCCTAAGGCGGCCCTGTTGCATCACCTGTATCGGGAGGTATCCCAACAGACTTGGCGGCGAATGCTGTACCCAAGATTGTGAGATCCGGCCTGGCTGAGGGTCCTGCTGGCTGAGTCACAGATTTGGAAAGAGCGCAGCAGATTGATCCCCCAGGGTGTCCATGTCCAGGTGAGGAGAAGGTGGGATGTGGAGCAGAGGAGGCCCGGGGTCGGACTCGGGCCCAGGCCTAGCACCTGCGGATGGCTCACACCATGCGCTAAGCAATCTCTTCACTGCCGCGGACCTACATTGCCAAGGGAACTCCAAAAGACTGGTGGGGGACTCCACTAACTGACTCTAGTCACTGATATCGGCTGTTGGTTGCCGGTTCCAGGGGCACAGGTGTTATTCAGGCACCGGCCCTTGGGCACGCTGCCTGATCTGCCCTCACTCACTGGGGAGCACGGAATCTGGTTGCCACTGTTAGCTCGGAGGAGACGACCGGGTGGTGCTGCCTATCCTCACGCCCAGCTAGGGCGATCTTGGGTATACAGGGGATTTCCAACTGTGTCGCCTGAACGAATATTCCTGTCTAGAATACACCTGACTGGAAGAGAGGGGATGGCCACACTGCAATGCACTGCATGTCATACATAGTGCCTGGGCATCTGGCGCCACGATGTCCCACCTGCAGACTTGGACGGTGTCTACATTTGGCCACTCCGCCGTGTCTGTGACCCACGCGCCTGGGGTTCGCTGTCCAGCTGGGCAGGTGACAGAGGACACCCTGGCCTGCAAACTAGACTCTGTACTCACAGCGGGTACCTCCCTTGAACAAATGCGCACTTCATTAAAGGGCCACATAGACAAAATCACAGTCGACTTCACCCTAGAGCACGCATATCATCACAAGCTGACTTACAAGGTACACAACATTGATGAGAACATGATTGTAAATTATTACTTTGGCTCACTCCTCATCAGATTATTTCATAACTTTTTTAATTCCATGTATCTGATTACATCTGTCTTTGTATGGTGTCTGAAATAAGCTAAAATCTATCCAAAAAAAGGTTGAAGTTGAGGGAAAAATTGTGATGCCTGAATGCTGGCAATTACTATTCCGCCTAGGCATCATTCTGAATTCCAAACCTATTTATAGTTGGCTTGCTGTCGAAAGGGAAGTGATGGCACCATATCATATTCATGCTACTTGTACTATTAACAATATTAAGGCTAACTACTCTAAAAGTATATTGGCAATTACAGCAAATGCATAGTTGATATTGAATAAAATAGCTTAACACTTAAATGACCACATTTTCTTGAATGTTGCTTTACAATAACAAGGAAATTACAACGGAGAGTAAGTCTCTTTTTTGGGAGGAATGGGCTGAGAAATGTATATCCATGGTCTGTGAGTTGAAGATCTGAACTCTCCTATGAGATTTGCTGTGATTCAGTACTTGGTTTGGTCTCTGGAAGTGGGACTTTTACAAGCTCCCAAATCCTAAGGAGGCAATACCTACATTGGGTCTTCTACGCAATCAGGACCAACCTATTGTCATAATAAAAATATTAGTGTACGGTCTCCTGGTGACTAAAGTTGATAAATAACTGTCTCCTTGTACTTTGAAACCTAACCTACTCATAAGGAAAAAAGTAGGATAGATGATTCAGTGATTGGAAACAGAAGGTTTTTGAATCAAGAAAGTTAGACCTGATTCTGCAATAAGGGAAAACGTGACTGGAGACACAGGATGTTTTATTGCAAATTCACCCTTCATTTTTGATTGGAAGCCAGGTTGTATTTAGAGCAAAAACTGCATGTGAATCTCCCCATTATTTCAGTGATGGCTACCTTGGGTATCTTCACAGCTTGTTCCTTACCTGATCTAGATGCTTTTGACTTAGTTCTTCTAGATCTGCTTTTTAAGAATGGAAACTAAAACAATATTGCTCAGTCGGGAATCAGCTGAGTGCATATAAATATATTCCCAACGAGCATGACTATGTTTCAAGTGCAGTTTGGAAAGTCGTACATCAAAGGACTTGCATTTCCACAGGAAAGATCGGACACTGTTGAATAAAATTGACCAACAGCTGCAAAAGAACAACCTCCCTTGAAGAAGGCAATATAGTCTTACAATGTTTGCCCCCTCCCTTTTATAATTAAGGATCTTTCTTGATGAGTAGTATTGAGGTTATCGATTTATCACAAATAGAACTTCATATATCTTGCAACTGCTATTTTCTGGGTCTACACCGACTTTAAGTGCTGGTATTTCTTTCTTTTTTCATGTATGATGCTGGATACCAGTAAAATTGCCAGCATGTGGAAATAGTGTTTTTTAATTAGTTGTTGTTTATTTCGGAATTTGCATGCAACTCTGCCCTGGTGTTCTGTTGTATTTCCGCCAATTTAAACCACACTGGCAGTGTGGTAAAATATTGTACCAGTTACAGCTAAAGAATCTTTATGTTTATCTGTTTCAAAGCAGTAACCTTTTGTGAAAGTTAAGAATACAAAACATTTCTCTTGATTTGATACATTGTATCTACTTTTAATGATCTTCTTTGCCTCATGTAAGTGACTTTCAATACTTCAGCTCCCATCTTGTAGGGTTCCTCACAGTTTCTGCGCCCATAGTGGTTGACATTCTACTTGTCCACCATCACCCTGGGCTTCTACCTCATGGACGCTCTTCCACAACTTTAATTCTTCACTTTCTCTCAACTCAATCAAAGATCTAGCTGCATATATGCATCACGCTCTTCAGCACTATCAGCTCTAAATGCAATGAAGACCTCTATCCCCAGAATCAACTCCTTAGGAGCGGCTCAGTGTGATAACTCCAGGTGGAATTCCACCGCCCTCTGTTCTGAGTGTCTCCAGGCTCAGATCCATCAGGTCCACAAACTCCAGTCCTGATCACTCAAGGCCATTCAATGCCCAAAGACACCAGTCTCTGCTCCATGCTGCAGGGATTGTAGGGAGGAATACAACCCAGCCCACCTTCCCCCTGCAGACAATGGTTCCATTGGTGAAGGCAAAACCTGCCCAACCCCTTGTGCTCCACCTCACCCCTTTAGCCGCTACTGCCCTCCAGTCGCCTGCTCAGTGCAGGCACAAAATGTCCGCAGTTTTCTCGACATAATTGGGATAAGCTGCATGGAAAAGAACCCAGAATTAAGGAGTTTGTGGATTTATTCCCAATTACAGGTGGAGGAGGGTTGTGGCTGGGCGAGTTGTAAATGGGGATACCGATAAAATGGAGGATTCCGTTTTCCAAGTATAATGGTCACAGATTCCAAAATACACTCGTAATGAGGGCCTAACTGTGACACTCAAAGCTGTTTAACTACTTTTGAAGCTGTGTTTTGTGTTGACATTTTTCATCTTCCACTTCCACTACTCACAAGGACTGCGCCGTCACATTTTCTGGTCACCGTAGCACTTCTGGTTTTGCCAACCTCCAGAATACCAATATATAATTTTATGTGAAATGGCAGCATTTGAGGAACAACACATACATATGGTCAGTATTTAACCAGTCTAGAAGAATTTATAAGCCACTGGCATATGACCCTAGAGCAGCGGCGTAGTGTGGGTGGCCAGCGCCCGGGGAAAGGCAAGTATCCTTCTGCTTTTCCTTTAAAATATTGTGCCCCTAAGAATGGCCCTAAGAATTTTGCACCCGGAACAACCGCCCCTGTGGCCCCGCCTACGCTGCCCCACTGCCCTAGCGTCACACTCATATACCAGTGAAATATCAAGCTTATGTTTGTGACTCCCTATAATTTACATCAGATCTGCGAAGACGTTCCAAGTAATTTTCCATCTCAGATCTGGAGACATAGAACAGACAACAAAAAGTTCCACGAATCTAACGATCGTTTAATTACCCTCTAATTGAAAAATGTGCATTTTTTGATTTCGCAGAAATCTCAGATGGCCTCCAGCCTATGCGATCAAAAGAAGTGCCCAAAATAAATCCTTACGGACCACTGTGGGAACAGATAGAAGCAGAGATTTGGAGGTTAGAAATGTATTAAGAGAGAAAAAATAAAAACAGGGACATTCAAAATAATATTGATGTACGTATTCCTTTTTTTTCCATAGTATGAAAGGACCCGTAACATCAGAGAATTAAATTAAACCCAGAAGGGTGCTGTGGTAATCTGACTTTAGTTAGGACACAGTACATGTCCTTTGTGCAAAGCATGCCCTTTGACTTCTCAGAGTGCTTTTTCCAGTCTCTTCTCTGTTTAATGTTTTTTGCATCTTGCCTCCAAACTGAGGAACTGTGAAGGCTGTGCTCTCAGGGGACAGCTAGCTGGTCACAACTTCTTCTGTGTTTTTCCTAATCCTGTGACAGAGCACATCATGGTGGACATCCATCGACCCAGTTCTTCTATTATTTGTCCTCTAGGTCTTCTTATCGGTATTTGACACAACAGCAGACTTTATGCCAAATTGGTGATGTGGCATGCTTGACAGTTGTCATCCCATGTCAATAACTGAGTATTTTACTCAGCAGACCAGAGATCCAGGAACAGTGACAGTCAGGGCTCCTGTCTGCAACTGGAAATCTGTCATACCACACAGGATAGGTCAATAATGTAAATTGCTTTTATGGGTAATACAGTTTCCAAAAAGTAAAGGGGGTGTCTCTCCCCAAACAACTAAGCTTCAACTAGGTGGGAATCCACCTGAGATTCTAACACACAAGCAAAGTTCCAGCTTGGAATTCCTACACTGGCCATAATAAAACCCTCCACCAGTATTTAAAGATACAGCACAATCCACACCCAGATCTTCAGTATCGTTTCATTCCTTCCCGACTCGTTTACTCACAGGACTCGCTAGCACCTAGCACACGATATACACCTAGGCACACACAGCTCACCAGAGATTCTCAAGTGATGAAGACCACCCATATCAACTCATTGGACAATAGAGCTGAGAACCATGTCTCACATCATTTTCTCGACTCATAACAATAGACATTCAAGTTAATTCTTAAAAGGCTTGTATGGAAGCAAGTGAGCATCAATTGTTTCCTTCTCCAAATGGGAAAAAGGTCATGAACTTGCAGATAAGTTTCTTTGAGGAATGATGTGTGACAACTTCCCTTGAAGGCGATTGAGTCCTGTGATTTGATAATCCAGACTTGGAAAACATCTTGTTGGTACCCATTATACTATATGTGCTAAATAATTGAATGAACTTGACAAACATTCCCCTTCTGAATATGACCTGGGTTTTAAATGATAAAGAGACAGGCTGTAGCCATGCCCTCTCATTTGAAAGGTCCTTCAGACTTCCCTATCAAGTCAACCACAAGATCATTCTATGTATATCAATAAATTATTCTACTACACTGAGGAAACTCTACACCATGTGGACTGACCACACAAAGAATTACAGAAAACCACCCAGGTTCTTCATCATCATCATCAACCGTGGTGCTCCATTGTGGCGCTCTTCTTCTCTTTCTCTTGTTCCTTCCCTCTCATCATCTTCTACAACTCTATTCTTTCTCTCCTCTCTTCCTCTTTGATCTCCGACTCAATAAAGCTTCTTGAATATGCTGTGTTATCTGCAAGATCCATGGTCACATCTGAATGTAACAGAAACTACCGTGATCAATCCTTCTAAGGTGTGTCTGCCATAATTGTCCTTCTGACCCTACCCCTGTTCAGATGTACTCTCATCCGCACATGCAATGTATTCAAGCTGCTGTACTGAAATATTCAATAAAAAAAATTCTGAAATTAAAAAAAAAGTTTCTTTCTTGATTGAATTATGTTGAACAAATGACCTAGGCTTGAAGACGTGTGCCCCGGATGAGAGGATGGACTATTGACCGTAATCGTTAAAATCTAATACCCCAAATCAGGTGCAATATCACCTTTAAAAGTTTAGCCTTCAAAAATGTGCCAGAAAAAGCTGGATTTTTGTCCTTTTGCACTAAAGTCTGCATTTACCAGTACTGATTGGGGTTTTTCTCAAGTTGAATTTTGACAAGGTTGACCTGCTGAAATGTATATGGGGGTGCAGACTTGATCACACCCGATCATTACCAGGTATAGGGAGCTCTGTCCCACTTGGAATAGCAACCTTTCTGTGGTCAGTTACTTGCACCATAGTGATCAAAACACTCGTAAACAAATTCCTACACAGAATTTAAATTGAATTACATATCTTATAAAGTTCTCAATTTTGGATTGATGCATGTTAGAAAATCTAGGTTGTTTATAAAACGAACCCCCTTTTCATCAGTTAATTAATGAAGAATTTTGCTTCATCAAAGGGTCTTATGCATGCATATGTTGAAACCAAAAGATGTCCGAATGCACCAGCTGTACATACAGCCTGCACCGCATTGTTTCATATTTGACATCGACATTCCAGCTGGGGGCTGCGTCTTAGGCAAATATTTAGCACATGCCGAGCGGGGCGTGGGGGACCCTAATAATAACCAAAGTCCCTTTATATAGAGCAAAATAGCAAACGCTATGAAGTGCTGAAATAGCAGGTGATTTTATTTCACAACTTGCAATCCCCAGAGGGAGATGGGAGTGAGTTCCTATGGCAGGGCTCCAGCTTGTGGGCTGTAGGGAGACACAGACATCTGCAGCAATAGCAACTGGTTACTGAGCTATGTATCCAGCCAACCACAACAGCAGCACCAACCAAACATTGGCAAAGCCAATTGGACTCGCCTTTGGGCTTTGTCAATGCAGGCCTCTTCGCTTTGCCGGTGGTTTGCACCAATGCGGTTCAGCATCAGCAAAAATATGAAAAAAAATAGTTTTTGCCGATGATCAACAGGTTCAGCAAATTGAAAGGCATGAAGATGTATATAGAGCGAAAACGGAATTTTAACATGCACTCTTATATCGCAAGAACTACATTAACCAGCATTCCGTGCGCAATCACGGGACGCACCCATGACGAACAATTAAATAGATTGCGCCTCTTCCGGTCGGTGCTTCCCCAAGTGCAGCGCAGAGGAACGCCAGGAGACACCGACGGAGAGGTAAGCGAAACAATAGCCCGTCCTAGATTAGTTTTCCTCGCTGTCGAGTGCAATGTGCGGTACGCTAGAGGCGTTTCTATACTCGAGGGAAGCTAGCACTGTTTAAACGGAGTTATGACACCGGGCATGTTTGGTGAGCCCAGGAATGGGTGTGACTTCTGTGTGGGTTTGGTCTATCGCGTAGATTATATGTTAACAAATAACGATCTTGCCACCAGGGAGGATGCTTTTACTCACGGCTACCTCCCGTGTTGACAAGTCTTACTGGCGAAATCTATTAGCGATACGCCATCGTTATCAGATATGTAACATCACAGTATCACCTCGAGATGAGATACAGAGATTGTGTATAATAATGAATCTGGGCAATAAGATAGTATCTTTAATTGCGTAAACGATCATGAGGTACAACAAGATACTTTATACTATTCCTAGTGCCTATGAATTTGGTCAGTAAAATTGATTCAACCCCCTGATGCGAGAATCGGTGTAATGCTTATGTATATATGTGTTTTTTTATAAACAGTGCGGTGCTCCTCATTTACCTGAGCTGCAGCCAGGTGAGGTGAGGCGCGATCCCCACACGAATTGGGTGAGTGAATACGTGTCTAGAAATCAGATTTGACATGATCACTAAAGTAACACTACTGATGAGTGTATTTCTTTAAAAGTGTCTGTCTCTTTTCACCTTCATGTTCTCTTGACGTGATTATGTTTTGTAGATTGTGGTGGAGCATCTGAACCTGACAATCAGGTGATATGATTCCTTTTTATTCTCACTATTTTACAACAGTAGCAACAACTAGGTCCTGATGAATGCATAGGCAATTTTCCTTACATGCAGAAACATGTCGACCACTTGCTGAGCAGATATTCTGTCAAATCTGCTACTTCACTATTGTTTTTAGGATTGGGGAGCTGAGAGAAAACATTAACGGCTTCACTTCTACTCAGTCTCACCTAATTTTATCTCTTCACTACTCACTCACTTGCACTGCTTCTTTAAGTTGTCATACTACATCAATACCGTTCACTGGTAAAAAAAAAGCAAGGGTCTTCTTACTCTTATCATTTGTGTGACTGTGCTTGCACTAACTCCTGGGTAAGGAGAACCCATATGATGTAACAGTGGCGGAACAGATAGACAACTGATGGGAAAATTCTCACCTTGGGCATGTACCTCACGTGAATATGGTGATATCACGTGGTGTCACTGATTAATTTAGCTCACACCCCTCTTTTGTGTCACGTCAGTAGTTGTTTGTGATTAGAGTTTATGTTTGACTCCTAGATATTTCTTCTGCATAAATTAGGTTATGAGTGGGGGCACATATCTAGTATGGAGTCGTTAAACTAGCCCTCGGACCCTCCCCTATGTAGTGTGTTTTTTATGAAGATGTATACACATGCATGTGTGCTGATGCATGTGCATGCATACCTCATGATGTCAATGGCTGCCACGTGATGCGTCTATGCATGCATGCATCACAACACATGTGCGTGCATATGTCATGATGCAGCACCATTTTGTTTTTTTTCATTTACCGTTCCCAGATGGTGGACTCCAGTCTCAGTACATTAATACATTATGCTTTAAGGTACATACAAAAGGAGCAGTCCAATAGCAAATTGCTACCAAAGGCGATGATGACTGTTGAGCAAATCAAACACTCACCCCAGTCAACTGATCTGGGTTTAATCCCTCATCATTCTTTAGATCACTCCACTACCCCAGTTCAGACATGGCCATATGCAAATCAGCCTGACCCTGTGCCTCATGGGAACAGTCCAGCCCGAACTGCCAAGCCATGTCTTCCCTGGACCGGAAACAAGCATCCTGGGACCGGTTTCGGGTTCATAACCATCATCAGCCAGGCTATCTTGAATCCAGTGGCAAAGTGAGCAATGGCAAATTGCAGCTGCAAGGTCTGCAAAAAAAGTAAATAAAAAAAAAAAGAACATGACAGAGAGGAGCGGAACAGCAACTGGGGAGCGGGGGGGTTGGTGGGGAGGAAGGTGATGCATCAGTGCCTCAGAGTTGGAGAAACATTGGGGTGCATGGTTGGGGGAGCAATAGGAGAGTGGGGGCAATCTTTTAAAACCAGTATGGTGAGTGGCGGGGGAAGCAATGGAATAGATGGAAGGGGAGGCAAAATGGAGAGTAGTGGGGTTTGTGAGGGAAAGCAGCACACGAGGGAGAATGGAAGAAAAGTGATACAAGAAACGGAAATAAATAGTTCCCTTAATACAAGCAGTGGAAGGACACAATTCACCCAATCAGAAGGTAGGCGACTTGCGTCCTTCTCCTGCTGATGGCCGGTGAGATAAACAAAAGCTAGGGAGGAAAGCCATCAACTGAGAAGCATGGAAATGAGATAGAGGAGAACGCCATCCAATCAATGGTAAAGATATGGCCCAAAGCCCACCATATCTACATATTTTAATGTATTAATTACAATAGGCCTTCAACAAAAGACTGATAAAGCTGCCTGTAGGTGAGACCTAAAAAATAGCTTATGCATCCTGTTCTACCATCAATTCAGCTACATTTTACTCAAGTGCTGTTTACCATTGGTCATTGCTGAAGTGTGGTGCAGCGAGTGGTTACTTGAGCTAAACGGTTTTGGATAACCAGATTTTGCAGCCACTCAACTCAGCCCACATTGGCAAGCAGATGGATATCTTCCTCCCTAACAACACTACTGACACCAATTAGTGAACTCACTTAGCAACATCCCGGGCAATGGGTGAGCTAAACCACAGGATTAAAATGTTTTGGCAAGACCTCAGGGCAGACCCAATAAACTCCTAAACTCCCTTGATCAACTATTAAAACCGACCTATTGTAAACATCAATAGAGCCACAAATACACTACTGACATTACAATTCCTCAGTTTGAAAAGAATTGTATTAGTTATAATCAAGGTATCAATACATAATACATAGGTAACGTGAGAGTATCTGAGGGGGGAAAATAAGAATAATAATAAAAAAAAAAAAGAAGAGAGAGTAAAAAGAAAAAGAAAAGACACATGTGAAAAGCATTGCAAGAAAATCATTAACATAAGCTAATCATGGGTAACAGGGTTGAAAATGGGAAATACATTGGTTGTAAGACAAATTAAAGTATGAATGTGTACATACCAAATATTAATGCAGAAAAAACAAGGAAATGCAAAGGGCATTCAGGGGGGTTTTGAGACCTCCTGTTTGGCAGGTGATGGACGGAATGAACGAGTAACACAATTATCCAGATACAACGTAACAGGAAGCCACAAGTCCGCACGCTTCGCTGCCATCTGAATAGGGAAAACAAAAGCAGTATCCAACCTATGGTTATGACAAACATTGTACCACCATGCTTTGAGAGAGATGTTAGATGAAACTTTCCAGTTGACGGTAATATGTTGGAAAGAAACAGCTAATAGCAAGTCAACGATACGATCATTAGGCTCAACTCCCTCCCAACAGGGCGACAGACTCCCCAGGAAGATGTGGGTGTGGGAAAGGGGAATACATGTATGAAAAATAACATTAATTTGGGCCCATACCTGTAACCAAAAATCATGCACTGATTTACAAAGGAACAACATGTGAAATAAAGTGGCATGTGGAGAGGAGCAGGACCAGCAAACATCCGAAACAGTGGTGAACCGCTTATTTAGGGAAAAGGGTGTGTGGAGAAGCCTGTTGTATATGAAAAACATAGATTGCGTTAGGGTCACCGCCCTAGACGATTTGCGGACCTTACACCATAACTTGTCCCATAAGGATTCTGGCCACGTTGCAGCAGAGTCATGTTCCCACTGCTCCTCCACCTTAGACTCAGGCCTGATAGAATCAGTAGCATGGAGATGTTTGTAAATAGCAGAAGCTGTGGAAGTGGCACGTAGAAGAGAGTGAAGTCGTGAAGCAGAGGTGGGAGCGGAGGGGGAAGCCTGTGCTTGTGAAAGTCGAGTGTAGATTGCCATTACCGCTGTCTTGAGTAGGAGGTATTTGGGAGCAAAGGACGCAGGTAAGTCAAAGGAGGAACTAAGAGCCCGAAAGGATAAAAATGTGGAGTTTGAGAACAGTTGCGATACCCAGACTAATCCTTTTTGTCTCCAGGACCTCCAATAAAAGGGTTTGTTGTGAATCAGAAGATGTACATTATGCCAATTTGTGGAGGAGAGGAAGTCTGTGACGGTAGCAGGAGGGGGAGGACTAAAAGAGAAGACAAGCTTGGTCGTAAATTTATGGATGGGAGTAGGAATCAAGGAAGGTTTACAAGAGAAAGATATATTCAGCAAAAGAGAATGGGGAAAGGAAAAGGCGCTCAACCTTAACCCATAGGGGACATTGGGAGGCAGGATCCTGTAACCAAAAGGAGGCTTGGCGTAGCAGGAAAGCTTTATGATAGACCGGGAAGTCCGGAAAGTTAACTCCACCATCGGAGATGGGGCGTGTCAATCTAGCAAGAGACATCCTGGGTTTTTTGCCATTCCACAGGAAAGAGGATAAGACCGAATTCATTTTCTTAAAAAATTTAGAAGGTATGGGTACAGGAATATTGGAGATTATATAGAGAATTATGGGGGATAACATAATTTTAATTGTATCGAGATGGCCCCACAGGATAAGTAAAGAGGGTGCCACGTGGCCGTTAGACCCGAGATTTTTTGAATGCATTTGTTCAGACAAAGTGAGACAGTATCTGAAATGGAAGGGGTAATGTGCAGGCCCAGGCATTTAATATGTGAAGGACTCCAAGTAAAATTGGAAGCACTAAAATCAGGTTTAAAAGTAAACTTCGTCAGGGGCAAGATCTCACACTTATCATTGTTGAGTTTGTAGCCTGATATCAGGGAATAATTCCACACTTCCTCTAGGAAGGCAGGAATTGAGTCTGTAGGGTTGGAAACAAAAAGTAAAATATCATCTGCATAAGCCGCGAGCTTAACATGGGAATTCACAGTTTGGAAACCATGAATGCTAGGGTTTTGATGGAGTTTGGATAAAAAGGGCTCCAGGGCTCGGTTAAAAAGAAAGGGGGAAAGAGGGCAACCTTGGCGAACGCCTCTACCCAGGTCAAAAAAGGAGGAAACCAGGCCGTTTGCGCATACCGCTGCTCGTGGGTGAGAGTACAGCAGAGAGATCAAGGAAATAAATCTGGGGCCGAAGCCAAACCATTCAACAGTATGGAAGAGATAGGACCATTCAACCCTATCGAATGCCTTTTCAGCATCTAAGGCGATCGCTGCGAGGGGGTGTTGTAATCGAGGGAATTTAGATAAGATATTAAACAGGAGTCTAGTGTTGTCGGTAATGAAGCAACCTTTTACAAAACCGGACTGTTCCTCGCCAAAGAGATCGGGAAGCAAAAGGTCAAGTCGTGCTGCCAGGGACTTAGCGAATATTTTGTAGTCCATATTCACTAAGGAAATCGGTCTATAGTTCTTGCAGTGTTTGGCATCTTTCCCTTCTTTGGGTATCAGGCAAAAATGAGCACCGGAGAAGGACCCTGAAGAACTTCCCAGAGCGGTGAACGTATCTGTTAGACCCGTCTGCTTCTGAGAGTCCCCTCACCACTATGATTTCTTTTGTTCCCCTGTACCTCCCAAAATTTGTCGTTTTTTATTTGTCTACCAGGACTTTTTATGTGTTGTCTCATGGGGTTAGATGTTCCTTGATGCCCAGTTGCTCACAAGGTTTGTGGCACCTATTTACAAGGCGCCTGGCCCAAACCTGTGGCATTACAAACTGGGGTTGTCAACCTGTATAAATGAACCTAAAATGGTGGACACCCTTTTTCCTCATGTGAAGTGACTCCCATTGGAGCCTTCATGAACCCTGGCCTTTTGAGGTTTTGGCGCCCTTTGTTTGGCGCGCATTTCTGACAGGAATTCCTTTGTTTTCCTCAGGTACACAAAATGGCTGCTCTAGAACCCCAGTACGGTGGCTGTGAGTGTCCTAAATACCCCTCAAGAGTGCCTTGTCATTGTCACAGCCAGAGAAGGTTCTAGAACCTTCTGGCTCGTGCCAGTACCCCAGGGCACTGGCTATCCTGGCGGCCATTTTAGATGAAGATTGTTCAGACTAGAGAAGCAGATTAAGAGATTCCAGACTTGACACCTGCCCTGTTGACCCCTGAGGTGGCTGGTAGCGCAGGCAGTAGAGCAGCAAAGGGTTGCTGGCGTTGTGTCTGACTGGCGTTCCAGTCAGCTACGTGAGAAGGGATCTAGCGCCTACAGCGCCTGCCCAGCGAGTACCTCATTGCCCCCTAAAGACTGTGGCCAGATTCGTGTGCCTCCCCACCCCCCCGGTGGTGAACCGTGATCGATTTATCGAGTCGCGAGACGAGAGCAAGTTCGCCGCGATCGTCAGCTGTGCCCCCTTCGTGACAGGTGCCTCTAGAGGGGAGCTCGGACGTCTCCGAGCCCCACCAGCGTAGAGCGCTTCCTGCGCAGATTGAAGGTGAGGTGGTGCGCCGGGGCGGGGAAAGGCCGGCCTTCGTTGGGCGGGACTAGCGTCTCTGCCACTCCCCAGTGACCCGGGAGCTGTAGCTGTGGGCGGGAACCACCCTGTATGCGGAAGTCGGAGGGAGGTCCGTGGAGCCCCGTCGCTAACGAGAGAAGTGCTGTGCCCAACTGAATCGTATTTTGATTGCAGCCGATGTGAGGTGGGCTTGTTTCTTCATAGTGAATGCAGCGTTGTGAAGGAACTGTGAACCGGCATTCATTTGACTGTGCGCGAAGGTTGTGTGACCTCTCCGGCAGCCCGTTCGTCAGTCTAAAGACTTTGAACTGGGGCCGCCTGTGCTCAAGTGGTGCTAAAGCCCGTAGGCGCGCATAGACTTCACCGGCAAAGCAGAGATCCTATCCTGGTGACCGCCGAGTGCAAATGATGTATTTACTGTGTTTCCTTGCCTTTTAGATATACGCGCATACGCCCTGAGTGATTATTAAAGAGTCCCAAACCTTATTTTGTGCTCAAAGAAGCCGTATAACCGGTCATTGAAAACAGCATAAACTGTAAGAGTTATCTTTCCCATTTGAAGCGTATTGCACATGTAATGATTCTAAAGTATTTAATTGGTGGCAGCGATACCAGAAGAAACATGTGGCTGTTTATTTAAATGAACCAATATTTATTCTGATATTTATTCTGATATTTATTCTGATATTTATTCTGATACTCATCCCTGAAGTTATTCTATTTATTAATACTATTTATTACCAGAACTGTATGACCAAAATAAATGTATATGTGCTTTCCCAGTCAACCCTATTTACAACAAAGAACTTTTATATAAAGGAATCGTATTTTTCTACAGCAGTGGTGTGGTGTCCTTCTTTTTGGTGTGGATGTACAAGGAGTTATTATTGGGTCAGAGCCGGCTTAACACTACAGCCTTCACTTGCCTTGTCACTTGAGCCAAGCTACCCCCTTTGTGCTGGGCTTGCCCATCGCAGGTCCAACAGTATCTATGAGAGAATGAAGTTTTGGGATAAGTAGCTTTGAAAAATGAAGGTAAAATTCGATGGTAAAACCGTCTGGCCCAGGAGCTTTGTTCAATTTGAGGTGTTGGAGTGCAGTAAGTAATTCTCCCTGAGAGATGTCAGACTCTAAATGAGAGAGATCAAGGGGAAAGTGTTCAGGTGTTTGGATGGTGGAAAAGAAATTTGTGAAAGATTGGAGGGAGGGCTGAGTTTCAGATGAGTAGAGAGTTTCGTAGAAAAGAGAGAAATCAGAAAGAATGTCTGCGTCCTTATGTTTGAGATCCAAATTAGTGTTGTAAATACATTCAATGTTTAACTTATTATGCTTGATCTTCAGATAGTTGGCAAGAATCTTCCCAGCTTTGTTTCTGCCCCCATAAAACTTAGCACTGGATTTTAACAAATACAATGAAGCATCCTCCCTAGATTTCTCGTTAAACTTCATCTTGGCAGCGACAAGAGCCGTCAGACTATCTTGTGAGACATTACAATTCGTAATCCTAATCAGGTTTCAGTCTATGGGCCTGATTTAGAGTTTGGCAGGTGGGTTACTCCATCACAAATAAGACGGCTATCCCATCCACCTTAAAGCAAGTGCATTATGTCCTACAGCACTTGTAATGAGACAGACAGGATATCATGTTCGCCAAACCCTAAATCAGTACCTATGTCAGAATCCTCAAACTCAGGGCAAGAATGTACCAGATACGAATAGCTAACAATATGTAGCATAATATAACATATCATGACAGAAATCTAATAGTGGATTCACGAAGGTAAAATGAGAGGTGTGTTTGTCCTCTAATGGTTGATATTTCCCATTAGTTAAAGGAAAGCTGTGTTGGTGAAGCTTGAGATTCAGTAGTTCGGTCGAGGGTGGACTCCAAGCTGCTCCAAGACAATGTAATGCAGTGCTCATCATTGGTATGCGATTTTCATTTTTTTTACGGAGTTTTATATAGCGCAAACTTGACCCGAATCTGGTATTATAGCGCTTTACATAGCACCAGTTGCGTTACATGAGGACACATTCATTTATTTTTGTTTTTGTTAGGCACAGGGAGATTAAGCGATTTGCCTAGAATCACAGGATGTTCAGCGTCGTTGTCGAGACTTGAACCCAGTTCCCCAGATTCGAGGACGACCGCCCTAGCCGTTAGGCTAACTCCTCTTCGCGATGATAATCATTTCCTCAGCCACCGGTTTCACTCATATGGACAAACTTACCACTTTTCTATTCTCTAACTGTCTTAAAAGCTGGCTACAAAATATATATCAGAGGGTTTTCGATGGAGGATTTTTAATCATTTGGAAGGAATCCAGGCTCCGGATAGTTGTTGTCATGCTCCAGTTGTACCTTTGACACAGAGATTAATTCTGGATCATCCCACTGCACAGAGGCTTTGCTTCATGGGGTGTGGGTGGATGGGGGGGCCAATGGTCTTGTTTGGCCCTAAGAGCCCATGCATGACTTGAGTCACGAAAACATTTGGCACAAAAGTCATGCAACATCATGTCCAAAGATGATAAAATTGCTCCAAAGGTATATTTGTTTAACATGCGAAAGCCCTTCGCCTTAGTACTTCAGATTGTATCACTTCTTTGAGAGACATTTCTTAAAAATTATAGTTTTAAAACATGAACTTAGAAATAATCATGCCTCTCCTGTTGACAATGCCACTAGTGAACTCAGAGGTAAGTCAGTTGTCATGTGTACCCTGTCTGTGGCCTAGATTCTTCTTATAAATAGAGCATCATTATAGTCTGAAACCAAACACAATAGATTTTTATACAGCAAACTTCTTGAACTCATGCATTTGAAGGTGCTCTCAAATGTGATAACAAATAAAAAGGAGTCTTGGTGAAATAAAATATTTGCCTAGGATCACACAATTTATTCAAACTTGGAGTGATATTAGATTTTCCGGTTTCACATTGTGAAATTCAGCTACTAGATTGACATATCTTTCTCTCGAGTTTTTACATCGAAGGTCAGTGCTTTGTCTTGAGGTTAGAAGGTGGGGGCAGTCAAAAGCCGAATTCCAGCTCAGGTTATTCTGGGCTTGAGTTTCCAAGCGGACCTCAAGCTTAGCCAGAGACCGACATCTTTTTCAAGCCTTCAGTGGCTCGACCACCTCCAAGACTGGGCCTGGGATGTCAGAGTGACCTACAAAGATGTGAGTGATTTGCAGGCAAGACAGTGGGCATAGATCTCATTAGGTCCCTACCCATCACTTACTCCACGTTAGTATGCCGCCTGCAGTGTTTTAAGTGGGTCTGGTCCAGCCAGGTCTCAGTTGTGACAGTAAATACAAATTGTGTTTAAAAAGGGTCCCTCTGGGGTCCTAAATTCATTTTTTTTTTTGCAAGAAAAAACAATGCTCGAATTCCCATGACTTTAGAAAGCCTTGAGGTAATCCATAATAGCAATGCAGCAGCCTTTAACATTTAATTTCTCACGAGTATTTTTTTTTTTTATTTATTGCTGTTTTCAACATATGACTCTTATGTTAAAGGAGCCGTGCCTAGACATCTGGATGGTGATGGTCATGATGGGCATTAGAGAGAGATCTGGAGAGGTGTCTTAATGTAGTGTGAATTTCTCGCGGTGCCTATCAGTGGATCATGAATGTGTTCAGACTTCATGCACATGCAATACTTGGCAATTCTCTAAGGTCACATATGTGGCAATTGTAATTGTGATTTTATGTCAAAGTGTGTGAAGGAGATACACAGCTCTCAAAATATTGACAGCGCCAAAGGAAAATACTAAGAAGTGCTTAAAGCTGAGTTGGTGGGGTTGTGTGTGAGGGGATGGTGAAGTGAGGAGATGAATAGAAGCATGTGCAGAAGAAGAGAAAAGCAAGATGGCTTGAAGAGGAAAATTATGTAGGAGATATGAAGACAGAGGTATCAAAAAGATATAAGGATATAAGAGGAGTGAGTGTCTAATAGAGTAGGAGACATCAGAAGAAAGTGGCGTGAAGGTGAACAAAGTGATTGAGACCACCTCCCCTTCCATAGAGCTTAGCAAATTTTCAGAATTGAGACATTTTCGATTCTAATTATTCACAAAAAAATCATTATTGTTAATCATTTAATTGATACAGCTAGTAAGCATTGGCAAATGTGTATATCAGTTCTTGTGTTATTGTCTGGATGAAATAATATACAACTCACAGAGAAGCACCCAAATGGCACCCTGGCGTCATGCTTTGTAAACTGACAAAGGGTTGGGCGGGACTTGCACAGCTGGATGAATTCAAATGCTGACAATAATTATGGTCTGTGGCGTGCTCCCAGAGATAAACGCTGTCTGTACCATCCAACGTGAATAACAGAAGACTACTACAAGGCTTCCCCAACTTGGAAGGAAGCTCCCCGGTGCACAGCACTGAAGTGACAAAAGTCTAAATTTTTAAAGCCAGTTCATCATATAGTGAAGTCAACAATCTTCAAAGTTTCCACATTTATTGTTCCAACTCATTGGTTTCATGAGGACTTCATAATGATTTCACAATGATGTATAAACATGCGTCATCCAAAATAAACGATCCCAATGCATTTCGGGCTGGCAAACAGCCCTTCTTCAGGGGAATGCTCTACGAAATAAAGAAAGCAATCTGTCACTGGACTGTCCGTGAGCTAACCATAAAGCACTGTTAGAAATGTGTATGTGGGTGCAAACATGTCTTCATGCTCATAAGAAGCACCCAGTGCCTCAACCTTGAGATGTGTGATAGTTCATAAACTAAAAAACGTGTAAGTGGGTTAGTAACGCAAAAATGAACTGCCAAGACACAATTAAACTCAGCCGCAATGCGGGAAACAAAAGTCGTCCAACCCATGTGCTCGAAAATCAATAAATGAGTGTGTAACTAGACGAAACAAATAAACCCAAATCAGCCTGACTCACGTGAATGATCACATCAAAATCACGGCCTAATGGCAAGCACCTGCAATGACATAAACGTGCATGGGTAGTGAGTACAACTATAACAAAACTGAACGCTGAAATTTGGACTCGGTCCTCAGGAGAGGTACTTACGATAGTCCGACTGCTTGAAAACCCTCATTCCGCGACCGGCAGGGAGAAGACAGCCGCTAGTGTGTTGGTATGATTAGTAAGCGTGCAACGTGCGAGTTAGACATGAAGAAAGGACTAAAAAAGTGGTATACAAACGGGCGCCATCTTAGAGAGGGGATATCACTGTATGCTGATTAAATAACTAAATGTGAGAAACGTAATGTCACTGTATAGTTCGTTATTATTATTATTATTTTAACCAGAATGGTACAGTTGTACATTGTTTAGTTTTACGTTTCTCACATTTAGTTATTTAATCAGCATACAGTGATATCCCCTCTCTAAGATGGCGCCCGTTTGTATACCACTTTTTTAGTCCTTTCTTCATGTCTAACTTGCACGTTACACGCTTACTAATCATACCAACACACTAGCGGCTGTCTTCTCCCTGCCGGTCACGGAATGAGGGTTTTCAAGCAGTCGGACTATCGTAAGTACCTCTCCTGAGGACCGAGTCCAAATTTCAGCGTTCAGTTTTGCTATAGTTGTACTCACTACGCATGCACGTTTATGTCATTGCAGGTGCTTGCCATTAGTCCGTGATTTTGATGTGATCATTCACGTGAGTCAGGCTGATTTGGGTTTATTTGTTTCGTCTAGTTACACACTCATTTATTGATTTTCGAGCACATGGGTTGGACAACTTTTGTTTCCCGCATTGCGGCTGAGTTTAATTTTTTAGTTTATGTGAACTATCACACATCTCAAGGTTGAGGCACTGGATGCTTCTTATAGCATCAAGACATGTTTGCACCCACATACACATTTCTAACAGTGCTTTATGGTTAGCTCACGGACAGTCCAGTGACAGATTGCTTTCTTTATTTCGTAGAGCATTCCCCTGAAGAAGGGCTGTTTGCCAGCCCGAAATGCATTGGGCTCATTTATTTTGGATTACGCATGTTTATACATCATTGTGAAATCATTATGAAGTACTCATGAAACCAATGAGTTGGAACAATAAATGTGGAAACTTTGAAGATTGTTGACTTCACTATATGATGAACTGGCTTTAAAAATGTAGACTTTTGTCACTTCAGTGCTGTGCACTGGGGAGCTTCCTTCCAAGTTGGGGAAGCCTTGTAGTAGTCATGCTTTGTAAAGCATGGGATTTTGTTTTTCGTGTTTTAAACTATGCCATTAATTATGTAGGCCAAGCCTCTTGGGAGGAATTCCTAGTTATGTTTTTCTGCTAACACCGCTTTAGAGTCTCACCATCTTTTTCAACCCACTTAAAGCAATAGCCACCTGTGAAGATGACCACAGCGATCCAATCAACACTCAAAATTAGAGCTTCACTCACCTCTGAGGCCCTATGTGTATTGCTTGGACACTTGGGAGCTATTCTGCATTTTTTCAAACTTTAGTACAATAGCACTACTAAACTACCACAAAATGCTACTCACAAACCTTCGAGGGTAAATCTCCACCTCTACCTCTCCTATCGCCTCCATGTGGAGATCCTCACACATGTAAGTTTACTACTTAGTAGGAGGGGCTTAGGAAGGAGTAAGGAGCAGTTTAGCAAGTGATTCTCAGAGGGACTTGCACCCGCCCACAAATGAGTAAGCTCATTACTATTCACATACTGCACTTCTAAAGTTATTACAGTCAAAAAGGAACCCAAAAGAGTAGTAAATTGCTCTGCACCAGCCTGGAGTAAGTCCAGCACCACATATGGCCTACCACCGGTCCTCCAACTCCTTCCTATAGCAAATAATGAAATTATGGAATTAAAATAAAACCCTATAGAAAATAATGAAAAATAAAAATACATAACATTTAGTGTTAAAAAAACTAAAACCAAAACATTTATTATTTCATTATAGAATATTTTAACAACCTCTTTTGTATGTATAAATTACTGTAACATTACGTTTTATTAAAAAATAATAACATTATTTTTAAATTATTGTATACATCCCTGTTAATAATTATTGATACATAATGAAAAGATAAGTTCTTTTTACTTTAGGTGTTTTTTTAAATTTAATTTGATATGTTTAAATTAATTAAAGATTGTATTCAAAATTAAGTTACTAGTGTTGGGTAGCAGTTTTTATTTTGTTCTACATTTAAATCTATTTGTTTTAAATCTTTTTATTAAGATTTTCAAATATTCTATGCTATGTAGTAAAATATAACAATCAGGTTATGACATTACATTACGTGTTAAATCCATACAAATTGTTCGTATTTATGGGAAATAGACAAAGAATATCCATTCATTAACAATAATAGTTCAATTAACAACTATCGAACTCCAACGGAAGCACTCGCTGAGAGTCTAATATATATTATCTATTATTATTATTATTATATTTAAGTTTATAAAGCGCTCAGCTACCCGAAGGTTTCCCGGCGCTAAAACCAACTAATAGAGAATGGAAGTCAGAGGGGAGGAGGCTACATGTTGAATAGCCAATTTTTCACCTGTTTGCGAAAGCTAAGGTAATTGGGCTATTTTCGTAACTGAAGGGGAAGAGAATTCCATAATGAAGGGGCTAGCCAGGCAAAAGAGCGGCCTCCCATTCTGGCTTTTCTGATTCTGGGCACTGAGAAAAGGTATTGGCTAGATGAGCGCAGAGTGCGGGGGGGGCAATGGTGGTGAACCAAGGATGTCAGATAAGGTGGGGCCAAGCCAGTGTTTATTTTGTGCATGAAACAGAGAGCCTTGAATTTCGTGCGGTTTTCGATGCGGAGCCAGTGTAGTGAGCGAAGGGAATTAGAGGTAGGAGACGTGTTGGGGAGATTGCAGAGCAGTCGTACTGCCATATTCTGGACTGTATGCAATTTGCGGGTCACCTCTTTGCTGGCGCCCAGAAGAAGAATATTGCTGTGTCCAGTCTAGAAGTGATTAAAGCCTGGACTACAGTTTTCTGGGTGTCCACAGGCAGCATCCAGATGATCTTGCGCAACCACTTAATGATTGTGATGCAGGTGGAGGAGGTTTTGACCACATGGTTTTTCATTGACAGCTGGTCGTCAAAGATCACGCCTAAGTTGCGTGCTGATTTAGAGGGGTAGGAGGAGTGCCCATTTGAATGGGCCAGTGTTAGGGTCCCCATAGAGTGGTATTATGTCCAAACAGTAGAAGTTCTGTTTTCCCCCCATTCAGTTGGAGTTTGTTGTCCAACATCCAGGCTGCAATGTTACTCAGTCTATGTTTCCTATATGCTAAATGCTATGCCATTTGGTATCCAGGTGTGCCCCTCACCTTTGCAGGGCTCCTATTCTTGGGAAGTCTGCTAGTGCCAGAACAGGGTGTGATGAGGCAATGGGGACCACAGTAATGAAGTACAAGTGATGAAGTCTTGCTACATGTTGCAACGGACTGTATCTCCATATGTACAAGTGGAAGCTCAATAGACTAATGCAGGAGCAAGGAGTGTGTCCAAGCATCGCTCAAGTGTGCTCTGGCGTCACTGGGGAAGCACTTCCTCGTCCTGTCTAAGGCTGCCTAGTGTTGTTCTTCTCAGAGTCTGTAAGAGATCCCCTCATTTCCTCCTAGCTGTCCGAGATGGGCTTTTTACGCCAACCTCTATACTTTTCACGATCAAGTGCTACGTATTCTATATCAGTCCAGTACGCCACTTTCTTCCCCCAGGTTGCCATGATGGGGAGAAGGGTTGATTTTCACCTCATAATAATTGCTCTTTTTGCTAACAGTAGCACCAGATCTATATTATTTTGCTCGCTCTAGCTGTGTTGGGTCTAGGCTAGCTGCCCAATAAACAACTTTCTTCACACTGGAGGTTATGCCACCCAGCAACTCGTTTCACCTCAACCACTACTGCTACCCAATAACTGTGGATCTTGAGACAGGTCCACATCATGTGCTGGAAGTCTGCTTGCGACTTGTGACATCTGCGACAATGTGCATTGTTGTCAAGGAAAATACTAGTAATGGAATGTGGAGTGAGGTAGGCTCTGTGAGGTATGTTAAACGGTGTGTATTTAAAGTGGGCATTGCATGATAGCTTTTGGGTATAGTCAAGGGCTTTTTACCACTTCTTGTTGTGTAAGCTACACCCCAGTTCTGCCTCACATTTATCTCTAAGGGGTTGCAAACTTACCCTGATGTACTCTAAGAGAGCTTTATACTGCCATGTGATCAGGTGGAATCCCGACCCGATCATACACAAGACATGTATTAGGGCATGTGTTGGGTGTTCTACGAGATTGGCTTTAAAGCAATGGATTTTTCAGCATAATAAGAATTGACACCTCAGGAGATTCCAAAGTTCTACCGCATTGGGGAAGGACGATAGAGTACCTTCAGTGTACAGGTCCCCAGTGGTATCAATACCAGCTTCTTCAAACTGCTGGATCTTCGGGCGAGTCAGCAAGCGAATTCCTGCAGCCATTCCCTGTAGTGTGATTGCTGGTGCATAGGGAACCGCGAAGTGCATACCGGCTAATGCACGCTTCCAACAATTCAAAGCAGTGGTGAGCAGAAGGGGCAAGGTATTGCAACCCTTTGCATATACTGAGATGGTCATGTAATAGAATTGGCCTTTCCATTTGTTTCCAACTTTTGCACCCTCAGTCTCATTGAGATGAGATTCCCGGAGAAATGCAACGTTGACTCCTCATCTCTTCAGCTGGGTGCGGAGTTTATATCTCTTGGTCACAGTCCACATCCCTCCTTATATTGCATGTGGTGAAAAGGTATTTACCAACAGGTCCCACCCCATATATCGTCTTTCAGTAGGTTGGTGTTTGACTCAATGTCTGGACTGAGAAAGTCACGCCTGGGGGACCTAGTCAGCACTTGTGTAAGTACTCATGACTTTCATTGGTTAAGAAACTTCTTCTCCCCAAATCCAGGTTGCAAGCACCAACATGTGCAGACCAATTTTGAACAACCCCATGGTCCCAAAAAACAGAAAAGCACACGAATGGGGTACAACATTGATTGGAATTCCTGCCCCTGCCCCCTCTTGGAGCATCTGGCAATGAAATAACAGACATATATATTCAGCCATCCACATTTAACCATTTTACTTGCTCAACCATCCATGAACTTACCAATCCACACAACCATACTGAAACATACGCATAAAATAACGCAGGGTGTTTGTATTGCCTCTGCAGACTGGGCTGTACCTGTTATTTGCGTGAGTAGACTACACTGATATGTCTTGACTTGAACCTGCTCTATGACAGTAGGAAGCTTGTACTGCTGCTGTAGTGTCAGGTAGAAGCTTTCCCTGCAGTCACCATGCTGTACCTGTTCTTTGAAGAAGGGAGTCTTCTAATTTTGCCTGTGCTGTACCTGTTCCATGAGGAATGGGAGTCTGCACTGCTGATGCCCAGCTGCACCTGCAAGGGATGCTGTGATGAACTTCTTTCTGTGAAGATGGTAATCTTGTCAATTGTTGCACATGTTGCACATGGTATATCTGTTCTGTGAGAGAGATAAACTTGCACTGCTGATGCCTAGCTGTGTCTGTTCTGTGAATACCGTTTGCACTGCTAATGGTGTGCTGTACCTATTCTGTGAGGGAAGGAAGCATGTACTTTCAGGTTTCAGAAGCGCTAATTATACCTTCTCTTGCGTACCTGTCAGTGGTGTCAAGGTGGTGCATCCGACTGTGTGTTCAAACCATTATTGTGGGCATCAAGCGGGTGTCCCTGTCTTTTTGAAGGCCTGCAGGAATGGTCACCAACTTTCTCAGAGAAGAATATTCAACATTTCTGTGTATTTTGAGGTTGTGGAAGGGCCAGGAGATGGTACTTAAAAAGAGGTTTGTATAAATATGTCTGTATTCTTCAGCATAGCAATTATGCCTCTGTTTGCATTAAAAAATATATAGGAATAATCTAGGCAGCTCTAGGATACTTTTGACATGTTTTTATTTTGGAGTTTCTGTTTTATATTTATATGTCAAAGGGAAAATGACTGGATTGTGATGATTTTTATGATTTTGTTATCAGACTTAGAATGGAAATACTGGCCAAACCAGTGGTCACAATTTCAGTCCCCTTAAAATAGCTTAAAGGGTTAATGGTTCTTCATCAGGGCATTGTATGCAATTTTAGCTCTTACATTTGTAATTACACTGCAGTGCCCTGTCACATGCCAGTGGGTGTGGAGACAACTCCTGGGGCAACCAATCAGCTGCAAGCCATCCAGATGGTTCGATGTTTCTAGATTAGTAGTGCTTCTAGCTTAAGCTACGCTCAACAGGACTGCATATTAGACATAATGCCTGTCACCTTCATATGCACAATACAGCTCGTAGTCCTACAGTTGTCTAAGTGTTTGCTTCATCAGTTGTACATCATTTCAAGTTATACTGGCAAATGATGCCCTATCATTAATCTACACAGTCACTGGGAAAAAAGTTAGGGGCAGATTTACAAGCCATTGCGTCACTTTTTGGACCGCCGTTGCCTCAGATTTTGTGACGTAGCGGCACCGTAAACAATGCACCACATTGCGGCCCATTTACAACGTGACGCATCTGCATTCCCATGCAGGAAAGCCTTGTAGAAGTGACGCAGTGAAATCAACAGTGTAAACATGATGGTTAAGGCTGAGTCATTGTTCGGGCAAGTTGTTGTTCTGCTTGCGTGACTCCGGAACCCGTTGTTCTGACGTCGATGTTCAGGATGTTTCCCGTAATTAGGCGCACACTGAGCTGGAGTACTTTTACACCTTTTTTTAACACCTTTAGGGCAGTAATAACTTTTGAAGTGTACTTATTGAATGATAATGGCCTTACTCTTTTGTGGGTGTGTGTTTGCCTTAGCATGTCATTCCCTAAACCAACCCTTAAATTCCCATAAACCCCTCCTACAGAGGGTCAATTTTCAACCACTCCCACCTTGTCCCTCCCACATTTCCTACTGAAACATAGCGGGATCTCAACACAGAAAAGATAGGAGAGGCAGAAGTCTTCACCCAGAGGTTTTGAATAGCATTGTGTAGTACGTAGCTCTACATTAGGAACTACAAAATGTAGTTTGTGAATAGGCCCCACTGGGTTGAGATATCTTTGAAGGGGTTATCTGCATTCTATCCTGAAGGAATTTGGGGGCGTTTTAGAGTGTGTCCTTTAGTTTCCCAAGGTCATAGCGAAAGACATAGTGAAAGAGAGAGAGAGAAAGTCTTTAATTAATGAAAATGTTTTTTTAATCTGTATGTGTGGGCTATACAGCTCTCATACCACTTAACCCCTTTGGCGCTTATGACAAACTCAGTTCGTCATGAGGCACAGTAGAGCTGTGCTCATGACATATCATAACTGCTGCGGAACGCCCACTCGGGGCTAATTTCCCTCCTGTGCGGGCGTTCCACATGAGTGGGCGGAGTCATGACGAGCTCAGCTCGTCATGAGCACAGCTCCGCTGTACAGCATGACGAGCTGGGCTCCTCATGAGTACTGCGGTGCCGCCCACGGCCCCCTCCCCCCTGCACTGCAGGGAAATTAGCCCCGCGTGGAAGGGGTTAACATGTTTACAAGCAATTAAAGAAAAGGGTAGCTGAGCCAAAGGCATTGTTCCACGTGACTGGGCTTGTGGTCTCGATGCCCCAGGTCAAATCAAGCATTGGCCTCAACTTATTGTGTGTTGAGTAAGTGTATGAGGTCGCAATGGAGCTAATTTTACAACTTCACAGGGCCGGCTCTAGGGCGGTGCGACCGGTGCCACCGTACCAGGTGCTGACTTCCGGGGGGCGCCGTGTTAGCAAGTTTAATATTATGTTAAAGCACCTGCGTTCGTTTCTACAGTAATTTCCAGCCAACAAACAAATGTCAGGATAACTCCTGTGATTAATGTTCTTCCTGAAGATTTGGAGTTTTGTTTAATTGGGGTTTTGACTCACTTTAAAGTAGCACAGAGGGTTAATACGCCTGTTGCAGAAAACCAGTGCTGAGCAGATTACAAAGTGCATAGAACGTAAATAGGTCAGTGGGTTACTGGTTTTAAAAGAGACATCATTCTGTTACTTGCAATTTATAAGTTCAAATCCTATATTAGGATTTTAATTTATAAATTGCAAGTAACAGAATGATGTCTCTTTTAAAAGCAGTAAACCACGGACCTATTTACATTCTATGCAATTTGTAATTCTACTGAACTACTAACTTTTATCAATGAACTGTATGCAGGCTGCAGTATAGATTTGAGAAAAGATGAATGTTGCAAAAAGAATTTGGGCAGAAATCTATTCTCATTGTTAAAGTGAACCCCTAATTATGGTGTTTCTTTTTAAATTCTGAGTATGTGCTTCTCTAGACCAAGCACTATTTAACTATCCTGCCTACCAGTGTTGATGACATGTGAATCCTACACCTTGGAGTACTCTGTCTTATGTAACATTTGCTATACGCTGAGTTACACACCTATGATTTATTGTGTCTGTGTAATGTGTGTGAGATGCAAAGTGCTGACACCCTACACTGGTGAGTGGCGCTATATATGCATCTGAGCGAGAATGCTATATGTACATTTGAGAGAGAGTGGTTATACTGACTTGGGCAATGTTAAAGGGTTGTGTTGAAGGAATCTGTATTGGAGGTGGGCATTGGGGGGCGCCAAAAAACATTGTCGCACCGGGCGCCACCAGCTCTTAACCCAGCCCTGCAACTTCATATGTATATTTTTAAATTTTACAGGTTCACAGAGTGCAAACCTGCCAAAGTTTTAAAAAAGGCGGGAGGGATTAAGAAGGGGTCCTGCACAGCAACTGGAAAAACTCTCAAGTCCGCTCAGGACTGATGCAGGCCTCCACAACTCAGCAGGCCGGCACAGGTGACACCTACCACTGGAGGCGGGACTTCCGGTGGCATGGAGTCATCAGTGCCACTCAGTGCAATGAGCAGCCTTGAGAAGCAGCAGGTAACCTCCTCACCGTCAACCCTGGGAACAGCTGCTAAAACTCAGCTTGAAGCCAGTGCCCCCTGCATGACCAAGTGTGCACTATATAAAACTGCACAAAAAATCTGCTAGCCAGCGTTGAAATTGATTCCACAGCAGTACAAGCTAATTATGTGACTTAAATAACATGTGCTATTTTCTCCCAAGTTTAGTATCTACTTCATATGCACGTGCTACCACTCTTTGTAACTTTGAATGCTTGTGACTCAAGAGTGCACCAATTTAGTACTCTTACGGATCAAAAAAACACTTTTACAGTGGTGACTACAAATGTTTCAGCTGATGAAAGGAAAATCATTTCCTCGTGAAAATGTTGAATAGCAATTCGAAAAGTATTGTTTTCTTGCGAAAGTCCAGATGTTTAAAACTTCTATATTTTGTGCTTTTCACCTTTTTTGTCCTAGCAATCCTAAATTAGCAAGGAAAAGGGTTACAACTTTGCAAAAGCCCTAATTGTAGTACAATGTTCGACAACCACGGTTAGGCTTTCTAGCTGCGAGGCTTGGGGAGGACACCGGATGCGCCATGCAGCTTCGCGGCACCTCCGCGCACCTGGCTTTGTACTGACAAACTGACTGTTGTCCAATTCCGTCAAGGGGACTGAAAAAATGTCAAAAAGCTCTCTAAAGCCTATCACGGCAGGCCGGGGGGTTATTAGAGCCCGACTTTAAATTTTAAAGAAGCAAGACGTTGCGAGCGGTAAGAAAGGGATCTGAAGATGGGATTCCACAAAGTGGAAAGACCAGTGACCCAAGAAAGTATGCCATCAAATAATCTCTGTTTTGAAAAAAAGTCTTGGAGATCTGTGAAGAACAGAAGAGGATTAAGCTTCGCGCCTTCCATCGCTATGTGCACTGCTGACCTCCGCGCGGACTCCCTGCAGAACTGCGCTCTTGACGTGTTCCCGCTTTTATTTTAGTGACATGCTTTCCTTCAGGAGCTGTTTCCGGTGACCGTGGAATAAGGGTGACCAGATTTTGAGAAGCAAAAACGGGGACAGGCCAAAAAAAGCAGGGCATAAGTCTTTAGTCTTACTTCTATATCTGGCTTGTCCCTTTTTTTGCGTAGGCTTATAAACATAAATGAATTAAAAAGAATATTATATATATATATATATATATATATATATATATATATATATATATATATATATATCAAACCAGGGTGCCTTGGATCTTTTAGAGTCGTCACTCCAACGAGTTAGTAGGTTGCAAACCCTTTATTTTCAAGAAGCTGCGCATTACAACTGTTAAAAGCAAGCTTCCGACGCGTTTCGCAGCTCACGCTGCTTCTTCATGGGACGGCAATCCAACAAATTGACTGGTACCTGCAGCCATTATTTACCCATTAGCGCATGCTCTCTTTGGTGAGATGCATGCTGGTGGTTGCAGTATGCTTGTCCCCCTTTAATGGAGTCCGTCAATCTGTTCTTTAATATTATTGCCATAATTGTATTCTACAGCCCTCCAGTGGGCTACAGGCGTAATGTTCAGCTTCCAATTTACAGCTTCCTCGAATATATATTCATTCACTGAAAAAACCATAGGTTTCACACCAGTTAGAGTTAGGAATTAGCATTTAAAACACCTATTAAATTCACTGAAAAAACCATAGGTTTGACACCAGTTATAGTTAGCTGGAAATTTTACTGACATAAAACCATTGAAATTCCCACGTTATAGTTAGTTGGACTCACTATAACTTGCGCGCCTGCAATGCACTGCTGATGACGTCACATATTACATCACTCATGACATGGTCAGTGACATCACTCATGACATCACTGATGGCACCATCCAGTGAATGTGTGTCTTTCTGAAAAATAAATATGTTTTATATATGTATATGTAAAGGTCGATGGAAGAATAAATGTTTAAATAAGTGTCTTAATGGATGTTTTTTTTTTTAATTGATTGGTTAACTGGCTTATTAAGTGTATCTTAGTGAATACATATATTAGCGAGTATTGTTTAAATATTTAAATGTTTGTATCAGTGTTTCACTTTGTGTATAAGTGGCTGCATGGGTTGGTGAGTAGCTACATGTGTGTGTATATGGGTTATTAGATGTTTTTTTTAGTATCAGTATGAGTGTCTGTATGGTTTGGTGGGGGTGTTACTTAGCACATAGATGCATCAATGACTGACTCACTGTTTGTATGCGTTTTGAAGACAGCATATGTGCAGGACTGCATGGGTGGATGAGTGTGTATATGTGACTGTCTCACTAGTGTCTTTATCAGTAACTACATATGTTTTAATCTAGTATATGTGAGTCTTGATGTATATAAGTGAGTATATGTGAGAGTCAGAGATTGAAAGAGTTCTTGTTTAAATAAGTATGTATTTCTATAAGTGATTGTTTAAGAGAGTAAGTATGTGTAAGTTTCCTTAGAAGTAAGGTGGTAGTGTGTGTATAGCTGTATATGCAAATAAATGGATGTTCAATAGTTTATTTGCATGTGTGATTATGTGTGTGAGTAACTTTTGGATGACTGTCGGTGTGTAACAGGATGTATAGGTGTATCACTACATATGATGAGTGAATATATGTATGAGTGACTATATAGAACTGTTGGTGAATGAGTGGATGTGTATATAGATGGTGGTATTACTGAATTGGTTGTTGTAACTGGTATGGGTATCTCTATTTTTTTGAAAATTTTAGTTTCTATTTTTGAATATGTGTTTCAAGGGTTACATTACACTGAAAGGAGGTCTGTCAAGTCAAGTCAAAGTATGCTTTATTCGAGATTTCACTCATAAAAGCAGAAACAATTAACAATTACAGTTTGATTATCAATTAATTACAATAATAAAATTAAAGCATACTATTTACAGTTCGTGACTCAATATACCAATCAGAATTTCAAATAATCTTATATCAATACTTTCCCTTTAAAAGTTTAAAATGATCAACGAACACCCACATACAATCAGGTTTATAAAAAATAAAGCATGGAACGATTATACGGGTAGTTTATCTAGACAGAGAATAGTCAAATGACTAGCAGTCTCTGTCTGTTTAACCATACAATTTGCCCAGACATAGAATAGTCAGCTGACTAGCAGTCTCTGTCTAATCGACCAAGCCCATCCAAGGTATTTAGCAGTTGCTATTGTTATCCATATCTCACTACTGGTACATATAATACGCAGGGCAAAAGCACTGCTAGCAGTCCCTAAATTCTTGCACATAGGTTTTAACCATACACATCTCGGGTCCACATAGGCTGTGCAAGAAAATAAAAAATGACCCATAGTTTCATTTGCGGAACCACAACCAGGGCAACTAGGATTCAGGCCCTCTTTCCATTTTGTAGTCAGAGATCTCAGTGCCAAAGAACCTGCTCCTAATTGGAATAAAAGTTTTCGGTCACTCGGCCTGGTTATACAATCCCAATACGGTTCCAAATAGGGATACAACTTAGCCTCTAAAAATCCATCAGTCATGGTTCCTAGGCTAGTGCTATTCCAGCCCCGCAAAACTACCTTTTCCCAATAAATTTCTTTTAAAATTCTTTTGGAAGGGAAGGTTGTTCCTGCTGGGTCTAGCCAGAGGGAGCTTAATCCCAAATCATTCAAAATTGCTTTCAGGGAGTTCAGCCATCTATTTTTATGAAACGTGTCCACTTTAATAATGTCTAAAAACCCCACGGCATAATGCGAAAGCTCAGGGGTAGTCCAGAGCCTTCTCCAATACACAATTGGTCAGAGCCTGGCCAAGTCTGTAACCATTTTTCTACCCAAATCATACCTGAGGGGCAGCAAGGGAGTGCTCTTTGGGACACCGGAGGAACTTATTTTCTGAGATTTGCAAGGCAACCACTTTTTCAAAGCCCCAAAGCTCCGCACCGTATAGTGCGGAGCCGAGGGCTTTTGCCTCGTAGACCTGCAGAGCTGGTTTTATAGGTTTCGTAAGGGACTTCCTATGCTCAGCGCTAATAGCACCTGATAATTGCCTATGCCTCAGCGTAGCTATCTCTATGTGTTTACTCCAACCGCTATTGTTTGAGATATGGATACCCAAGTAAGTAAAGATGTTCACCACTTCTAGAGGCCGACCGTTCATAATGATTTTAGATTTAAAACTTGGATGTGGATTAAAAATCATACGTTTTGTTTTGGTCGCATTGACCTCTAGACCATGCTCACTGCAAAAAAGATAAAAAATAGCCAATGCTCGCTGAAGGCCACTTGGCGTTTTTGATAGGATGAGGGTGTCGTCCGCGAACATTAAAATTGGTATTTTAGTGCCCGCTAACGAAGGGGCGTCCAGCTCGGCCGATTGCAAGCAGGATACAACACCATTAATAAACAAAGTGAAAAGGGTAGGGGCCATTGAACAGCCTTGCCGAACGCCCCGTTCCACCGGAAAGTCCGCTGTCTGCTGGCCCTGTCCCCCCCACTGAATTCTGGCAAATGTTGATTCATGAAGCCGCATTATCAAAGTTAGTAAATCCTCAGGAACACCTAGGTTCTTTAGGACAGACCACAGCTTTGTCCTTGGCACCAGGTCGAAAGCCGCCCGTAAGTCGACAAAAGCTGCATATAGGCTGCCGCCGCCCAGCACCACGGTCTACCATTGCACTAGATTAAAGCAGAAAACCTGGTCCACAGTACTAGTGGACCTACGAAACCCCGCTTGGAACGGTGACAAAGCGTCATTGTCCTCAGCCCAGTCAAGAAGCCGATTCACAATTACACGTCCTATAATCTTTTGTATAGTGTCTCTAAGGCTGATCGGCCTATAGTTGCTAGGCTGGGATCGGTCTCCCTTCCTATATACTGGGATGATTACAGCTCCCCTCCAAGATATCGGTATCTCAGCACCCCTAGGGATATTATTAATAAGGAGGCGGATGTACTTGCACCAGCGTTCCTTGTCATTAATGAAAACGTTGGCTGGTACGCCATCTATGCCCGGGGCACGTCCACTGTTTGCCAAGCTCAGGGCTACCAGAATTTCTTGGTGACTAAAAATGTTTTCTTTAAAGTGGCCATATTTTATGACTGGTATAGATAAAGCTTGGTTTGTCTTAGTATATTGGGATCTAAAAAGATTTACCCATTCTTCTTCCGGGACATTGCCTCCCTACAATCAACATTATACCATTTAGCATTTTTGAGAGCTCTCTCACTCCTGCCCTGGGAAGGCTTCAAATAATGGTTCCTAATTAATGAAAAGAGAGTGTCGTGGATTACAACCAAGTCTCCTAGCCCATCAGAGGGGGAGTTAATATTTTCCATTGCTATTATTGTTTTGTCAGCTTCGATTTTAATGTTATCCATAGCCGATTGGTTATTGACAACATTTATCCATCTCAGCCTACGCATATCATTAGAGGGAACAGTTAGAGGTGGAACAAGGGCTCTGTCGCAACTAGTCCTGTCAGATAATGACCACCATTTATGCTTTGTACACAGAGGATTGTGGTCGCTCTCACCCCTCCACACAACCTCCATGTCATTTAACATTGGCCATAATTGCAGGCTACAAAGTATATAATCTATTCGACTCCTGTGCCGCCCATTATCAAAAGTCATATTACCCTTTTTGTCACTTGTAGTCCTGCCATTTAGTGCTCTAAGACCTTTCTCAAAGCATAAGGCATTCATGCTAATCACATCCTCGGTCCAGCGGACAACTGGATCCAACTCTAATTTAGGGACCCCCATTGCCCGTCTTGTTCATCTCCCAGAAGAACATCTTCAGTGGCTAAGGGTTCAAAAGTTCAATTAAAGTCACCCGCAATAACAATGTGATTGTCTTGGGAGTTATTATCAAGTAGGCAATCCAGGGCAACCAAAACTTCTGACTTCCGACCCTTGGAGCTCCTCACATATACATTGTAGATGTCCAATGTTCCCATAGTGTCAGATTTCAATGTGATTAGTTGGATGTCTCTGTGGCTAGTTTCTTTTACCCTAACCTCTAATTTCAAAGACTGTCTTACCCAAATGGTTAACCCTCCCATTGGTCTTCCCCTAGGGCCTTTTAATGCTTGCACAGAATAATTCAAGTACCCCAGAGCAAACGATGGTTCACATAGCCAAGTTTCCTGAAATATGCATAGATCAAAACAATTAACAAATCGAAGCCATTCACCCGAGGCTAATTTTGACCCCAGGCCTGCAATGTTCCATGAAAAAAAAATTCCCACATTATCCTCTGTGCCATCCCAGACCGTCAAAATAGGATTCTGCACATTTTCGCAAAATAGGTCCTGTTCAATACCATTCCACAAACCTTCAGAACTAATAACATTACTGCCATCTACTCTCACGGGGGTATTCTCTGTGTTAGTGCCCATTATTGAGACAACGTCCCTTACTTCGATCCCATCCTTTGCTATATCGACCGAAAACAACTTACGTGTTTCCTTCATTTTGCTATTCGCCAAAGGGTTTGGGTTACCTATCAGTAATCCTCGGGTCCTGGAAAAATCGCCGAAATAACCGTCATCCTCAACACGTGCAGTGTAGACCCTGTTTGTCTCAGCCAGTTCTTGGGCCGTGTCACAGCCTACTCCTTTGAGTCAATCACAGTCATTCAAGTTTGACAAGGCCGCAAATCTATTTTCCACACTAATACCCCATTCGCTAGGTTGAGCAACCCTGCCCCCTTTATTTGTTACAGAATTCCATTTAGTTTTTAAAATACTTGAGTTCACTGACCACTCTCTCCTATAGAAAAATCCAGCGTTAGAGGGACAATCTCAGTGCTCCTACGCTGTGGGGGAAGAATATATCTTAGAAGCTCTGGAAGCACATCTGGACTTAGGAAATGCAAGACTACACAGTCTCCTTTTAATTTCTTCACGCTATTCCCTATCCAATCCACCCTTCTTGCCATGCTAATTTCCCCTGCTAACAGTTGTTTACCCCTTGCAGATATTAACATATTATTACATAACCAATGGTATGCTTTGTTAATCAAGGAGGGAGTAGATTCGACCTGTCCTGGATTTAGAGCGGGTACATTAGCCAGGACTAGAACAAGAGGAGAGGCCTCAACAATAAGTTGAACCGGGCCTTGCTCAACACCAGCCCCTGTAGAATTTTCCAGTGACACATTATTGTGTATTACACTGTCTCCCATGACTACTGTCTGTTTGATAAGATGCGTAACTGGTCTAGCATCCACAATACCCCCATTACCTTCCTTAGATGTATTTGACAATGGAACGACCCTATTTGAGGCTGCAATTGGTATAATACCCCCTTCCATCACTGGCTTATTTAACAAACCTCCTAGTCGGTTTACTTCAGCCGTTAAAAAATCAATCTTGGCAACCAGTGGTTTAATTATTGATTTCATCTTTAGGTCGCTAGCTTGTTAATTAATTCATCACCCAAAGTCACATTTGCACCTTCGTCCCCGTTATCCTCTACGATTGCTGCTGCTTTAGGTGGGGAGACTGTTCTTTTCCTACTAGAACGTAATCCACCCCTTTTACTCAGACCCTTCCTACATGTTCTAATGGGTCTAACCACAGGCACAGACGCTGGGGAAGAAGGGTCATCTACAGTTTTACTTAACTCATTGCCAGGTTCGTTATCTAAATTAACAACCGATGAGATATTCAAGTCGAAGTCAACATTAGGGCTTGTCTCGGTAGCTGATGTGTCACAATTATGTACCTGGGCCGGAACTTCAAACACGTTAAGATCTATAGAAGTATACTGCACAGGAATAAAAGGCGGTGAGCTCAGACCCAACGATATACGTCTTGTACTATTTATTTTACTTACGACCTGTACCAAGTAATTATCTATGGTATTAGGTGCAGATACAACCCTTTGTATAGACATAGTGTAGCAAATTATTAATAATCGACCTTAAGTAACGCCCCAAAGTCAAGTACAGTATAATGTTCGTCTATCAAAAGGACAGTTCCACAGGAGATTCAACCAAAAATGGCGATAATATTTCTTACAATATCTTACTTGAAGGATAGCAAGCGTTAGTAAACCTCAATAACAACAGACGACAGACAGGGTTCCAGGCCCAGCCCAGTATGGTCAGTCACGGACTGTCACAGACTGTCCGCCCTTTGTCCGGGCTTCGTCCGGCGTCCCGCACACGCGTCCCGCTATGCGTGGAGGGGCGTGTCTAAATAGGAGGAGCAGGGGCGGGAAGAGACACCAGGTGCGCTGTGTTGGACGTGCGCGAAGGACCCTGGTTCTCGCAGTCCCGGCCCCTGTGTGCAATCCGTGGAAATTCAAAAAGGAAATAATATCCCCTTTGCAAGGCTGAATGGCTCTCAATCACAGAAGAAGGCAGGATCAGGTAACGTGTCCCAGAACAACAGCTGCAAGCGGCTCCCGCGAAGCGGGGGCCGCGAGCTGGAAATAGCCGATGAAGCAGGGAGGAGCAGGGGCGGGAAGAGACACCAGGTGCGCTGTGTTGGATGTGCGCAAAGGACCCTGGTTCTCGCAGTCCCGGCCCCTGTGTGCAATCCGTGGAAATTCAAAAAGGAAATAATATCCCCTCTGCAAGGCTGATTGGCTCTCAATCACAGAAGAAGGCAGGATCAGGTAACGTGTCCCAGAACAACAGCTACCAGCGGCGCCCGCTAAGCGGGGGCCGCGAGCTGTAAATAGCCGGTGAAGCAGGGAGGAGCAGGGGCGGGAAGAGACACCAGGTGAGCTGTGTTGGACGTGGGCGAAGGACCCTGGTTCTTGCAGTGCCGGCCCCTGTGTGCAATCCGTGGAAATTCAAAAAGGAAATAATATCCCCTCTGCAAGGCTGAATGGCTCTCAATCACAGAAGAAGGCAGGATCAGGTAACGTGTCCCAGAACAACAGCTGCGAGCAGCTCCCGCAAAGCGGGGGCCGCGAGCTGTAAATAGCAGGTGAAGCAGGGAGGAGCAGGGGCGGGAAGAGACACCAGGTGCGCTGTGTTGGACGTGCGCGAAGGACCCTGGTTCTCGCAGTCCCGGCCCCTGTGTGCAATCCGTGGAAATTCAAAAAGGAAATAATATCCCCTCTGCAAGGCTATATGGCTCTCAATCACAGAAGAAGGCAGGATCAGGTAACGTGTCCCAGAACAACAGCTGCGAGCGGCTCCCGCGAAGCGGGGGCCGCGATCTGGAAATAGCCGGTGAAGCAGGGAGGAGCAGGGGCGGGAAGAGACACCAGGTGCGCTGTGTTGGACGTGCGCGAAGGACCCTGGTTCTCGCAGTCCCGGCTCCTGTGTGCAATCCGTGGAAATTCAAAAAGGAAATAATATCCCCTCTGCAAGGCTGAATGGCTCTCAATCACAGAAGAAGGCAGGATCAGGTAACGTGTCCCAGAACAACAGCTACGAGCGGCTCCCGCGAAGCGGGGGCCGCGAGCTGTAAATAGCCGGTGAAGCAGGGAGGAGCAGGGGTGGGAAGAGACACCAGGTGCGCTGTGTTGGACGTGCGCGAAGGACCCTGGTTCTCGCAGTCCCGGCCCCTGTGTGCAATCCGTGGAAATTCAAAAAGGAAATAATATCCCCTCTGCAAGGCTGAATGGCTCTCAATCACAGAAGAAGGCAGGATCAGGTAACGTGTCCCAGAACAACAGCTGCGAGCGGCTCCCGCGAAGCGGGGGCCGCGAGCTGTAAATAGCCGTTGAAGCAGGGAGGAGCAGGGGCGGGAAGAGACACCAGGTGCGCTGTGTTGGACGTGCGCGAAGGACCCTGGTTCTCGCAGTCCCGGCCCCTGTGTACAATCCGTGGAAATTCAAAAAGGAAATAATATCCCCTCTGCAAGGCTGAATGGCTCTCAATCACAGAAGAAGGCAGGATCAGGTAACGTGTCCCAGAACAACAGCTGCGAGCGTCTGTCACTTTGTCACAAGGATGGTGTCATCAGTGATGTCATGAGTGATGTCACTGACCATGTCATGAGTGATGTAATATGTGACGTAATCAGCAGTGCATTGCAGGCGCGCAAGTTATAGTGAGTCCAACTAACTATAACGTGGGAATTTCAATGGTTTTATGTCAGTAAAATTTCCAGCTAACTATAACTGGTGTCAAACCTATTGTTTTTTCAGTGAATTTAATAGGTTTTTTAAATGCTAATTCCTAACTATAACTGGTGTGAAACCTATGGTTTTTTCAGTGAATTTCATAGGTTTTTTAAATGCTAATTCCTAACTATATAAGGCCTGAAACCTATGTTTTTTTCAGTGAATTTCAAAGGTTTTTTTAATGCTAATTCCTAACTATATAAGACCTGAGAGCCCACCAGGAATCTCCTGTATGCGCCAGGGGACTGCATTTCAGAGAGGTGCAATGAAGCCACGCCCCTTTTTACACCTCTGTGCAACGCAGCCCCCGTGCATGTTTGTAGAGGGGGAACTAATTCCCCTTGCATACTGGGGGCCCCTGGGGGCCAACTAGCCCACCTGGAACCTCCAGTATGCGCCAGGGGGCTGCATTGCACAGAGGTGTAATGAGGCTATGCCCCTTTTTACACCTCTCTGCAACGCAGGCCACTGGCGCGTTTGCAGAGGGGGGACTAATTCCCCTTGCATACTGGGGGTCCCTGGGTCATATCTGCCCAAACACCGATATTCCGAACGATTGAAAATTACTTTTCTTGAGAAACATTTGGATTTGGATTATCATGTCCTATACTTTGGAATTTTTGAAAGACTCACTTTGAGGATGCTATAAATTACTCAAGTCTGCCCGAATTGTGTGGGTAAAATTGATACCTAGTCACTTTGAATAAGAATGTACTTACGTCTCATCTAACATTTGGAAGAAATATCTAGTTATATGACAACAGGATACCAACATAACTTGAAGGAAATAATAACGCCCTGAAGAAGTTCTGTTGTACAGAACGAAACGTTTCGGCTGGCTGTGGTACATAAACTTAAGGAAAATAAAAGCATTTGAATATACACCAAGATTCAGAGCTTCAATAAGGACTCTAAGTGATATGATTTGATTGGACTTATTGTGCAAGTGGTGCTGTGCCAAACTTTGGAATATTCTCCACTACTCTCTACTACTTATTCTCCCCTACTCCACTACTCTCAAATACTCACTCTCTACTACTCATTCTCTACTACTCTACTACTCTCTACTACTCTCTCTCTACTACTCACTCCCTACTACTCACTATCTACTACTCTCTACTACTCACTCTCTACTACTCTCTCTCTACTACTCACTCTTTACTACTCACTCTCTACTACTCTCTACTACTCACTCTCTACTTCTCACTCTCTACTACTCACTCTCAACTACTCTCTCTCTACTACTCACTCTACTACTCACTCTCTACTACTCTCTACTACTCACTCTCTACTACTCTCTCTCTACTAGTCTCTACTACTCACTCTACTACTCACTCTCTACTACTCTCTACTATTCTCTCTCTCACTCTCTACTACTCTCTACTACTCACTCTCTACTACTCACTCTCTACTACTCTCTACTACTCACTCTCTACTGCTCTCTGCTACTCACTCTACTACTTACTCTCTACTACTCTCTACTACTCACTCTCTACTACTCTCTACTACTCACTCTACTATTCACTCTACTAGTCTCTACTACTCACTCTCTGCTACTCTCTCTACTGCTCTCTACTACTCTCTACTACTCACTCTCTACTCTCTATTACTCACTCTCTACTCTCTACCTCTCTACCTCTCTCTACTTCTCTCTCTACTAGTCTCTACCTCTCTACCGCTACCTCTCTACCTCTACCTCTCTACCTCTACACCTCTACCTCTCTACCTCTCTCTACACGCACACATATACACATATATATATGCATATATATGCATATGCATTTATATATATGTATGTGTATGTATATACATACATATATAAACATATATAATCTGTATATCTATATAAATACAAATATAAATGTATGCATACATATATATATATATTTTTTTTTCAGTAGAATTCACAGTAGCAAAAAGTGAGGCTATCAAAAGATTTCAGGTCAGAGGTTATAGTAATCAAACATTAAAACTAGCAGAAGAAAAAGTCTCTAAAAAACAGAGGAAGGACCTTCTGGTGGCTAAACCAACTCAGAAAGTAGAGGAGCCAACTAGAATGATTACTAACTATAACACACAGGCAGGCAAGCTAGTGCAAATATTTAAGAAAAACTGGCACATCCTGACCACTGATCATGTGCTCAAAACAATCCTCCCAGAAAGACCTCCAATAACATACCGGCGGAGTCAATCACTGGCGGATCACCTTGTACATAGTCATTTCTCCCCAAGAACCCAATCGCCTAAATTGTCTAATATTAAAGGTTTCTTCCCCTGCTTACGGTGTAAAGCCTGTAAAGGGAGCAAAAAAGTATCTAACTACCCTGGCAGAACAAATACAAATGCACCGAATAGAGAGATTAGAAAACTCTTAAACTGTAACTCGGAGTACACAATATACTGCCTAATCTGTCCCTGCGAAAAGCGATACATAGGGAGTACAATCAATCCTACAAAGCTAAGAATTCTAGAGCACATGCGTGCTATAACTAAAAATGACAGGACATATCCAGTGGCACGCCACTTTGCAGAACTACACCAAAGCAACAGGGATCTGTTGAAATTTTACTGCATTGATCAAGTCGAGCGCTCAGATAGAGGGGGAGACAGAATAAAAGCACTACGTACCCTAGAGTCAAAATACATAATCGACCTTAAAACGATGACACCTTGGGGGCTCAACAATGATGAAGAGATGTGGGTCCATTTATAGTGTTTTTAAAGATATGAGATCGATATGAATAATTGTACAGGGAAAGAGACCTTGAAAAAACATTCAAAGACACAAACTAAGTACAGGAAGAAATAATAAACTCCACAATGCAAATGACATCTATACAACCGTATAAACAGTAAAGATAGGCCCATTCAGGGCGGAAAAAAGAGTGCTATAGTCCATTCAGGAAAGAATTAAATAGTAATGGAATAATGACACTTTGTTTATTGCTGTAGGTTCAAAGTGAAAAACAATTATGAAGAACTATCAGTTTGCTTTCACATGTTTTTAAAAGAGGGTTTGCACTTGAGCACTTTTATGTAAGAAACGCCATAGACAAAAGGATATAACAAAATGTATGTAAAGAAACATATTATAAGATGGCCCCCACATGAAATGTAAAATATATCGTACCGTCTTCTATGTTGATGAACAACAGTGTAAAAAATGTCTTTAAATGGCGCGAGTTTGTACACGCAAATTGACACCGACGAAGCTTCTTGTAAGCGAAACGCGTCTGTTAGGGTGAAGAGGTTGTAATTAAAATATTTAAATCGGAGATCTGTGTGCTGGCCTGTTTTCAGCCTAAATCGGAGTGAAAGTGTTCGAATACATATATATATATATGCATACAGATGCATGTTATTTACATGAAAGTTTAAAAAACACTAATAAAAGCAAAGCTAAAAAGCCACCTCATTACAAACAGAATGGCTTTAACTTAAACGAGGGCGAGATTTATTGCATTTTCAATGCTTGTTTACTTTGGTTCCATCAAGAAGGCATTCAGATGTGTCACACATTTGCCATAAATTCTGAATGTTAGCACTCTAGTTGCTCATTAGATCACTGTATTAAAGCTACTGCTCACCAGGGAAGTCTGCTGCTGGTATTCAAAGTGCATGTTTCAGTCTGCATGTCAGAATTTCTTTAATGAAATTGAAGAGGATTTGGGAAGTCACTCAAAATGTGCCCTAATTTTTCTTTCTGCAGCACTAATCATACTTTCTATGGCAAAATATACCCCCTCATTTTGTTCCTTTTTAAATTAAATGTTTTAAGAGTTACCACTGTATTCCAATCAAGATGGCTTCAGGTGTGCCATACCTTTGTAATAAGTAGGACTGTTAGCGCTCTAGTTGTTCTTTAGAACACTCTGGGACATTCTGTCATTGGGCTATACTTGGGCTACATCTGGGTGATATTTGGGCTACATTTGGGCTCTTTTGTCTCTGGTGGCCATCTTGGGAAACTGCATGTCAGAATTTTTTTATGAAATAGAAGAGGATTTGAGAAGTCACTCAAAATGTGCCCTAATTTTTCTTTTTGCAGCACTAATAATACATTCTATGGCATAATAGACCCCCTCATTTTGTTCCTTTTTAAATTAAATGTTTTAAGAGTTACCACTTTATTCCCATCACGATGGCTTCAGGTGTGCTATACCTTTGTAATAAGTAGGACTGTTAGCGCTCTAGTTGTTCTTTAGAACACTCTAGGAGGCTGCAGTAGAACACAAAGGAATCAACTGACAGTCCCTGTCCTTGTTGGATGTACATCTTTTACTGAGAATGTCAGACTTCATTCTCACATGACTGAGAAAGATAATGTAAATTTACAGAAAATATGCTTTCAGTTTAGCTTATAGATCCCCTTCCAAACCACTGTGGGAAAATCATGAGATATTAGTTTTCTTTCAAACATGATTCATGATATCACAGCAGAAGGCTTTTTCACATGGTAAAATCACATTAGAACACACCACAATTCCTAAAATGAGTATGGTACCATCAACAAATGATTTATAATGTAACTAAAGTCCTAAAACCCTCTAACTACAATGCTTTTTAATGAGGTGCTATCATGTATATTGGTCCCAAGATGGCTGCCAACACTTCTTGGATGAAGTGCTGACAGCCAATCAGATCAGATGTGTGGTTAGGCTCCGCACAGATATATATATTTTTTTGAACCTAAATTACTCAAAATCCACTGGAGCACATATCTTGAGACATAGCAAAGGCACATCGGGCTACCAGTCCCTACAATTTTGCCAAGTTTTGTGGAAATCCATTCAGCCGTTCGGGCTAAAAGAGAGTCCAACCGCCCTATGGAAATTAACATGGGGAAAACACGTTTTGGGACCCCCCTTTTATCTCGGCCCCTGCTTGACGAATCCCCCCCCAAACTTTCAGGGAAGGAGCAGAGCGGAGCGGGCCATCTTCTTTGAGAAATTTGCGAAGATTCGTCCACCGGCGCCAAAGTTATTCCCAATAGAATGTTGCGGATTTCCTATGGAAATCAATCCTAACTATAACTACCTACTGGCAACCGCCAGTAGGTAATATATATATATTATACAGTCTGCCTCACTCCCCCACGCCATCAACCCAGTCGTGCTGGTACAGTGCCTTCTGGGAGTTGAAGTCCAGCATCAATACGGACTCCAACAGGATGTGTCGATCACATTAGGGGGAGGAGCGTTATGTGCTGGATCAATTTAGTGAGCAGGAAGGATCATTTGTGAATGGACATGCTGCAGTGTTGGGCGCTGAGGAAGGCTACTGGTGCCGAAATGCATTCGCCGCCATTGCTGTAATGGGAAATAAACGTGCTGTTTGACCTGTAATCCCCTTGGCCTCCGCGTTCTTCTTCGAGGGATGTTTGCTCCATATTATCTGTGCCTGCCAGAGACACAGTACGGATGGCCCCGCTACACCAAGAGTTTCGGAGATGTAACTGGCACGCAGCTGTTTACAGCTTCAGGACTATCGAGGGATCAATACTCTCTGATAACCGCCAGAGGACACAGATCATTACTGGGGAAAGCGAGGTACTTTACTTCGGTGGGGCGATACAGTCCGCATTGACTGCCCTGACCCAGCAGCCTGTCTGTGTTGCGCTGGCTGTAGCGGCCATAAGGGGACCCAGGACTACGGCCGTTGACTTTCCTTCATTGCGAGGCATTGTACCCATCACCACCTACCTGCCAGCCAGCGGGACTTACAGTCTGCCTCACTCCCCCACGCCATCAACCCAGTCGTGCCGGTACAGTGCCTTCTGGGAGTTGAAGTCCAGCATCAATACGGACTCCAACAGGATGTGTCGATCACATTAGGGGGAGGAACGTTATGTGCTGGATCAATTTAGTGAGCAGGAAGGATCATTTGTGAATGGACATGCTGCAGTGTTGGGCGCTGAGGAAGGCTACTGATGCCGAAATGCATTCGCCGCCATTGCTGTAATGGGAAATAAACGTGCTGTTTCACCTGTAATCCCCTTGGCCTCCGCGTTCTTCTTCGAGGGATGTTTGCTCCATATATATGTATGTATGTATCTATGTTATATCATAACATAAGGTATGGCAGGACCTCCAACTTGAGCACCCTTGTTCTCCTCCTCAGTCTGTCTCTACTCCGCTGGGAGTGTCCAGTGAACCTTCTTGTTTGCTGCATGACAGAAACAAATGAAATGAAATGAATGCGTACTTGTATAGCGCACTTATACCCTGAGCTGTCTTGGCGCTGTACGGGTACCGCTGTGGAACCCTTCCTGGCTTTTCCCTGTGAAATGCCCACTCCTGGGCACCCCCAAGGTGAAGCCAGGCATCCCAGCACTGTTAGGACCGTTGTGGAGATTAAGCAAGCTATTGCCCAGAGTTGCAGAGTGGGACCCATGATTAGAATAGGCACCGAGGCGAGAATTATCAGGTCCAAGGAAATTGAGCCCAAGACCCGCTGAGGCGGGAGTTGAATCCTGGTACCGGGACTGACCTCTGCATCAGGGTCTGCCGCTCTAACCATTGAGCCACACTTCTCAACTCTAACCATTGAGAAACACTTCTCCATTTGAGATAGCAGAGGTCCGGGTCAAAGGAGAGCATACATTTGTATTCTGCTCTTCAGAATGACCCGACTTACCTTTGTCCCAAAAAGCAGGGCATGTATTTAAAACTAAGAAAATTGTTGGGACACTGGGACAGTCCTCCGAAAACCGAGACTGTCTGGGGAAATCCGGGACATCTGGTCACCCTACTTGGAAAGTACCTTTCTGCCTTAGGAAAAAAGCTATGAAAACTGGGGGCCTGATTTAATGGTAACTTACATTTTTGAGTAATTTTACACTTTTGAGTACGTTTACTATTTTGTGATATTCACAAACCACACTTTTGCAGTAACTTAGGGTCTAGGTACGATGGCGGTGAGACCGCCACTGACAGCCTTGCGATGGTGGCCTCACTGCCATCGTGTGCATGTTAACCGCCCACCATATTATGTTGGCAGACGGTCCGAGGGAGAAAAGACAGTAATCTGACAGGGTCAATGAGCGTCTGTAATGCCTACAATGGTGATGGGGCTTACCAGGCACCAGCGTAGGCATTACCATGTCCCTTTCCGCTGGCCCTTTCATGGAGGTGAACTTGCCATGAAAGGGCTGGCAGAAAGGGAATTTGGGGGCCCCTAGCGAGCCCCCTAACCCCTTGGCCCCCAGACACGGGACCTGGGAGGCACCAATGGTGCTCCCCACTATATCCCTGCACCATTTGGCAGGCACCGCATGGTGCCTGCCACGTTGTACCTGCATATGTCAGGGGTCCCTTTTTTGCACCCAGCAGCACCTGTCGCAATGCAAAATATAGGCATTGCGACCGCTGTGGTGGCGGTTGCATCCTAATTGCTACTGCGGGACCGCCGACACACTGCGTGTGGTCCCAATCCCTGATAAGGTGCATCGTAATCAGCCTCATACACTTTTGCAGTAAGTCCAGCACTACAAATGGTCAACCACTGGTAGTGCAACACTCTTCCATAGAACATAATGGAGGGAGTGACAATACTAAACCCATGAGAAATAATGTTAAATTATTTAAAATATTTACACATGTAAATAAACATAAAAGTATTAAACAAAAAAAAAAAAAAATATATATATATATATATATATATATATATATATATATATATATATATATATATATATAAGGTATGTGGTGCTCTTAAATCGAAATACGCAGCAACAGCAACAGCAATCACCGTCGATCCAAACAAGAGCAGCGAGACCCAAAGAAAGTGCAAATAGTCTTTTTATTGAGTGCTAGCCCAGCACCAGTCCGCCATATATCACACAGTTCAGGAACCCTGATTGAAGACTGCCACAAGAGGTTTTGGTTTCAGCAGTCGGTTTAATGAGCTTGCATGGCAGCATACATCACAGCAAGTAACTCCTTCTGTTCTTTTAGCCAGCCAAACGCGTTTCAAGAGCCTGTCGCTCTCTTCATCAGTGGCGTGAGTGGAGAAAATGTCAGCGCTAGTGCCATTGCACTGTTAATTTAACACCTGGTTCCAGAAGAGGGGCGTGGCCGACACCACGGACTTCTGGATAATGTAGTTCAATATGGTGTGCCTTGTAGGGCGCGCTGTTAATCCAAATAAATACAATTCATTTCCCAGTGGTCTGGAGCTACTTCAACAGTTCCGAGTGCTGCCCCGCTTAGTAGACTCACCATGCTTACGAGCGGGTGTCTCCCTGAAAAGTCACCAGTTCGTGCCTCTTCCTTCATTGAACAAGCACTCGCAGGGCTCGTTCAGGACCACAACAGTAGTGGTGGGCGGTCCTCGCGACCGGGATACAGCCGCTAAAACATCACACAGTTCAGGAACCCTGATTGAAGACTGCCACAAGAGGTTATCTGAGGAAGGCGGGGACGCCGAAATGCATAATGCCGATCACCGTGAATAAAGGGTTGCCAAGAGAATCCCCGCTGTGTCCTCTGATCTTTTCTTGGAAGGGATTTTGTTTGCATATATATATATATATATATATATATATATATATATATATATATATATATATATATATATATATATATATATATATATATATATATATATATATATATATATATATATATGTCTTTCTCTCTGTCTCTGCCTTGTCTCTCTCTCTCTCTCTCTATATATATATATATATACACACACACACACTGTAATGCCTACATTACAGTGTCCCTTTCTGCCAGCCCTTCCATGAAAAGGCTGACAGAAAGGGACTTTGGGGGCCCCTAGCGGGCCCCCATTAACCCCTGGCCCCCAGTCATGGGACCTGGGGGGCACCCATGGTGCCATCCTACATATCACTGTACCATGTGGAAGGCACCGCATGGTGCCTGCCATGTAGTGCAGGCATTTGTCAGGGGTCCCTTTTTTACATTGCTTATTTCTTTGCATGACTGACTAGGTGTGTGAGTAACTGGATGAGCGGTGGTGTGTGAGTGTCTGTATAGGTGTATGAGTGCATATGATAGTCTTGTATTAATGAATGACTGCATGTATGAGTGATTATATGGCTGAATGAGTGGATTTGTGTGTAGACCTAGCAATTAGTGACTGCGTATGTAGTAATTGATATTGGTGTGTCGATGGTTTTGAAAATGGTAGTCTGTATTTTACAGTGGGTGTATCAAAGGTTATATTAGAGTGTGAGGAGGTGCATCAGATTTTCACGTGGATGATGTCATCAGTGATGTCATTTGAGATGTCATCAGTGATGTCATCAGTGATGTCACTGACCATGTCATGAATGATGTAATATGCGATGTCATGAGCAGTGCATTGCGGGGGCACGAGTAATAGTTAGCTGAACTAACTATAACGGTGGAATTTCTATGGTTTGTAGGAGTGAAATGTCCAACTAACTATAACCTCCCCGAAACCTATGGTTTTTTCAGTGAATATATATATATATATAAATGTGTAAACTACACCTCCCAGCACTTCCTTTCGCCAAGCTTGAAGAATAAACGGACAACACGACAATTCCAATGGTAGATATCATTTATTCCTTATTCTCACTCCTCGCATGACGCGTTTCGGGCATCCAGTGCCCTTGATCACATAGTGGAACAGCAGTACGCCATATTGTTTTATACTTTCTTTTTTGATGCTACACCACGTGCTGCTAAACAGTGAAGAAACACAACATTGCGGTCTTTCTTTTGAGTATGCATCGAACATCAGAGCACAGCGTAAATATAATATTGTTGTTGCATATATTTACTAACAATTATATATGGGCTTTGTTTTTTCTGCTATTCCTGATTTAATTCATAATCTAAATTTAAGAGCTGTGAATGAGTTATTTGATAAAACCACATACATTTTTTCTTAGTAATTAATAGATAGAACCCACAATGTGTACAATTGATTAAAATATATACACACATTATATTACAATATAAATACATCTCTAAAAGCAAATTACCGCCTGAATGGAGAATAGCCACAAAATGAAATAATCATTGTGTAGCTGTTAAATACAATCCCAGAGCAGCATATGAAATTGGGAATACCAAAACTTATTTAATCACATAAATGCTTATAATTTGGATCCAAACAATGCGCTTGTTGTTTAGCCAATGCATAAATTCTCACTGAACCATATAAATACATAAGTGTTTCCATAATTGCTGTGTAATTGATTCTGTGTGTTATTTACAAAATAAAGTGCCTAGGGCAAAAAATATAAATTAGTAAATAACGTAAAAATAGAAAAACTAAACTATTTCATAAAAACTGTGTAATAAGTGTAATAACCAGTAATAAGCTAAAATTAATAAAAGTAAGGCAAAATGGAAAATACCGTAGTACTTATCCATTGACAGCAGACGAATTATAGTTTAGAAAGTGCTCATACACCCCACAAGCCTGTGAGGTTAAATGATTCTTATCCAATAAGACAGCAAATGGACATACCATATGGACCATTATCACAATCATCTCAATATAAATATATTTTTTTTTTACTGAAAAATCTATAGGTTTCAGGGACGTTATAGTTAGTTGGACATATGTGTGTGTGTGTACATATATATATATATATATATATATATCTTAGCCCAACTGAAGGCGTGAGCCGAACCGCATAGGCTTTACATGTGGGGTGTTGCAGAGGCACTTCAAAATGCTGAATTATCGGAATGGATGGTCGTTGTGGAGAAAAAATATATATATATATATTCACTGAAAAACCCAAAGGTTAAAGTAATGTTGAAGTTAGGTGAAATGATCATTAACAACGTAACGTTTTTAAACTAAAACAAACACTGAAATTCACCAGTAATAGTTATAGTTATCTTTAAGTAACTATAACTCGTTCCCTACGGTAACTATAACTCGTGCACAATGATATTATCAATGATGTCAAAGAAGACGTCATGAGTGATGTAATATTTGGGCTGATTAGCAGAGCATGGCGAGGGAGCGAGTAATGGTTACCTCAGGGCAAAGATTTTTTTTGGGGGGTGGGGGTATACGTGACCCCCATCCCCAGACCATTTTCGGCCCGTTAGATATCATCCCTCAGAGCCTGGCTCATGTTTGAAGCCGCTTATGGTCCCAGGGACATCATTCCCTGGGGCCCTGTGCATTTCATAAGGGGAGGAGAACTACACGGCACCCCTCCCCAAGCCTTTAAAGGCTCCTGGGGAGCCCACTCCTGGGGCTGTGAAACTAAAGTGAAAGGGAGAGAGGCTGTCTGGCCCCCACCGCCGAGCCTTTTATGGTCGGGATACCCTTTCCCCAAGGCTGGCTCAGATACTATGTCCCAGGGAGCTCACATCCGCCCTGCAGCGGTGATAGCAGGGAAACCTATGTTTGCTCTTGCTTGGTGGGAGCATTTCCAAAACTCCCACCAAGCGACTGTCTAGAGCCTGTGCCTGGAAGTAGGGGTAGAGCAGCTCAATGCAAGAATGTGCCACCCTCTGACCCATTTTTTTTTTAAGCTTTCCTTGGTGTCTAATGGGTTTTCGACCCTGTCTATCCCAGGGGAACAGAAAAACTGCGTTTGCCCTGGGTGGAGGGGGAGCATTAACCTATGCATGGTGATAGCTCACCAGGTGACAAACTTGTGTGGATTTCTGCTTAGGAATAGTCCTCCTTTGGTGAGCTCCAAGCAGGAGTCCACTAGGGAGATGTACCACGGGAAATGGGATAAGCTCCCCTTTCTCATAATACCTCTTCCATCCAAATTGGGGCTAGGGAATGCTTAGCTGTACCCCGAGTACAGAGCAAGATCATCATAGAAAGAAATTCTTGGCCTGTATTTTTTTTAATTTATTTTAGAGTTTTATATAGCGCGAACTAGACCCGAACGGAATCAGGAATCAGAACGCTTTACATAGCACAAGTTACGTTACATGAGAACACACATTCATTTTTTTGTTAGGCACGGGGAGATTAAGTGATTTGCCCAGAATCACAGGATGTTTTATTTTGGTTTTTTTAGCGTTGTTACCGAGACTCGAACCCAGGTCCCCAGGCCCAAGGTGAAGGCATTACAGGAAATTCACAGCTCCAGGTGTGAGAATGTGCCCCCCATGTACCCTGCACTGTGAGGGCAGTGCAGAGGAGATAGAGGCCATGTTCTCCACACTTAAGTGTTAATGTCCTAGCTCAGAAGTTGACTGGCATTGGCGGTAGGCCCATACTGCCCTGAGCAGAAACAGACCAAATATTTGTATTCATCATCAGGTATAAACAAAGGATATTCCCTTGAAAAATATACAGTGAAACAATTTGAAACTCCAAGCAAGTAGTTCAATACATAAAAGCAACAACAATTATGCAAAAAATTCTTTTGTATTACAATTTATTAAATTACACAATTTATTTAAAATACCAAGTGGACAATAGCACCACTTACACAAATAAAAACAGTTAAAAAAATTAATAAGACAAATGATCAAAATACATGGGGTTCAAGATTGACCTGCAAAATTAAAACAAATTACAAGGACAGACAACAGTGAGACATTCAATTGTGCAATACTGAGTGTATATTCAAACTCTATCTGACCCCCATATGTTATGCACAGTCTATTATTGTGTCAACACAGGTGTCTGAGTTGAAGAATTATACTATGAAATGCGTCGACACGTTTCGGTGGTACATATGATTCTGGGCCACCTTTGTCAAGACACTACGTTCTGTCTGTCGAGTTTCTGGGGTCAGTTAGATCACCCTATGGGATGGATATACAATCAATTAGAATATATACAGGTAAAGTATTCAAGTTTATGCAGTTATTCTGGATATTTCACATTTTATGACCGTTGCAATACAATGACATTTGCGGTTGATCATATATGTAATTCCTGACCATTGTCTTGATTGGATGACAAAACTAATGGTATCAATATAATGGAGAACAGTTATGTTACTAAGAGATATATAAACATTTTTTCTACTACTACTCTATGTTCGATCATTTGGTAACAGTACGGATAACATTTGTATGGGAGATCCTCTATAGCTCCTGCTCACTCTCTTAAACCTTTGGAGGAGATGGTACATTCAATAAAACCATTATGCATTAGCATTGCATGTCTAGTTTGAGCTATATTTTATTTTGAACCTATTTCTTGGTCTCTCAAACAGACTGGTGGGACTGGCAGTCTTCCTATCTCAGTCATCAGGACTTGGTGTAGTTTTTTGGGAATTCAAAGTTATAAACAAACCACATTCCTTTTTAAAGATATTCTCTGTGATTGCCGGATATAAAGCTCCATCATACTACCTAAAATACATCCTAAAGCCCGAATTGGCGATACAAAAAGGTTCCAATTTCGAATTGCATGTTAATTCGTTGACTTAACAAGTAAGAAGAAACAGAGTAAATTTTCCCAAGGAAAGCTAGTTTTAATCAATTTACCTTAAAACTATCCGTTGGATATTATCATGTGGGGGTCTATTACGGCGTAGTGATTTGCTTCATTTTTCGTTTACTCTCCTAAATTTGAGCAGTCTGTAGTTTGTTAGGTGTCCTGGCAAATGTAATTATTAAAGGTGATTAGCGGTAGGACTCGACCTGTGGTTCTTTTTTAATTGGTTATAAAGCAATTTTTTCATACCTGAAATGGTAGGCGTGCTGTGTCTTCAAACACTATTTCCTTGTCTGATGGCGGGTTTTCTCTTTAAAAGCTTTTTGTGGGACCAGGGGCGCTTTCGTCATGTCCTACCGGTAGAAACAATCATTTTACTAAGGGCCAGAGTAAAATAAGGGTTTTTCAGTGGTTGCAAATTTTTTAGAGGAACGAGTTTTACTTAAAGTACCTATGGCGGGAATCGCGCTTACCTCTTTTACCGTGGAGAACTGCCTGCTTCTCTGGTCCTGTTCTATCTACTAGTGACTGTTAAGGGGTTGGTTTAAATAGTGTTTTCTATGTTTTGATTGGTTCAATATTCGGCCAATCGGTGACTCGTATTTTAGGCCCCGGAATTTGCATATGCCGGCTTGAAGTGCCCTGATCTCATTGGATGTTGTCCAAGACCTGTGATTGGTCTATTCGGCTTGAGGTGCCTTGATCTCATTGGATATTGTTTGGGACCCGCGATTGGTCTATTCCTTTGTCAACTACCGCTATTTTGTGGATGTTTGTTTAGACTGTTTAAAGAGAAGGAGGTGTTTTGTCCACAATCTATTTGATGGTCAATATGTTGATTATTGAGCTAGTCTACAGGAGATAGCAAACTTGTTCTCGTGGAAGCCAAGGAATTTTTTAATTAAAGTAGAAAAGATGTTTTTGCTACCTTTGAAACCCAAAATTGTATCTATATATTTTCGACAGGGTTTATGTATAAGAAGAATTTCTTTGGAGACTAAGATTGAAAGATCATAGAAAAAAAAATTATCATAGAAAAGATTTTTTTCAATGCTGAAATAATGTTTATCTAGGGATAAATATTTTTGTTCTGTTTTATTATATAAGGCTGGTGCTTGCATGAACAATTATATTATGTTGGTGCTCTATAAATGTTTTCTAATATTCCACATTTCTATATTTACAGTGAAGATTGTCTATGAGAAAGTCTTTTTGTTAGTACTATATGCATTGGGTCCAATCTTCTCTGGTGTTTAGGCCATTGCGTATAGTGTCTAGGAAACAGATATACCACTGTTCTCTAGTTTTCCTAAGTTTGTTGATGTCACCGCCGCGTCTAGTGGTCCTAATTTTTTCAATAATATACCACCGTATATCGTCACAAGTGTGGTTTTTTTCTTTAAAGTGATCTGTCAGTGGTGCATTGATCTTACTTGTCCTAATAGCAGACTTATGCTCCAATACTCTTAATCTGAGCTCTCTGCTAGTTTCCCCCACATATCCCAGGTTACATGGGCAGATCAGCAGGTAAATGATGTTTTGACTTCTGCAGTTGTTAAAGGTTTTAGAGTGGAGCATTTTTCCTTTATATTCAATGCTAGAGCCTGGAATACAGTGAGGGCAAATGGAGCACGTTCCACATTTGTGGCTGCCCATTGCTGTCGTTCCAATTAAGGTAGATTGTGTTTTCGCTAGGGGTTTATAGGTATGCACTAAGCTGTTACAAAGGTTTAAGAGAGTGAGCAGGAGCTATAGAGGATCTCCCATACAAATGTTATCCGTACTGTTACCAAATGATCGAACATAGAGTAGTAGTAGAATTTTTTTTTATATATCTCTTAGTAACATAACTGTTCTCCATTATATTGATACCATGAGTTTTGTCATCCAATCAAGACAATGGTCAGGAATTACATATATGATCAACCGCAAATGTCATTGTATTGCAACCGTCATAAAATGTGAAATATCCTGAATAACTGTATAAACTTGAATACTTTACCTGTATATATTCTAATTGATTGTATATCCATCCCATAGGGTGATCTAACTGACCCCAGAAACTCGACAGACAGAACGTAGTGTCTTGACAAAGGTGGCCCAGAATCATATGTACCACCGAAACGCGTCGACGCATTTCATAGTATAATTCTTCAACTCGGACACCTGTGTTGACACATTAATAGACTGTGCATAACATATGGGGGTCAGATAGAGTTTGAATATACCTTCAGTATTGCACAATTGAATGTCTCACTGTTGTCTGTCCTTGTAATTTGTTTTAATTTTGCAGGTCAATCTTGAACCCCATGTATTTTGATCATTTGTCTTACTAATTTTTTTTACTGTTTTTATTTGTGTAAGTGGTGCTATTGTCCACTTGGTATTTTAAATAAATTGTGTAATTTAATAAATTGTAATACAAAAGAATTTTTTGCATAATTGTTGTTGCTTTTATGTATTGAACTACTTGCTTGGAGTTTCAAATTGTTTCACTGTATATTTTTCAAGGGAATATCCTTTGTTTATTGGTTGGTTAACCCTACTTCCCTTGATTTTAATTTAAAGGGGTACCTCTCATTATTTCTACCTGTATTGCACAACCCTTTGGTTGGAGAGGAGTTTTCTCTTCTTGTGACTCTCTTGTTAAGGGCACTCAAAGTATTGATCCACACGAGAACAATTATGGATAAATTAAAAACATTCGGGTTCTCGGATGACAAATATATAAGGCTGATGAACCTTGATCCCAAAATTGGGGGCTCCAAAGGACTCCATAACATGAGCCACGAGCAACTGATTAAAACTTTAAATTTAAAAAAGAAGCTTATTAGAACGGAGCTCCATGCTGAGTTTCTGATTAATTACTTAAAAGAGGGGGTAATACCGATAGGGTTACAGGTCCATAATGAACCTGGACTGTTTTTGAATGCCCTAAGTTTGTGGAAACCTGGACGCTGATAGCCAACAGATGTAGTCGGGATTGGCTCATATTAATTATTGAAACAGCCCAGGAATTGATTGAGCTAGAAAAAGAAGAAATAGATAAACTCGAGACAGAACTTAAACAGTCCCCTGCCCTGGAGGATGCAAAAAAGAAACTCGAGGAAATAAATCTAGATGCAGAGGGATATAGAGATTATCTATTTAATAAAAAACTGAGGAAATTCAAAAAGGATGTTGAAAAATACACCATAGAAGGTGTATACCCTTACACCCACAAAGACTATTCTCTAAACAAAAATGAACCCCGATGGGAAAACTCTAATCTGCAGAAAACAGTTTATTCTAGAAATAACAGCAAACGAATAACCTTCTCTGAATCCTCAGGCTCAAGTGGCGAAGATGAACAGGATAGACCCCAGGACAACAGGGCTGGCTCCAATTATGAAAGAGAGCCTTTTTTAGACAGGCGCCCAACCCGAGGATACAGACCTTACAGGGGACACAACCGCCCAGATTATCGGAGGAAGCAACAACCTCAGAACAGTTCCAGGGAGTACATAGCCACAAGAAGTACCCAATATTGGAGATAGGGGGTTTCCCTATAATTAACTTGTCATCTATAACCCTTAGTGATACAGAACAAACGGTATTACAAAAAGGATTTAGCTTTGCCCCCACACAGGCACCCTCCATGTTCCATATCGAGAGTGACCTTAAAATATTCTTTAGGAAAATTAGATTAAACCGCTTCTTTGAGACTCGTGAGTATAATCCACCTCCAAGCGTCACAGGACTTAAACCTAAGTCGACTTTCTGTCCCAGTATCCAGCAAGTAGACAAAAATATCGAAATATTTGAAAAGGTAGTGGAAGTAGAAGTCAAAAACCTACTCTCCAAAAAAACCACATATAACAACAACTTTTCAAAGTCACAGAGAGAAGCGTTAAGTAATTTGCAGAACAACACGGAATTGACAATCAAACCCGCCGACAAGGGCGGCGGAATAGTCGTGTTCGATACTGTGAAATATGACAATAAAATGAGAGACCTTTTGAGTATCCAAGAACACTACCAAAAATCTAGATTCCAAGAATTAAGTAAATTAAAAAATGAAGTAGTCCACCTCTTGAAAGAAGGGAGAGATAGGGGAGCCATATGTGAAAATGAATATAAATTTCTACTTAATCAAAATCCAATTACCCCGGCCATGTACGGTCTCCCCAAAATCCATAAGAACCTCAACGATCCACCTATGAGACCTATAATTAGTGGAATAGGATCAATTCTGGAGCCCCTTAGTCGGTATGTAGACTTTTTTCTACAGCCGATCGTGAAAAAACAAAGGTCATACCTTAAAGACACCTCCCACGCAATATCGGTGTTTGAGGGCAGAGAATTTAATAGGGTGACCCAGTTTCTGGTCACCCTAGATATAGAAGCCCTTTACACCAATATCCCCCAAAATAATACCCTGGAAGTAATATCATCTATACTAAAAAGCGAAGACCTCCATGGAGGTGACGACGATTTCATCATGTCTTGTATTTATCTAATTCTTAAATGGAATTTTTTCCTATTCAAGGATGACCTATATCTTCAGACCAAGGGCACCAGTATGGGGGCCACTTGTGCCCCAAGTCTGGCATGCCTGTACGTTGGTAATTTTGAATTAAAACACATCTTCAACGAGGCAGCCCCCTTCTTTGAAAATGTTTCCTGCTGGCACCGCTATATAGACGACATCATCTTTGTCTGGAGCGGTGCCAGCGAGGAACTAACAGACTTCCTGGATTGGATTAATCTTGGAGACCCCAATCTGAGGTTCACAGGAACACACAGTAATACGAGTGTCGAATTCCTCGACATTAAGATCAAAGAAGAAGAAGGTAGCCTCAAAGTAGAGCTGTTCAATAAACCAACTGACAAGAATTCCCTTTTACACTACTCAAGCAACCACCCAAAGGCACAAAAAGATAACGTGCCCTTTGGGGAGTTTTTAAGATTAAGGCGGAATTGTTCCAATTTGCCAGATTTTTATAAACATTCAGAAAACATGAAGAAGAAACTCAAAGATAGAGGGTACCCACATAAATTGATTAAAAATTCCTTTAAAAGGGCAAGATTCTATAATCGCGACAGCTTATTAGACCAAAACAAAACCAAGAATACAAACAAATTGGACAGGATAGTCTTTGTTACTCAATTTTCACATTTGAGCAATCAAATCAAAAACATAGTGTATAGAAACTGGAGTATAATAAATTATGACAATGACAACAAATTAGATAAACCTCTGTTCTCCTACCGGAGAAATAAAACCCTTCGTAACAGCTTAGTGCATACCTATAAACCCCTAGCGGAAACACAATCTACCTTAATTGGAACGACAGCAATGGGCAGCCACAAATGTGGAACGTGCTCCATTTGCCCTCACTGTATTCCAGGCTCTAGCATTGAATATAAAGGAAAAATGCTCCACTCTAAAACCTTTAACAACTGCAGAAGTCAAAACATCATTTACCTGCTGATCTGCCCATGTAACCTGGGATATGTGGGGGAAACTAGCAGAGAGCTCAGATTAAGAGTATTGGAGCATAAGTCTGCTATTAGGACAAGTAAGATCAATGCACCACTGACAGATCACTTTAAAGAAAAAAACCACACTTGTGACGATATACGGTGGTATATTATTGAAAAAATTAGGACCACTAGACGCGGCGGTGACATCAACAAACTTAGGAAAACTAGAGAACAGTGGTATATCTGTTTCCTAGACACTATACGCAATGGCCTAAACACCAGAGAAGATTGGACCCAATGCATATAGTACTAACAAAAAGACTTTCTCATAGACAATCTTCACTGTAAATATAGAAATGCGGAATATTAGAAAAAATGTATAGAGCACCAACATAATATAATTGTTCATGCAAGCACCAGCCTTATATAATAAAACAGAACAAAAATAGTTATCCCTAGATAAACATTATTTCAGCATTGAAAAAAAATGTTTCTATGATAATTTTTTTTTCTATGATCTTTCAATCTTAGTCTCCAAAGAAATTCTTCTTATTCATAAACCCTGTCGAAAATATATAGATACAATTTTGGGTTTCAAAGGTAGCAAAAACATCTTTTCTACTTTAATTAAAAAATTCCTTGGCTTCCACGAGAACAAGTTGGCTATCTCCTGTAGACTAGCTCAATAATCAACATATTGACCATCAAATAGATTGTGGACAAAACACCTCCTTCTCTTTAAACAGTCTAAACAAACATCCACAAAATAGCGGTAGTTGACAAAGGAATAGACCAATCGCGGGTCCCGAACAATATCCAATGAGATCAAGGCACCTCAAGCCGAATAGACGAATCACAGGTCTTGGACAACATCCAATGAGATCAGGGCACTTCAAGCCGGCATATGCAAATTCCGGGGCCTAAAATACGAGTCACCGATTGGCCGAATATTGAACCAATCAAAACATAGAAAACACTATTTAAACCAACCCCTTAACAGTCACTAGTAGATAGAACAGGACCAGAGAAGCAGGCAGTTCTCCACGGTAAAAGAGGTAAGCGCGATTCCCGCCATAGGTACTTTAAGTAAAACTCGTTCCTCTAAAAAATTTGCAACCACTGAAAAACCCTTATTTTACTCTGGCCCTTAGTAAAATGATTGTTTCTACCGGGAGGACATGACGAAAGCGCCCCTGGTCCCACAAAAAGCTTTTAAAGAGAAAACCCGCCATCAGACAAGGAAATAGTGTTTGAAGACACAGCACGCCTACCGTTTCAGGTATGAAAAAATTGCTTTATAACCAATTAAAAAAGAACCACAGGTCGAGTCCTACCGCTAATCACCTTTAATAATTACATTTGCCAGGACACCTAACAAACTACAGACTGCTCAAATTTAGGAGAGTAAACGAAAAATGAATCAAATCACTACGCCGTAATAGACCCCACATGATAATATCCAACGGATAGTTTTAAGGTAAATTGATTAAAACTAGCTTTCCTTGGGAAAATTTACTCTGTTTTTTCTTCTTACTTGTTAAGTCAACGAATTAACATGCAATTCGAAATTGGAACCTTTTTGTATCGCCAATTCGGGCTTTAGGATGTATTTTAGGTAGTATGATGGAGCTTTATATCCGGCAATCACAGAGAATATCTTTAAAAAGGAATGTGGTTTGTTTATAACTTTGAATTCCCAAAAAACTACACAAGTCCTGATGACTGAGATAGGAAGACTGCCAGTCCCACCAGTCTGTTAGAGAGACCAAGAAATAGGTTCAAAATAAAATGTAGCTCTAGAAACTAGACATGCAATGCTAATGCATAATGGTTTTATTGAATGTACCATCTCCTCCAAAGGTTTAAGAGAGTGAGCAGGAGCTATAGAGGATCTCCCATACAAATGTTATCCGTACTGTTACCAAATGATCAAACATAGAGTAGTAGTAGAAAAAATGTTTATATATCTCTTAGTAACATAACTGTTCTCCATTATATTGATACCATTAGTTTTGTCATCCAATCAAGACAATGGTTAGGAATTACATATATGATCAACCGCAAATGTCATTGTATTGCAACCGTCATAAAATGTGAAATACCCTGAATAACTGTATAAACTTGAATACTTTACCTGTATATATTCTAATTGATTGTATATCCATCCCATAGGGTGATCTAACTGACCCCAGAAACTCGACAGACAGAACGTAGTGTCTTGACAAAGGTGGCCCAGAATCATATGTACCACCGAAACGCGTCGACGCATTTCATAGTATAATTCTTCAACTCGGACACCTGTGTTGACACATTAATAGACTGTGCATAACATATGGGGGTCAGATAGAGTTTGAATATACACTCAGTATTGCACAATTGAATGTCTCACTGTTGTCTGTCCTTGTAATTTGTTTTAATTTTGCAGGTCAATCTTGAACCCCATGTATTTTGATCATTTGTCTTATTAATTTTTTTTACTGTTTTTATTTGTGTAAGTGGTGCTATTGTCCACTTGGTATTTTAAATAAATTGTGTAATTTAATAAATTGTAATACAAAAGAATTTTTTGCATAATTGTTGTTGCTTTTATGTATTGAACTACTTGCTTGGAGTTTCAAATTGTTTCACTGTATATTTTTCAAGGGAATATCCTTTGTTTATTGGTTGGTTAACCCTACTTCCCTTGATTTTAATTTAAAGGGGTATCTCTCATTATTTCTACCTTCATCATCAGGTATGTCAGGATTCGAGCTTGCTGCTAACTAGAGCAAATCCCAGAGGTGGCTATTGCGAGATGTAATGTTATTATCCTAGGGACCCTCTATTTCATACAACATGTCATGGATGTGTCATGTATGTATGTGGATTTATATTTATTTATTTATAAAGTTTTATATAGCGCGATCTAGATCCCGAAGGATATCAGAGCGCTTTACAAGAGAGGCCAAGAGTGTAATGACAACAACATTCTCCATTGAGAAATTCACTGATAATCAGATTATACTATGTTAGGGGATATTTATTAAAGTCAACATATATCTACAGTGCACCTTGTACCTAGAAAGCAGTAGGTGGTGGAAGAGGTTAAGGTAGAGAGTCAGTGACGCTTCTGATGGTCAGGATTGGGCAGGACTGCACCAGTTAAGAGAAGAAAGGGGTTCAATGGGCAGAATATTGGGGTGCGAAGGACAAAGTGAGCCGTAGATTCATTTTGATGAGGTGTTGCTTGCAGGGAATGGCCTTAAGGGCTTTTCCTAAGTGTATAATAGAAGGAGCCTTGCGGATTTCTATAGGGATGCCATTCCAGATCCAAGAGTCATCGCAGGAGAACGCCTGACATGTCTTCTCCTTTCTGCAGCCTATAAACTCGAGTGTGTTGATGTTCTTGCTGTCAGTTATATTGAGATCTTCTGAGTGTTGACCTGAGCAGTAATTGTGTAGTGTCTTCAGTGTCAGGTTTCTGTGTGATGCAGCTTGCATTGAATTGACTGGGCACTGGTACCAGGATCCATTTGAGTTCTGTGAGCTTGAGAGTGCCAGGCTGCCCCGGGCCACTGGAGGGGGCAACCTAAGAGGGCGGCCACCCTTAGTGCCACATGATGGCACAGACCCAAGGAGCAGTCTAGTGTCTGGGACCTGGAGGGTCCCCAGTGATGTCACTTCCGGCGGGGGAAGGGCGGGGCCGAGGGTATATGGCCTGGGGTCGCGGGCCTGGCGCCCTCTTTGATCCCTGGTCGGCCTCGTGGACGGATCCTCCCCCCCCCCCTTTGACCCCGATGAGCAGTGCTGCCCGGACGCTGTTTTTAGGTGAGTGGCGAACTCCCCTGGCCCCCTCCCCCCCACCCCTCCCTGGTCCTGGGTTCCCTCCCGGGTCCCTGGTTGTCGGGTTAGGCCTGCCGGGGCGGTAGGGGGTGGGCTGTGGTCTCCAGGCCTGGGACCGGGGCGGGTAGTTTGCTCGGTGCATAGTACTGCAAACCCTGGTGCATAAGTGCGCATCAGCAGGCTTGGTGCTAGTGAAGCGACTAAGAAGCAACAAAGGATTCCCCAAGCAGGATGAAAGAAGTGACCTATAATAAGAGTGCTGCCTGTAATGGCTTCTTCAAGGATCAGGAGGTGGGGGCTATTCACATTGCTGCCAAAAGAAATACCTTGTCAGCTTTCTTCAGAACACTGTGTTCTTGGATGCAGCTTAACTTTCCAGGAGAACATTTTGTTAAGAGTTTCCGTGCCTTCTTCTATTCTAGGGGCCTTCTTCACAAAAGCGTTTGTGCAAGTAAGTGTAACTTGCAACCACAAATATGGGATTAATGTCCAGATTCCCAACATCCATGTGATGTGGAATTGTCTGACCTCAAAATAAATTCCACTTCCTTCTTTGGGATATACACTGAGTTGATGTTTTTTTTATGTGTAGGAAACAACTGGAGACACATCAGTATCTTCAGGGAATTGGCCAATGGGAAAGTGGGAAAACACACAGAAGTCGATTCACAAAAACATGTATGAGTGAGTGCCAAATATAGTTCTACAGGAATACTCTTTTACATACTCTTACATGCCTTAGTGAATCAGACTTGTAAATTCCAACTCCCTATTAGTAAAAGTTCAAAGAGGGCAGAGCCTTTCTGTTGGTGCTATTTGCATATGAATCTTGCCTGCATTTTCATATTTTAGCCCCAAATGTTGATGCTTTGAAGAAAATTCACGAAGATGTAAGAGTACGTAAATGAGGACTACTTTACACACTCCAAAATGCCTTTGTAGATAGGCTCCACACCGACATCATTTTGTGAGATTCACAAGCATGCTCAATGTCTTTGTAATCTAATTTACACACAGCTTCAGTTCTGGAAAGGGTTGCAGTATGGGGGATTATAAAGGCAAAGCACTCTTGTAACCTTATATTTTTAGGACTTTTGTGGAGAGTGCTGTGTAGACTTTATATTATATGAGCAAAGACTTGTGTGAGCCTGATTGTTGCCTTGCCTGCAGTTTGCAGTTTTGTCTCTTTTTCTGTATCTAGTGTAGTTTTCTTCTTCGAAGTTGCATTATCTCCTTGCAAGCGCTGTGCTGTTTGTCCCTAGTTAACATTAAAACATTTTCCTTTTTGCATTGAGACCAGTGGGATAATGGTAAAAAATGTTATCTTCACAACTACCTATAATGCGCTCAAAAGTCATATTTTCCACGTAAAGACCCACACGTGGATAACCTCACACCTAGGAGTGGTATGCATAGCAGTCACTTTCACAACAGTAGCAGGGGAAGGGAAAGAGGTGTGGCGCAGCGGCCAGGTCGACTGACTCCGGAACCCGGGGGCTCACGGTTGGATCGCCGTCGGCAGATCAGCCCAGCACCATGTGACTCTGGGCAATAGCTTGCCTGATCTTCCAAACGCTCCCCAGCGCCTTGACACCTTCAGGTAATTGTTCGCGCCTTACAAATACTGGACATCCTCAGCATCAAAAACAAATCCACATGGAGAAAAAAACCGACAAAAACATAAAATTTTCAAACTCAAATTCCTGTCATACTTGTTATAACAGATTCGCTCTATCGATGTAAGAGTAGGAAAATATGAATCTCCCTAGAGATCTGAAACTTGAGTAGTGTTCCCTTTATATATAAATCTTGAGGAATTAGGATTAGTATAAATCTAAGGAAGATATCTATGATGACTAGATTCCCTCCCTCCTTTGTGAATTGGGTCCTAAAAGGATAGTGTCTTACTTTATTTTTCCAATATTTCCAAACCAGTATGAGTGGCCCTTAAATACCGATGGGAAGTTTCCCGTCCCATCGGAAGTATACTTTTTGAATGTGTCACGTGGAGATTTCGGCTGCAGAACTTCAGTGGAAATCATTAGGAAACGAATTCAAAAACACAAATTACACCATGTTACTCCCCAAAATCTTGGAATCCCTAATATTTTCCCACCATGAGAATTACTAGGACCCTCTTTAACAGTTATTCCCAAGGTGGGGAAATAAAAGGGATTTTAACCGGCAACTGATAATGAGGGCCCATGAATTCTGATCTTGATGTGCCACTGTGCATGCATCGCTCCACTCTGCTCTTGTTGAGTCAGCCTAACATATGGAGCAAGATGAGGGAATTTGTGGCTGTTGAGGGAGGCTAGGTAACAACATTTGATTCTTTGACTAGTTCCGTTGTAGCCAATTTTGTTTAATTCATTCGTAAATCTCAATAGACAGTGGTGCATGGAGTTTTACTACCTTCTACTGAGCCAGAGCCTGGACCACAAGCTTGAGAGTATGAGCAAAGCCAGAGATGGTAATTAAACATTAGGGAAGAGTGGAGTGAGAGGTTCTACTGTTTCTGTGGCTACCAGGAGATCTGTGCCACAGAGAAAGGCTTGACCACTTAGAGAGGAAGATGAGCAGCTTGTTCTGGTTCGCAGTCCTGGAGGCAGATGACAAGTCAAGAGCAATCTAGACTGTGGGGCCTCGTTGTCCATAAGATATAACAATTTCCTTAACGCTTTAATAGTTGCCACTAAGACTAACAACGTTCTACGCTGAACAGGTTCACGACTCACAGTTCATCTTTTCTGGGAGCCAAGTTTGAAATACTCATTCCTCCTTACTCCCAGGTTTCCTACAACTTCCAACTCAAGGGGACAGATATAAAATATAACCTGGATTTCTGATGACAAATTAGTGCTGTGAAGCAGCTCCTGGTGGCAAGCAGCACTATGAGATACCAATAAATAAATTAGACGGATTCCATCCCCTGGGCCAGTCTGAACTCAGATTGGAAGGTGTGAGCAGCTTATGTATTTCAGCATGTGTTTCAATTATGCTGTCAAGAGCAGCAGGTAAGGAATTGGGTGAAAGTTCCTCAGAATTGTGGGGCCCAGTTACAGTTTCCTTGTACTGGAGTAATTGCAGCTTTCTTGAAGTCTTTCAATATTAACCCTTCTGTGGAGGAGTCTCTTCACAGTCTCCAGTAGTAAGGGTTCATGGGTGATGAAGCCATCTCGGGTAAAGGGATCAGGAGATAAGGAATTTGAGGCAAGGGGCGTGGCTTGAGCGCCGATGGAGCCGGCGGCGTGAGTCGATAGCTCTGCGCTCGATCCCTCAATAATCCTGCATATCGGGGTTATTTGAGGCTACAATTGACCGGCGTGGTGTCGGAACGAGTGGTCTCCGCTCCGCACCGCTTCTTGCCTGGGGTGAAGTCCGGTGGACTGAGAGGTCTCCCGCGGAACAGGACCGAGGAGGTGGGAGCCGGAGTCACAAAATGGCGGCACTCCCGAATTGACGGGGTCCCCCTGGCTGTTGTGCTCCTAGACAGGGCTGGCGGAGGGCAGCAAGGGGAGCGCTGTGGTGAACGGGCGCCCTTGCTCAGGAGGCGCTGAGGAGAGTGCGGCAGGAACACGAGAGGAGACGCCGACTGGAAGAAGGAGCCCGCCGAGCAGCGCAAAATGGTGGCCACGGACCAGCTGCCAGAGCTGGCGGAGCTCGCTGGGCGGTAGGACGTGGCGGCACACAGAGGTGACGCAGAGTGGCCGGTGCCATAATCGGGGCACAGTGAGGCGGAGTACCGGAGCGCCGGTGCTGTGGCGCTTGGACACTCGGGCGGGAAGCCCAGCGGCTGGTGCCGAGTCCCGGAGCCCCCGGCGGAGGTGCCGAGGCGGCACTAGGACGCTGCTGACTGCAGGACCGTGGGACAGCGATAGGCGGGCCGGGACTCACGGTAGCAGTGGGCGCTTGGCGGGCCCCTTGGACATCACAGCGCAGAGGCTGCTTTGGGGGCACGAACCGGAGACGCACGCTGGGGCTCCTCCGCGTTGATACAGGTGCGGCCCCCCTGTTGGTGCGGTCTCCGATCGACAGAGCTGGTGTGCCTGCAGCAAGGGGCTGCCTGGCCGGGAGCATCTTGGGGCGCACATTGGAGATCAATAAGAGGGCTTGTAGCCCACCGCGCTGTGCGGGGAATCACAACTGCAGCCACTGGCAGAGACGGCGGAGGGCAGCAACCTACCCTGGCAGTACTCCGGATTTCAAGGGGACGGTGCCGGGTGCTGGGTGCCGTGCAGAGCCTGTGACCGGGGGCCCGCTCTCAGGGTAAGGGACCAGTGTGATTGTGGTGCTGCACCAGGTGAGACCGAGCTGAGCTGCCCCTGCTGTAGCTGGACAGGTGGGACCACGGCGGACTCAGTGGACGATACCCGGACCCAGTACAATACCCCGAAGAGCGATTGAGTGGGATACTCTCTAAAACCGCGGCGGTGCGGGGGCTGCACGGACGGCAGGTGGGCAGCTCTGCCGCTGAGAAACGTCCCCTGGAAAGGCGAACTTTTCCCAGTGTGGTCCGGAGAGGCCAGGGCCTCCCTACCCTGCCGGATAGCGACGGGAAGTAACTGCAGGCGGCTCTGCAGAGGGAACGCCCGCCATGATGAAACCGAACACAGCGGACGCAGACGGCGCGGCGCAGAGCACTGCCGGTGACAGTGGCGACATGATGGAGGGCTCGGAGACCAAAAAACGGCTGAATAGGCGCCTGGATCAGATACTGGAGGCCATCACCACGACCAAAGAATCCCTACATGACGACATTGCGCAGGTCGCATCGGGGTTGGGCCTCCTCAAAGCTGATCATTCGAAGCTGGTGGACAGGGTGAAGGAGACGGAACTGGTCATGCAAGACCTGAAACCAGCGGTGGTGACTCTTGAGAGGAAACTGGAAGATGCGCTCCTTAGACTGTCAACGTTGGAGAAGAGAGCAGAGGACTCCGAAAGTAGGAATCGGCGCAATAATGTTAGGGTGGTCAGCCTGCCGGAGAAAATTGAGGGGAAGGACATGGTTTCCTACATGGAGAACTGGTTCAGAACGCAGGTGGCCCCGGAGGGGCTGTCCCCCTTCTTCACTCTTGAGCGGGCGCATCGGGTACCGGCTACGCCGCCGCTGCTGGGACGCCCACCTAGACCTGTGGTAGCGCGTGTCCTTCATTACAAGGATAGAGACTTATTGATTCAAAACGCGCGCTCCACGGGGCCTTTCCAGGTGGAGAATAGTTCGGTCACCATCTTCCCGGACTATACGCAGGACATTCAACGTCGTAGGGCTTCATACCTAACGGTGAAGAAGGAGCTCCGAGCAGAAGGGATCCAGTACTCGCTGTTGTTCCCGGCTAAGCTGCGCATTATCATGGATGGTACAACACAGTTCTTCTCATCGCCTGACGAGGCCTGGACCTGGCTTGAGTCCTACAGGGCGGGGACTGACCGAAGGGGCAAGAAAATGGTAGGCCCAAGCGGGTGAGGGTGCGTCAGTCACAACGCATCCGCAAGCGGCACACAACGCAACAGGCCCTATTACAGGTGCAACTGGCAGCGGATAAACAAGGAGCGTTAGCAGCGACTGCAGCAATCACCGGGTCGCAGATGGAAGCACTGGTCGGTAGGTCGGCGTCGGAAGATGACAAGGGACAATCTGGGACTGAACTGTCCGATGTGGATAGCACGGTGGGACTGGAGGTGACGCCCCGCTCAGCGGACGATCTGTGATTGGTGGGGGCCATTCTGGTACACTGAGGTCTGGCATTGCAGTGATGGGGCCGGAGTATAGGGTACCCATTTTTGCTTACTGTTTTGTTATGTGCCTCTAACCGGGATCATGGAGCGGGGGGCGGAGGCGAGAGTTGCCGCCTATCGGCGCATTGCCACGTTCCTGTAGCCCTTAAGGCGACCTGTGGTGGCTACCACAGGATAGATTGGTTTCTACACTAATTGAGGTTTGGATGGGGACTGTAGCGCGACTATTGGTTCCTGTTCTGGGGATAGGGGCGTTGATAGTTTTGACGGGTGTTGGGTGGGTGGGGACATGGGCCGCTGGTGTGGGCTGGAGGGGTATGAAGAAGACAATGTTAGGCGGGGGTAGCGATGGGGACTTTACCTGAACTGAAGTGCATCACTTGGAATGTCCGGGGATTGCATACTATGTCCAGACGCTATAGGGTACATGCTTATTTGGTGAGGCGCGGGGTCCATATAGCAATGCTCCAGGAGACGCATCTTACCAGATCAGAGTGTGCGGCATTGCAGCGACGCTGGAGGGGGCAGGTCTTTGGCACGGCATACTCGGCATATGCGAGAGGGGTATTGATTTGGGTGAGGGCGGGGACTCCCTTTCAGGTTACTGCACAACTGATTGATCCAGAGGGCAGGTATGTCGGAGTGCGAGGGAGGTTGTGTGGCAGAGAGGTGGTGCTTTGCAGCGTTTACGCACTAGGGGCCCGATGTAGGTCGGTCGGTAACGGCCGAAAATCGGTATTTTCGGCCGTTACCGACCAGTATTTTAGAAATGGTATGTAGGGCCACATATTTTACAGAATCTGTAAATTTACCGATCGGTAAATTTACCGATTCTGTAAAATACCGAATCGGTATTTCTACCGATTAGGTAAATTTGATATGTAGGTGGGACTCTTCTGAGTCCCACAAGCCTTACCGATTCGGTATTTTTAGCATCAAATTCAATTTGATGTTAAAATACAGATTTCGGTGTGCATGCACATATGTGCATGCACACCTATGCCATATGACAGGCAGACCTGCCCTTAGGGCAGGTATGCCTGCCACATGACACACAAGCCTCTTTTGGGGGTGCCAGAGGGTGTCAAAGTGACACCCCCTGCACCCTTGTGTAAATCTGTATTTACCGATTCGGTAAATACCGAATCGGTAATGCCCATTCATTCCTATGGGCTTCAAAGCCCATAGGAATGAATGGGCATTACCGGTCGGTATTTACCGATTCGGTAAATACAGATTTTTACCGATTCGGTAATAGGAACATCTGGATGCTCCTACATGTCCCCCCTTCCTATTTACCGATTCCTAATTACCGAATCGGTAAAATTCGGTAATTAAGAATCGGTAAATAAGTCCTACCTACATCGGGCCCCTAATGTGGACCAGCCTCGATTTTTCGATGCCATGTCAGGAGCGCTGGCGCATTATTTGGCAGGGCCGGTAATACTGGGGGGCGATTTTAATTCCATTACGGATACCGCCTTGGACAGGTCCCATCCTCCACTGGCTGAGTCTCTGGTCCGCAGGGTGGCGCGACGGAGAGCGGAATGGCAGACTGAATGGGATCTGATTGATGTGTGGCGGGCGCAGCACCCTGATGACAGGGATTATTCCTACTTTTCGGCTCTACATGAGCTGCATGTCCGGATTGACACGATCCTTTGTGATCCTGTTATCGCTAACTTGGTGTCCAACACTGAATACCTGGCTAGGACCATTTCGGATCATAATCCCCAGTTGCTCTCCCTCCGGTGGCAACAGGCGAGGACAGCTGTTCCCAATTGGCGATTGAATCCGGATATGCTAGAGGATCCAGTGTTTAGGGCTGAGGTGCTAGAAGGAGTGGAAACGTACTTTGCAGCTAATGAGGGGTCGGCGTCGACCAGAGGACTTGAATGGGACGCGTTTAAAGTGGTGACGAGAGGCCTATGTATTAGTAAGCATAGCGGGGTCCGGAAAGTGATCTTGGCGGAGGTCACACGGGCTGAGGATGACCTGCGGACCTTGGAACGGCAGAGACCGGAGCAGGGAGGGGCGCAGGAGCAGCTTATGATGGCCAAAGAGTTGGTAGCGACGGAAACTGAAAGGCTACGCTGCTATGACTATAAGCAATATACGGCTAGGGTCCACAGTGAAGGCGACAAGGTGGGCACGCTGCTGGCACGGCCGGCGAACCCGGACCAGAGGGGCTGTTCCATTTTGAGCGTCAGAACAGACTCAGGAGACACGGTCTACTCTCAGATGGCAATTCTGGCGCGATTTCGGGAGTATTATGAGACCCTGTACCGGAGCCGACTGAAGGAGGGAGCTGAAGGGATTGAGGGCTACCTGGCGGATGTTAGGTTTCCGCAATTAGAGGAAGAGGACGCTAAGACCCTGGGTGCTGAAATCATGCTGACTGAGATTAGGGGGGCTATTAAAACGATGGCGAGGAAGAAAACCCCGGGGATGGATGGCTTCCCCATAGAATTTTATGCCGAATTTGTAGATGTTCTGGCGCCCCGGCTGCTAGTAATCTATAATGAGGCTCTGGACCGAGGCAGCTTGCCCGGCTCTATGCGGGAAGCTCTGGTGGTGCCCCTGCTGAAGCCTGGTAGGGATGGCACAGACGTGACTGCGTATAGACCGCTGTCCATGTTGACGGTGGATTACAAAATCTTGAGCCGAATCTTAGCTACCAGGCTGCTTCCATATATGACGATGCTGATTCACGTAGACCAGGCCGGCTTTATCCCCACCAGAAATACTTCGTCCAATATCCGCCGCCTTATACGGGTCTTGAGGAGCGATTTGGAGCCGGAGGAATGGCCAGCAGTGTTATCTATTGATGTAGAGAAGGCGTTCGATAGCCTGGAATGGGCTTATCTGGATGCCGTATTGGAGCGGTTTGGCATGGGCGACAAGTTTCGGGGCTGGACGAGAGTATTATACACCTCGGCCACTGCTAGGGTGCGGTTGGGATCGGTGATTTCCACTGCTTATCCAGTACAGCGGGGAACGCGCCAGGGTTGCTCCCTGTCACCTCTGTTGTTCGCGCTGGCAATCGAGCCTCTGGCGATTCTTGCTCGGACGGGAGCGGAATTTAGGGGGATTAAGTGCCGAGGAGAGCATCATTATATCTCGCTCTATGCGGATGATCTCTTGCTGTTCCTGGAGGATGCGGCGGAGGCATTGACCAGTGCAGTGGGGTTGCTGGATGCGTTTGGAGCAGTGTCGGGCCTTAGAGTGAACTGGCGCAAAACTTGTCTTTTTCCGCTGAGAGCAGACACACCTCAGCCGCCACTGCCCGCAGGGGTGGTTTGGGAGGGGGCCTGTTTTACCTACCTAGGAGTGAGAATTTACCATAGTGACGACGATCTAGTGGAGGGCAACATCGGACGCTGTGTTAGAGCCTTGAGGGGCTCGGTGGCCTTTTGGGCCACGCTTCCGTTGTCTGTGGTCGGTAGAGTGGCACTGCTTAAGATGGTGGCTTTACCGCGCCTTCTGTATTATTTCAGAACATTACCGGTGTGGGTCCCACCCCGGTTCTTTAAGGATCTGCGAACCCTTACTATCGGGTTTATCTGGGGGACTGGTAGACGGAGGATGGCGTTGGACACCCTCCTTAGACCAAAATCTGAGGGGGTAATGGCGGTGCCGGACTTCAAATTGTATTATTTAACTGCAGATCCTTACACAACATGTAGCCAGGGAGTACAGGGGCCCTGACCTGCACCGGGGAACGGGGATACAGCGGCATGTGTTGTCCTATATTGTCCTGCAACAACGCCTAGATGTGGGAAGCCTGACACTGGAAGAAAAAACGCTGAGGTTGTGCTGGAATAGGAGTCAAAAACGCGCAGGAGTGGTGCATCCCTATGCCCCGGAAATTCCTCTGGGCATGTTGACAGCACTTCCACATGGAGGGGACTGGTCACCCCTCCTGGAATGGGAGGAGATGGGGCTCCACATGGTGGGCGATCTCTATGCTGACGGCGAGATGCTTCCATTCCGAGCGATACAGGACCAGTTTGGAATCCCGGCAGGGAGCTTTTTGTTGCATATGGCAGTGACCACGGCGCTTAAAAAGCATTGGAAGGTGGGACTCCTAGAACCAACGACCACGATGGCGTGCCAATATGTGGTGATGTCAGCAGGGACTTTTAAAGCAGTGACATGCTTGCATTCCCGAATGCTTCATGAAGGCCTGACCCCCCTGACGGCGTTGAAAATGAAGTGGGAGGAGAGCGTAGGGAAACCCATACCGGATGCCACATGGGGACACATCTTGAGGAGGGCGTGGAAAGGTTGCAGGAACGCCCGCTTCCAGCAGGTGCATTACTTTGTGCTACACAGGGCCTACTTAACACCTGGCAAGTTACAGAGGCATTACCGTGTACAGGGGGCGGTGTGCTCGAGGTGCTTAGTGCCTGGGGCAGAGTTGGATCACATGTTGTGGGATTGCCCGACGCTAGGCTCGTATTGGATAGAAGTAGGAGAATTACTGACAGAAGTGACGGAGAGGCAGCTGACTTTTGATAAGGCGGTTTGTCTGCTCCTGTGGTTCCCGCACACGAAGAAGACGAAGATCACCAGTAAATTCATAGACCTGGGCCTTATTTTAGCTCAGAGGGAGATCACCTGGCACTGGAAGTCGCCGTGGGGCCCGGCCAGCAAGCGCTGGGCAGCGGAGTTGGAAAAGTGGGCTAGGAGTGAAAGTATGGTCAGGCTTCGACAGGCGACCCGCATGAAAAATGAACAGGGTTTGGAAGCGGCGAGGATGTGGGAAGGCCTAGTGGTGGCCCTGCATGACTCCAGATCGCGAAGGGAGGATGGGGAGGGAGAGGACTAATAAGGAATTCCGGATGATGGTGATGGTATGCATGTAGTCCCATGGGCTCCTGATTGACATGATTACTTCCTGAATTCGACTCACACCAGCGAAACACCAAGGGGTGGGTGGGTAGGGGAGGGATGGTAAGCAATCACCCGAAGGTTGACATTAATAACCGAGTGCATCTAGAGTTGGTGATAGGAGGAGGGGCTTGCTGGCGAGGTCCTGCTATGGGGGGAGGAAGGATTAGGACCTGTTCGCTGCCCCCCTTGTTACCGGGGAGGGTGAGTTAACTGTTGGGGTTAGGGGTTGTGTTGGTAGGGGAGAAAAGCAGATATTTTGCACACAACCCGACTAGGTTGCTGTCAAGTGATTCTTGTTGTTATGGTATTGCCATTTGCTTTTTATGTAGGTGCCTGGTAGTTGCCGCCCTGCCTCCGGGATGTGGGCCACGAGGCTGTGTATATTGCTGTTTCTGATTGGCATCCGACGATACATGATGGTGGGCGGGACTGTTTACACGATTGTTCATTGCTGACTCTGCAATAAAAATTGTTTTACCAAAAAAAAGGAATTTGAGGCAATGTTTTCGTGGTGTTAGGAAGGACCACTAAGCTAAAATAAGCAAAATAGGATTAGTGATAGTCCTTGAGTATTCTCCACTGGTAATTGATGGGCACATGCAGGGGGGACGCTGACGTCATGACAGGAAGTGACATCACGAAAGATGGCTTGCACCATCAGACTCATTGCCTCCCCGCACTCACCCCTTAGATGCTAGTGCATCAGAGAAGCCAGCGTGTGAGCAGCGTTCTGAATGGGCTCCGATCTCGCCCCGGGAAAGGCCAAAGAGTGAATGTGTGGCTCCATTTGCTCCAGTTATCGAGCTCCTAGTAAAATAAGTGGGGGGGCAGCGTCCCACCGCGTGGTACCCCGACTCGAGCCCTGGGCACATGTAATTGCATCAAGTTTTGGCCTCGTTCTAAAAGGGGCAGTCCCTCTCTGAAGCCACGCCCTCTGGATGGACTCACAATCTGCCATTGGCCTGTTTGAACCCTGTGCGCCCCAGCATCACCTTTTGCCCTACTAAGCAGTGATCGAGCCTGTTAATTGCTGAGCGTCTCAGGAGGGCGGGAAGACTCTCTCTTTCTTCAGCGCAGCAAGTCCTCTGCGGATACATCATTTTGGCCTTTTACAACTGCGCAGCAAGTAGTGCCAGCTGATCCGCCTAGGCCTTCTTCAGCTGCGTAGCAAGTAGTGCCAGCTGCACCGTTTAGGCCTTTTTACAGCTCAGCTGCGCAGCAAGTAGTGCCAGCTGCACCGTTTAGGCATTTTTACAGCTGTGCAGCAAGTAGTGCCGGCTACACCGTTTAGGTCTTTTTACAGCTGCGCAGCAAGTAGTGCCGGCTGCACCGTTTAGGTCTTTTTACAGCTGCGCAGCAAGTAGTGCCAGCTGCACCGTTTAGACCTTTTACAGCTGCGCAGCAAACACTGCCAGCTGCACCGTTTTGGCCCGTCACAGCTGTGCTGCGAGTAGCGCCAGATGCACTGTTTATGACACCCTTTTTCCCTGGGGACAATTCTGTTTGAGTCAGAACTCTCGCTCTACTGGCTGCAAACTTGACACTATGGTGTCTGATTAGAGTCCAATAGTGGTCCACTGAGACTATGGGCGTACAATGCGGTTGGTGCCGAATGTGCTTATGTTTCAAGCTGATGCTATGTACAGTGAGTACCAATAGTCACTGGGCGTTCATCTGTGATCTGCTTTACTTTGACTAATTGTGCATTGTGATGGTTTTGACAGTGACCCAGTTGGTTCTATCATATGTAATCATGTCTCTTGTAAATATGATCTTGTGCCAGTTGTTTTCATATACACCTAGATGAAGGCCCCATCAACTACACATTAGTCCAGACGCCTGGAATATGTGCCCCCTGTTAGTCCCTATACTTCTCATCAGCACCGCTCTCCTAGGCACACCCGTCTCATACTCTCTCTCACGTCCCCAACATGGCCACCTCTCGAGTTAAGGATGGAATTAACTGTTACAAAATCATCTATCCTCCTGGTCAAACTAAAGCTTCAGCTAAACGATTGAAGCATGAGACTATTGAACGTTTCCCTGATTCCCTTTTTGTTGACCTTTTTTACAATTGTCGTTCTGGGAGGCGCAAAAAATGATTTCATTTTCTTCACTCACGACACCCCTTCTTGGTCCTCTAGCTTATCTAATTCCCTTAACGTCACCTCCTCCTCCTCTATCCCTCGTGGGAAACAACTAAAGATTTCCCCTTCTGCGTATTTCAACAGCTCCCTCACCATCTCAATCTATAACAATGGTACTGTCTTGATCCAAGGCAAAGACACCTCTCTCTCTCTCTTTGACCACCTCTTCCCCTCCCTACTCCCGTCCCCTGCGACCAGGTTTTCCCCCGACTCTCCATCTAACTCCACTCCCTTTCTCCTCCCCTGACCCCCCTACACTCCAATAGGCTGCACCTTCGGGAGGCTCAGGTCGGCCCTCTTCCTTCCCCCTCCCTTGTGCCCTCCTCTCCCTTTACTCCCACTTCACAGTTTGCCTCACCCTTCATCACGTCAGCCTTACCACTAGGCAATACGCTCCTCGTCCAGTCGGCACCGTCCCGGTATCCCAATCTCATCTCGTCCCCCCTATTCCTTTCTGCTACTCCCTTTTTTAGTCCACCCCTCCGCCAACCTCCACCCCTGCTAACTTTCCTTATGCTCCCCTCATCCCTCCCTCTCCCCCTCTTCTCTACCCCCTCCTCCCCTCACCTCTTTCCCCTATTTCTTCACAATCCCATTGCATCTCTTTTTTCCCCCCACTCCGCTAGCAATGCTGTGCTGCCCCCTTTACCCCCCTGGTACCTCTCTACATCTCCCCCCATCAGGCACTGCAGAACCATTTCCTGTCGTCAACTTCCCCTTCTCCCAACCCCCCCCCCCCCACTCTACCAGATACCGGCTCCCTCACAGCCACCTCTCCTAGCCAACAGGACCTCTCCAACCACCTCCCCTTTTTTCCTCCCAAACCTCTTGCTCTCCTATGACACCCCACAGTCCTCCCATCTCCTTCCTCCCCAAGGTCTGGTTCCGCACCCATCCCCCCTAAACATGTCCTTAATTCCTTTCCTTCGTGCAACGCCATCAAAGACAACTCCCCCTTCTCCTCTGATACTCCAACTCCCGCTCTCAACCTCCCCCTTCCCCACATATGAACCCTATACCTCAACTCTCCTCCTGTCCTCCCACCTCTCCCTGCCTCCCACCACCTATACCACCCCATCCCTTGGCCACCCAGACACCCAACCATCCGTGTTCTGCCTTACTCTCACACGAAAATAAGCTATGCTCTCTCATCACCTCCATCTCCCAGCTTGTAGCTTCCATTTCAGTTTTAAGCTCTAAGATTTCAACTTTCCCATTCTCATCAACTCCTCTGGAAAACTCTCACCTTCCCACGAGTTGCACCTCGCCCCCTCACACCATTATAGCCAAGCATAACCTGTCGTCTGCAAACATCGCTCACTCACACAAACCTTTGAATGCCACCCTTCTTCAACCAGCACTTCCGAGTAACCCAATTACCTACTCTATTCCAACCATCTCCTCTGTCAGAACCAAGCATCCACCTAGACACTCCCGTGCACCCCCATATAGGTATAATATCCCTATCACCCTTCTTTGCCCAAGTGCCCCCGTCACCAAAACAGTCTCGACAGAACTGCGCTGCCTGCTCCACAACTGCAGATCTGCAATAAAACACAAACTCGAAATCTCTGATACCATCACCCTTCACAATATTGACCTGTTCTTCTTAACAGAGACCTGGTTCAACGATACCTCTCAATCCATGTTTGACCTCCTCCTACCCACTGGCTATTTTATTTTCAGGAATGACAGACCTATCAAAGTTGGGGGAGGTGTTGCAGTTATCTTTAGAAACTCCCTTCAACTCAAGGCTTTTCCCATCAGTGCATTCCGCACTTTTGAATGTCTATCTCTTGAGCTTCAACTTCACCACCGCTCACCCCTTAGATTCCATGTCATATACCGCCCAACTGGCAGTGGCCCTTCATTTATGGAGGAACTCACTGACTTCATCAGCGACCAATACGCACAAAGTGAAAATCAGACCTTCGTGGGTGACTTCAATCTCCACTGGGGCTCCCTGGAAGACTCGTCCGCAAACCTGCTGGCCTCCTTCCTCTCTACAAACGATCTCACCCAACACTGCACAGAATCAACACACTCTAAGGGCTCAATCCTGGACCTTATTATTTCTAAAGCAGGCATGCTTTCTATCGCTACCCCAATTCACGTAGACTGGTCTGACCGCCTCCTCATTCCATTCTCTCTTCTACTAGCTCACTCTATTACTCTTGGTCAACCTAAGAGGGCTACCTCCTGGTTCCGTGACGCAAAGAATATTGACACTGTTTCCTTCTGTGAATCAGCTTTGCTGTCACTTCCAAGGCTAGACCCGAACCTAGATGTTGATGATCTCACCTTACAATGCCTCTCAGTCCTCGCAGTCGAAATCAATAGCGTTGCTCCTCTCCAAAGCAAAAAGAAAAGGCCCATTCCCTCAGCACCCTGGTTCAGCAAATCCCTATATGAAGAAAGGAAGCACCTAAGACGCCTGGAGAAACAATGGAGGCAAGCACCCTCCACCGATAATTTGGCCACGCTTCGCTCAGCTAGATCCGAATACCACAAGCACATCTTCCTTGGGAAAGCATCACACTTCAGAACCCTCCTTGACTCAGCCAAAAATAGACCCAAAAAACTATTTGATCTCATCAAAAACTCTAACTACTCTCCCCCAACCTCCAAATTGGAGGATTCTACAAAGAAAGCTGCTGATTTCGCTGTATTCTTTGACGAAAAAGTGAAATCACTTGTGGTTCAGGTCGCTCATCCTACCCCTCCAGAGGAGCGCAAATCACTAGCCATCTGGCAGAACTTCGACCCCATCTCTGAAGATGTCCTCCGCAAGTGCATCCTCGAAACTAAGCCCTCCAACCACTCGCTCGACCCCATCCCTAGTGCCATTGCCATTGAATTCTATACCCTTTCTCTTCCCTATTGGACCACTCTGATCAACCTCTCCCTCTGTCAAGGCTCCCTTCCTGTTCCCTTCAAATCTGGGCAGGTCACCCCTTTGCTTAAAAAACCCACTGCGGATGCAAATGACCTCAACAACTTCCGCCCTATCACTAACCTACCCTTTCTTGCGAAGATCACAGAAAGATGTGTTGCGAAACAACTCTCTCGTCATATCAAGGACAATGATCTTCTTGACAGTTTTCAGTCCGGCTTCATCCAAAACTGCAGCACTGAAACTGCCCTGCTGCAAGTGATCGATGACGCGCTGAGAATTTTATACTCGGGGGGTCTTGTCTTCTAATTCTCCTTGACCTTTCGGCAGCCTTTGACACTGTCAACCACAACACCCTCCTCAATATTCTTCAACAGAGAATGGGCATGGAGGGCACTGTGCTCAAATGGTTTGCTTCCTTCCTCTCTGATAGATCCCAAAGGATCAAAATAGCGGACAGTCTTTCATCGCCTTTGGCGGTGGGTCAAGGTGTTCCCCAAGGCTCTATTCTTGCACCCACATTGTTCAATCTCTACTTGGAACCTCTGGGAAATCTCTTAAGTAAATCTGGGGTCAACTATCACCTCTACGCTGACGACACTCAAATTTACCTCAAGGTTGCCTCCACTCACGATCTCTCTCTCCTAAGCTCTACCCTCGACTGCATTCATAACTGGATGTCAACACATCAACTGATTCTGAATCCCTCCAAAACTGAGTTCCTCCTCCTCTCCTCCTCACTTTCTCCTCCCCCGGTGCAATCATGGATGGACCAGATGAATCTGCTGAACAATAAACCCATCATTGTCCACAGCGCAAAATCCCTTGGTGTCATACTCGACACAAAACTCAATCTACTCTCCCACATTAATTCAATTGCAAAGTCTGCCCGATACCAACTGCGCCTTCTTTGGGGGATTTGTCGCTTCTTCCCGGTGCATGACCTTAAAACCCTGGCCCAATCGCTGGTCCTCTCCAGACTGGACTACTGCAATTCTCTTCTGACTGGCCTCCCCAAATCCCACCTTTCCCCCCTGAAGTCTGTTCTACATTCAGCAGCTCGTTTTATTTATGGTGCCAAAAGAAGCGACCACATCACTCCCATGTTATCCTCCCTCCGCTGGCTTCCCATCGAGGCTAGAGCTATCTACAAGACTGCCTGCATCACCCATAAAGCCTTGCACTCCTCCTCTCCACGCTACCTGGCGAATAAATTGAAACTCTCTGGAGGCTCTAGACCATCACGAAATGCGGAAAATCTACTGCTTGAATCTCCCACTTTCAAGAAGGAGAGATCGATGGCCCAATCCTTTTCAGGCAGCGCAGTGAGAGTCTGGAACTCACTTCCGCCTCAGCTCCGGACCACCACCTCCTCCCAGGCCTTCAAAACTGACCTCAAAGTTCTCCTTCTTCAAAGACATTTCCAAATGTAATCCATGCCCTCTCTTTTATCTGAAGGAAGCCCTTCATCTACTGAAAAATCTACTTTACATGACTATGGAAGTGTCTTCCCAGTGTGTTCTTGCGGTTTGAGAGTCTGCCTTCTATTGCAGTATTATCCTTCTTCCTGTATCTGGGACTCGTGTGTAACATGCACACGTCACTTTCTCCTGTAACACACTGTTTTCTACCTCTTACATTTGTTTGTTTCGATACCTGCACAAGTGCCACCAGTGCCTACGTAACGTTTGTTCTTGTGCTGGAGTGTCCTCCATATTTTGCAGTATTATACCTCTATGTTTATCTTGTATGCTTTCCGTAACCTGCACACGTCACTTTTTCCTCCGGCAATACAACGTTTGCTACCTCTTGTATTTTGTTGGCTCACGATTGTCACTTTTGTAATGCACCGTTTGCTACCTCTTGTATTTTGTTGGCGCACGATGTCATTTTTGCTTCATTTAATGTAACGTTTGCCTTTGTATTTTGTTCACTTGTAATGTTCTCATGTATCAGTTCTGTTCCTATTGTGAAGCGCTCTGACACCTTCGGGTAAAGTCCGCGCTATATAAAAATGCATAAATAAATAAATAAATCAGAGAGGAGCAGCTTCAGCTTGGGTTGAGCATAGCGAGGTGTGGGAGCCATTTCCGAACAAACCCGTTCGTTCAAACAGGCCGACACCCCCAAAACACAAAGAAACCATGAACTGGAGTGCCTGCATCAGTCCGAACAATGAGTTATCGAGACACGTGTCCCCTCCCAGGCCCCATACTAATATCTCCGGACAGGACCACGGGTGGCATTCTTATATTTGTATGCAGCCCACGCGCGCAGACAACCCACAGCCCTTTAGAATGCGTGACCAAGCAATAATTGTCCCACTTAACAGCACTTTCTTGACATTCCCGCCATAAAGACCTTTTGTCATCTGCTGGAGCGGAGGGCGGGGCTGGTAGCTCTGAAATCCAAGCTGTATTTATTGTCTATCAGGAGACCTGCTCCCCAGCTGTGAGGCTGTACCTACCTTCCTGCCGTCCTCATTCCGAGCACGTTTTATAACGAGGCTAATGACTCACGAACAGGAAGTGCAAACATTGTCTTCGGTGGATTTAAGGCGGCTGATTAAAGCATCATTTACTTTCATGTTCCTGATAAACAACTATTGTTTAAGAAGGTGCGCACTCAACGGCATCAGTGAATGATTAATCCGGCGTTTGTAATGTCAGATAAAGGAAAATGTCCCTTTGTGGAAGAGTGAATAGAGAAAAATAGCACTTTGATAAGCAGTTACCACTTAACTCCGGACCGTGACGACACTTGTTCCTCCTTCACTGCTGACGTGGCACTTTTATTTCCAATAAAGAACAACATGTCTTTAGGGATGTTTGAAGAACAACGGAAATGCTGTTTTTTATTTAAAATAAATCCCACTGTCGTCAGCAGCAGGTCATATTACACTTTTACCGCGGTGAATGGACAATAAGTCAAACTAAACTCAGCTACAGCAAACTCAGCTACTTCATGACGTTGTGAACATTGAAAACGTCACAGCCCCTCTCTCGTCAAATATTCTAAGATTGGAGGTAATAAATCAGAACTAACACATTTTATGGCAGGCGATTATTATAGATAATCTACATTACCAGCCCTTATTAATAGTCACAAACTGAGTAACCAGTCACTCAACATTAGAGTTCCAGAATACTTGTGGAAAGTTGTAGTATATTCTGAACAGTGAATGCAGAAATATAATAAAATCACGAGGAAAGTGCATTTGCTATGTCTATTGTAAGAGCCCACATGGAAATGTATAATTGGTCCTCGATTTAACCCTGGAGGGACCGCAGAGGAGCCCCAGATCCTTGGATAGATTCCAGGCCTAGTTTTTAAATGAGGAGCTGGGGGGTTCAACAGCCCTTTGGGGCATAACCCAGAGCGTCCGCCTCCCACCCTTCCGCTCAAAAACCACCGAGATCATCTGCGGCGTCCCACAGGGATCCTCCGATGCTGTTCAATATCTACATGGCACCTCTCGCCCACGTCGCACGACAACATAACCTCAACATCATCTCCTACGCCGATGACACCCAGCTGATCATATCCCTCACTGAAGACCCCCACACCGCCAAAGCCAACCTTCACAGAGGAATGAAGGCCGAAGCCGACTGGATGAAGGACAGCAGACTGAAGCTGAATTCAGACAAGACGGAGGTCCTCATTCTCTGACCCACCCCACCAGCCTGGGATGACTCTTGGTGGCCCACATCGCTAGGCATAGTCCCTGAACCGTAAATACAAAATATGTTCTAGCGTCTAGGAAATGATGGAACAAAAAGAAGCAACAAACTCAACAAGAATCAAAGTGTGGTTTAGAGAAATACATAGAGTATTATGTGTGCGGATTCCCATCATACACCAGGAACGGTGATCAGCTTCATCATTTGGGTATCCTTTGTCTATAAGAGTACAAATTTGCTCTATGGAAATCAGAGCTTACAGGTGTCCCAAAGGTATAGAAACCAAGATGAGCAAAGTAAAGTGTATGGGAACAGATATAGGTGCAGTGCAAGTGGTGAAGTGCAGAAGCTAAAATTGGTGCGTGAGCAGACTGAAAATTTTTATTAGTGTCTGTCACGATCAAAAGTTAAAAACCGTGAATATTAGGACCAGTTTTAGCAAATAGCTGTCGTAAATACTAGTGGTCAACATGTTTCAGCACGTCTGGCCAGAAATTAAGCCAAGTGCTTTCGTCAGGACCTCTTAAAGAAAAAACAAACAAACTAATATTACTACCAAATAGTCATAAAGGATATAGTGTGAGATAGAACTCTCACAATCCAATATTCCTCCTTGTCTCAGCAAATTTCTGAAATAAATAAGAAGAAAGCACACAACACAAATGATTCTTGAAAAAGAAAAATGAATCAATAGTACCATCAACACATGTGGACAAACTCTTTTATACCATCATGTAAGCACATTAATTAGGGCAAAGCTCCATCTTACCTCAAAAGTATGGAGGACCAAGCCTCACCCCACCTGGCAACAGCTCAGGATAAAGGAGGCACCGCTCTAAAAAAGAATAATACACCAACCTAAAGTTCTTGTAGTGTACCACATTTTAACATTAAAACAGAATTAGCCCCTGAACCCACAGACCACGCACGCAACCTGGGGGTCATCCTCGACTTCACCCTCTCCATGACCAGGCAAGTCAACGCCATCTCTGCATCCTGCTTCAACACCCTCTGAATGCTCCGCAGGACCTTCGAATGGATCCCTCCCGACACAAGAAAAACCGTCACCCAGGCCCTCGTCACCAGCAGACTCGACTACGGGAACGCCCTCTACTCAGGAACAACAACCAAGCTCTTGAGACGACTACAACGAATCCAGAACTCCTCGGCACGTCTGATCCTCGACGTCCCCCGACGCAGCCACATCACACCCCACCTGTGAGGCCTGCACTGGCTCCCCGTCAACAAGAGGATCACCTTCAAACTCCTCATCCACGCACACAAAGCACTACACAACACCGGACCTCCATACCTCAACAACCGACTCAGCTTCCACATCCCCACCCGAAGCCTCCGCTCAGCCAGTCTCGCCCTCGCCACAGTTCCTCGTATCCGAAAAACCACAGCCGGCGGCAGGTCCTTCTCCTACCTCGCCGCCAAGACCTGGAACGCTCTCCCTACCAGCCTACGACAGACTCAGGACCTGCTGGCTTTCAGAAGACTTCTCAAGATCTGGCTCTCCGATCAGTAGCGCCCCCCCCAGCGCCTTGAGACCCTCACGGGTATGTAGCGTGCTTTAGAAATGCAGTGATTGATTGATTGAAAAGGACCCAATTCCATCCAGGCATAGATCTAAACCTCTCTAGGCAGCTGTCAACGGACCAGATTTTGAGAATCTTATGTCTGATCAAGAGGATAACCTGCCCCCCCCCCTCCCCCCCAAAAG